>NC_060951.1:28033681-28056069 GCF_022045245.1 Lucilia cuprina
ATCTATCTATCTATCTATCTATCTATCTATCTATCTATCTATCTATCTATCTATCTATCTATCTATCTATCTATCTATCTATCGGTCTATCTATCTTTCTTGTCTAAAAAACACTGAGATTTTAAAGCAATTTTATAGACGTCATAAAAGTAATTTCTATGTCGAAATTCAATCCAGAATTCTCAAGAAGTTTTAATTTTTTCCACCAAGAATCTCTTCTTAACTCCAGTTAATAATAATATCTATGTTAAGAACATCATATTATGACAGATGTTTGGGATTAGAACAATAAAATTAAATAAATATGATTTTAATATACATATACTAGTTATATACAACTATACTACTAAATATCATAAAAACCCAAATAAATAATTAAAAAAACACCAAACAACAGTTTATTGTCAAACTTTTGTTTTGATAGAAATATTTTATAAAAAAATATTTGATTTAAAAATGACAGATGATAACAACAATAAAATATTAGACATATTTTCCGCTAGCTAAATGCTATTTAAGTTCAACACTTTTGAATAAAACATAATTAAAATATATTTAAATAAATAAAAATAATATATAGAAAAATACAAATAGAAAATAAACAAAATTAAAAAAAAAACATTCAAAATATATTACCAATACACTAATAAATGCTAATTTTTATTTTGTTTTGATATTTAACACTCAGTCTCAAAAATATAAAAACCTACAGACAATATTTGGAACTTGTACCCCAATAGATAAGAGAACAGAGAAATCAATTTTGTATAAAAATCCAGTTTAAGTTGATCGTCGTATCATTTTCGAAAAAAAACACAACACCTTTAATTACGCATTTATGTTTAATTTGGCAAAGTATCAAATAGTTAATGTTTATGTTGATGTTTTTTCTATATATACAAACATAAATTTATGGAATCGAAAGTGATATTTTAATAATAGGAAAATTATCTGCTTGTGCATAATATTTAAAATTTATCATTTGGTGTTGAACTTCAGAATATGCGTTGCAGACGCAACGCTATTGCAATTTGAGTTAATTTCGGAAATTTAATGTCTTTAATTTGTTATCAGCTAATTTTGAATAATGTTATCATTATTTTGTGAAGTGTGGAAAGTATTAAAGAAATTGTTATCAAAACTTATGACGAAAAAGTTTTATGTAAATATAATTTTAAGATTTTAATTGTATAAAATAAATTTATATAATTAGGGAATAATCCCAATATAATTATTAAAAAATTCAATTTCTTACACATATTTTTCATTTTGATTAATTACTTTTTTTCTATTATGAAACTTTACTTTGAGTTGCAAATATTCCATAAATTAACAATCGCAAGAGGAAAATTTCCTAAAATTTTATATTGTAAATGTTTGATAACGCCTTTAAAAGATTGCAAGTTATTGAAATAAAAAAAGGAAAATAATGATTTTTTGATTCAAAACTCCTAAAAATTGACCCGAGATGTAATTTTTCTAAGATTGAATTGTATTGATATACATATAAGTGTAGGTATCGAAAAATAGAGCTGCAATTCTGTTAATCTTAACATTTAGAAATGATCGAAAAATGTTAAAGTTTAAGACTGAGGTTGTTGAATTATTAAGAAATAATGAGACGTGGATTGATCTTAGTACAGAATGATACACAAACTCTCTATAAAAGATCGAAGAAGGGTAAGGGTTTATTATAGGGCTAGAAAACTGATATTTGTTACTTGTGGGATTGCAGAAATTCGTGTATACATAGACTGCAGTATAATTCACATTTATTCTCTATTCTTTTATCATCGAGACCTAGAATCTAAGACTACAAACCTCAAAGTTAGATTTAAATATTGAGAGCACTATTAGGCTATATTCTTTTATCATCGAGACCTAGAATCTAAGACTGCTAACCTCTAAGTTAGATTTAAATATTGAGAGCAGATCAGCGAAAATATAGGTGACTGTAGGATGTCTTGGATTAATAATATAACAAGAAGAAAGCTTGGAAAAAAACATATAAGAATTTTCCCAAAGTGGAATTATATACATAGTTCGGGAAACCTATCGTTATGACATATGGTTAGCGAAATTACTTGCGATTTTTGTTGAAGACTTTTTAAAACACATGAATGTGGTTATAACAAAAAAGTTACTAATGGAGCTTCTCAGAATACAGTCACCAAAAGAATCCAGTAAAGTATTTTCAAGTTTTGGTAATAAGTATTGTAAGTAATGTAGTTATTTCATACATTACATAATAATGAGTGGCGGTTATGAATAACATTAATAACCTTTTATGAATAGAATTTGTGACCAGCATGTGTCTTATAAGGAATTAGGTTGTGGTTCTAACCCTATAAGATATTAGAAGTTTTTTTTAAGAAATATTGATATTTCAGTTTTAAATCCGGAAAAATCGGATAAGCACGTATGTAACTAGTTATTTTTTGGTCATCGTCGAATAAAAATATGTAATTATTCACCCAAAAAGTAATTACTTACACTTTTCTCCAATATTACTTGCCCACTTACCGGGTAAGTACAAATTTTGCTGGAAAAGTAAAGAATGTTTTAAGATTATATGAATCTGACTGGTGCTAATTGGTGTAATAAAGTTTTTTACGACAGTTAGAAAGCTCTCTGTCAATGTTGAATATTACATGACGAAAAACGATCCTTATGGTATCCTTATACACATAAAAAGTTAGCAACAAGATAGTTAAAAGCTCGGTTTTCATAATGAAAAACTCCTTAGGGGATTAAGATTTGTAGAAGAACAAATTACAACGAATTTTGAAATGATAATATAAAGAATCTATTAGATGTGTTTGAAGATTTATTGACTATGTTGGATATTAAATGAACAAATTCTTTTTAGATGATTAAATCACAAAAAAACTGAAAATGTAAAGAAATAGACAAAGTTTGACAATATATATTGTCAAACTATATATATTGAATGAGCACGATTTATATGTGATCAAATCATGATTTCTATGAAGCATTTGACAACAAGTTTAATAATTTTACACAACAACCTTTAGAAATACTTGCAGTTCAGAGTAACCTGCATTTAGGAAATCAGCCTATAATAAAGTTATTTAAATGCAGTTCTTGGTAGCGAGATCTATTGCACAAACCATATCGTCCAATTGGGTGAGGTCCCGATTCAAACGTATGTATAAAGAAACCAATGAATCCAGTGTAACTATTGCTAAAAATCTTTATGTGATGAGGGATTCATAGAAGATGTTCTCCGACTGTGGGTGGATATTATGTTTTGCTTAATAACACCAACCCAACACAATATTACTGAATATGATAAAAGATCAAAAAAGATCGTGCAAGGCCCTGCTATAGTACCCTGCACCTGTTACAATAAGGAAAATCTGATTTAGCTTTCAGATATACTTAAGCCATTTATTGTTAAATAAAACTGTGAACATTTAAGGCTAGGGTTAAATGAGGCTCTATAATTATAGAGTTCATGAGGGTCATCAAGGCTCATTTAGAACTTGGTTTTTCAGCTTATAGTGGATTATATACGATTTTTTAACATAAAAGCCCTATTCGGCGGGTTCAGTTCTATAAGTGTAATAATAGACCGATGTTAACAATTTTCAACAGGATTCGTCTACGGTGCCATATAAGATCATGTGCCAAATTTCATTGAATTATTTTCAAAATTGCTGTAGTTTGATTACAAGGTTTATAAGCCCTATTCAGGGGTTCAGTATTGGGGCTAGATGAAATAATGAACCGATTTATACTATTTTCAATAGGCTTTGTCTTAATATAGATTATGTACCAAATTTCATTGAATTATCTTCAAAATTGCGACCACGGAGGGACGGACAGACATAGGTAAATCGACTCAGAAAATGATTCTGAGCCGATTGGTATTCATTAAGGTGGGTATAGCATCAATACGTTACAAACATCAGCACAAACCAAATATACCCTCCCCACTAAAGTGGTGTAGGGTATAAATATATTTTAGTAATCTGAGATCCAAAAAAGTACTCTCTGAAATATTTTGTTTTACAAAAAAAAACTCTTTTTCCATCCCTGATGAATACATATATATGTCGGTCTGATCTTAAAACTGTTTTGCTAAATTTTATATTTCTCTTCAGCGAAGATGAATTGATTTTTAAGATTCCTATAACACAGAAAAGCATTAATCATAGAAAAAAAATCAATTTAAAATTAGAATAATTTAAAATAACTAAAAATCCCTTAATTAATTAAAAAACATAAAAAGACACTATACTTATAACAAACGCCATCGACTGTATTAAAAATATGTAAATAGCAAAAAAAGAGTAGCTCTAACAATACAACGAGCACTATAGAAATTCCCCAAGATGTGTCATTTTATAAAAAATATTTTATTTATTTTATTTTATAAAGAAAAAACTATAATATGCAACAAAATACCCGAAATATTTTATCATTAAAAAATTTTATGCTTAAAACCACATAAATAATTTTCAACAGAAAATAAAATTATATGTGTCAATTTTAAACAATACTTTCACATCAGCAGGTTTCTTTTCTTCTTTCTTTTTTGCAATTAAACATAATTATATTATTTTTTTAACATAATCAACAAGTATTTAAAAATATGGGGGTTTCAACATATTACGCGTAATAAAAAAAGTTATTATAAAAATTAATAAAAAAATAAATAAAATAAAAGAAAAAGTATATAATTACCACAAAATGTTTAAACACATAAGAAAATAATTTATTGTTTAAATGATAAAAAAACAACAATTATTTTTACAGCTTTAACAGTTTTGTTAAATAACTAACTGGCACCCGCCGGTTGGCATTAAAATGCCACTTAAACCGGAGGGCCACTAAATTTTAGTTTTAACACACGCGTCTCCAACAACGTTACAAAGATTAATGCTCTCTCTTTCTCCTTCTCTCACTTTTAAACACAATTTGCCCACAAAATAACAACAACAACAACAAAATGCACCTTATACCTCAAGTTAATGGTGTGTTTCATAATTATTACAATTTACAAAATTTTTTGTTTATTTTTATACAATAATTAAAAGCGTTAACGCGCAACGAAAACAAATGTTTTATTTAATTTAGAATTGTTTTTCTTTTATATCCGGTGGTCGTTGTGGTGGTGGTATAAGGAAATGTTATTACAAGCAACCAACAAACTAACGAAAGAATTTAAGATTAGACCGTTTGTGTCAGACAATTACATCGACGACGGACAACACAACGCGAATCGTAAACTCACAGATGTTAGTTTTTATTTCTTTTTTTATTTTATTATGTATTTCTTTTAGCGTATTGTAGAAAAGTGTTGTTTTAAACACTTTGACAGCCAAAACAAGAATGAGTACAAAAAAGCAAATATATGAAATACTTAAGAAAGCAGTTAGCTTTGTTATTCACATACATATGTATGTAGTCGCAACGATCGTCGGGTCCCGACCCATCTCTTTATCTGCTGCCGTTGACCGACAGACAGACCGACCGTCTGAGTGTGTTGTGTTTTCTTGCATTCATGCGTCGTCCGCGTCTACCACTGATTTTTCTATCGAATGACTGTATGAAACAGACAAAAAAAAAAAAAAAAAAAAAGAAGAAGTAAAAAAAAATCACAACAAAAAAAGGCAAAACCATAAATATCTAACAACTACTAGTAAAATAATGGTTATAACGTTGTAATAACAAAATTGCAATGTTGCCAGAAAAAAAACCCATATTTTTATACAAAAATTCCCAGAAGTTGTATTTTAAGATTTTCTTAGTGTTTTTTAACATTTTAATAATATCAAACCCTTAAATCCAATAACTTTAGCAGATTTATGTGATGGATTGTTATCGCTACATTTTTGGATCTTCGGAACTTATTCTATTTATTATTGAGAATTTAAGAATCCCAAAAGTATGCAGTTTTTTTCTGGTTTAAATATATAGAAGAAAATGCCATATATACTGATTGTAAGACTAAGTTTATATGACTAAAGATACTAACAAAAGGGCCTATATACTTTTGGTCATACTACAATTAAATGCCTAAAAGATATATACTCTAATTACTCCGAGTATGGGATGTTGGCCGACCTCAGAAAAGGAAGCCAAAAATTTCTTTAAAAAACAGACATACTCTACGTCCGATACATCCGACAAGACTCAGCTTACATTTTATATATAAGTTGTAGAGATATAACATGATTCAGAAATTTCGTTGTCAAAGACATTCTTCTCTTTTACTTTAATTGTGTAGAAGGGAAGAGGTTCCCAAATATTGGATGTTAAACAATTGATGATGCAAACATTAAGAAGTGATCGCTGTGATGCTTACATCGGGTAATGTAATTGATTTGGAAGTAGTAACTCTTGAATTCTGTTTACTTCTTTTTTTCGTTTTCACATTCTTCTCTTTTACATTAGAATTTCAATCGTATAATCCTCACCAGGGATGGCAAAATTGGTACGATTGTACTTTTTTTGATACTATTTAATGTGCAAAAGTACCGTGATACTCCCGGGTCCTATTTAATACTTTCAGGGCTACAATATCAATATCCGATAATCGTTTAACCGGTAGTAAGTCTGTCTGTTAAAATTTTTTTTTCAATAAATCGTTTTGAAATAACAAGAGAATTCGAATATGGGGATAAAAGTTTCTTTAAAATTTAAAATACTTTTCTCGAAAATGCATCAAATAAAAGTCGTAGGAAACAGCTACCAAAGTACTCTATAACTTTAGTAGCTGTTTCTCTTCAATATCATCAGGCAAAATGTTAAAATAGTTGAAACCCTGAGACCATGTTAGACGCTTCTATAAGATTAATCAGCGCTGAGTTCCAATATTTCTTCATATTTTCTCCATTGTCCTGAAATTTGAGAAAACCCTATTTTTGTCCCTTTTTGAGACTTTACAACAGAGCTTTATATGAGTGCTTTTAATATAACCAGCCCACTCGGCCCACTACGCTCATATTAAGCTTTATTTTTATAGCCAATTTATATTTTATTTCGGCGATACCGCCGAAGGAGGGCGTTGTGATAAATATTAGTTTTGAAAGATACTAATAATTTATCATAAACTTTTGTTGTTGATATGCAGCGGCTGTAGATCGAACCAGTGGCTCGATAACCAAATAATGCTTAGTGATCAATGTGCTGAAAACTTAAGCTATTTACTTCATATATCTGAAGTATTTACTTTACCTGATGTTGAATGAACTCTTCTGATTAATTTATCTGAGAAACTCATTTGGGGACTACTTCAATTAAGAGTTTAAAAGAGAACTATTTTCTGATGAAGAGCAGTACATTGATAAATCACAGTAATATTATTTAACAACAGGATAACAGAGACCTTTCCGAAATTGAATAGTAATAGAATGACTATGCATTATGTATTCTCTAACATCCCCACAGCCTTTTTTTATTACCCCATTAAAGTATTAAATCAAAACTAACAATCTGGCAACATTTTTAGCAGCCATCATCACACATTAAACAAATAACAATTGCTATAGGTATACTGATAAAAACTTGTACAACAACAATAGCAGTTTTATAGAAATATTTGTTTTTATTGTTGTTTTGTTTTTGCGCAAAAACAAAACAATTCACAAAACTATAAGTAAAAGCAAAAATCATATGTTTTATTTTATTATCACACGAATATATAAAAAACCGAAACTTTTCACAAGAAAAGACGACATCTGTTAAAAAAAACAACTCGTAGCTTTATGACAAATCAGCTGGAAATTTAACAACAAAAACAAAGCAACAAAAATCCAAAAAATAAAGATAAACTTGTTGTTTATATATTTTATTTGTTTTTATACCCTACACCACTATAGTGGGGAGGGTATTATACGTTTGTGCTGATGTTTGTAACATACAAAAATATTGGTCCAATACCCACTTTAAAGTATACCTATCGATTCAGAATCATTTTTTGAGTCGATTAAGACATGTCCGTCCGTCCGTCTGTCCGGCTGGCTGGCTGTCCATGTAAACCTTGTGCGCAAGGTACAGGCCGCAATTTTCAAGATAATTTGATGAAATTTGGACCAAGCATGTTTTTTGGCACAAGGACGAAGCCTATTGAAAATGGTTGAAATCGGTCCATTATTTCACCTAGCCCCCATACAACCGTACCTCCCGATTTGAACTTTTTATGCTATAATTACGTCAAATATTCTGCTATCTCTCTAAAAATTGGCACAAATAAGTTTTGTATAAGTATAAATGATACTGATCGGCCTATATTTGACCCTAGCCCCCATACAAACCCCCCTTCAAAAAATGACTTAAACGTCTAAAATTGACTTGTAACCATTTGTATCGCAATAAAACTCAACAAAACTAACTGTTATTTAGAAATATATCCTTTTCCCAAATTTACCGAGGATCGGCCCATATTTGACCTATATAAATCCTTATTTAGAAATTTTAGTTTTTTATCAATAAATGGCTTAAATATTTTGGAATTATGGTAATATTCAACATAAAAGATTCTTTACAAAAAATAAAAATTTTATAAAAAGTAAAAATTTTAAAAATATACTAATGGTGTACTACTAATGGCCATGCCCGACTATACTTTCCTACTTGTTTTTTTTAAGTTTTTTTCGCATAGTCTCTTCAAATTTGCTTCTCTCAAACCAAAAACAGATAAGAAATCTAACATTGAGAACTTTTCTCATTTTAGATTTGTTATTCGTATTAGTTATTGTTGTTGTTAACATTCTTGGTGGCAATGATTTCTAGTGTTGTCGTCGTGCTAATGTTGTGTTCTTCTTAATCAAGAAATGCCTTCCATCATATTTAGTTTGTTATCAAATGGAATATGAAAGGAAAGCCATATTTTAATCATAAATAATAGTTATTTGAAAAAGAATTTGTTAAGGAAATGTTCTCCTATTTTTTGATTTTGTTTGTATTACACACCACCATACAAAATTAAAGATTCATTGTTTTGTCTAACAAGAGAACTTATTAAGATATTTTGTATTATGGTGGATAAAAGTAGTAAGAAATTGGATTCTGTATTAAAGTTGGAGATAACAAATTTAAATTCCACAAAAGTTTAATCGTTATTATATGTTGATTTTCGGGACAATCTGTGACATCATAAATCACTCCTGAAATATTAAATTGGATTGCAAAATATCAAAGTCCTTATGGACGTAAGGGCTACCAAGATAATTTTAGCACTGGATAGTCGCACCCTATATTTTTGGTGTTAGTGCTTAATTAGGACATTCGTCAGTAAGTAGGACCAGACTGTAGTAACCAGACTGTTGTAGGATATACAAAGATGCAGAAAAGCTAGAGATTTTTGATCATTTTTATTGCCAGAATATAGAATCACAGGTAGAAATGGCTGCGAAATAGATCTTTCTACGTTTTACCAGTGGATCTAGTATAGTTGTAGTTGGGGATAACGGACCTTTGCGAATAATTCCCGTTCGTAAAACTTGCTTTCGGGAAATGAGTGGAATTATTTATTTCTTCGAATAAATTTTATAGAAAATACTGAATCTTTTACAATACTGAATATTTTACAACTATGGAATCTCTAAAACTTCTAGTTTGACGCCTCCTTAGGAATCTTATTTACTTTGTTTCTCTATCTTAAATCTTCACTCTCTACGAAGGGAATCACAATGGACCTCATGGATATTTTATTGGGCATATACACTCTTAAACTAAACAAAGGAAAGATAATAATTTTCCTAAAATTTCTAAGTTCCAACTAATTCAATGTTTTCTTATATTCCGAGCTCTATCACCCCTAGGAAAACAATATTTTGTTTAAGGAATTATTACTTATTGGATGTTCATTTAGTTTTATTTCGACTTTTGATATTTGAAAATTTTAATAGTTTTCGTATAATTTTTTCACTTTAAGTTTCATTGTAATGTTTACGAATCGTAAATTATCGTAAATTACGATACAAATAATTACAATTTTAGCTTTAGAAGCAGTTTTTTTAATTTGTTTAATTATTACTATTTTGTTACTGATTATTCATGATTATAGTTACGACTCATCATGTGTCGTAAAGTAAACTTTTTTGGAAGAAATTAGTAAAATGTTGATATTTAAAGTGAACTTTTAATTTTGTTAATTATATACATATAATTTCCAAATTAGAATAATTTTTTTGTCTCATTCGCATTTTTAATCCCCATCTTCTTAATCTCGAAAAAAACACGTGATTTTTTTGTCATTGAATAAATTATAAATTATCTATGCCTTTTTTTCTATTTGCTATGCCTTTCAACAGTTACTAACAATCTGCTCATTTGATTGTTATGACGCAAATTTCTAAATTAATTATTTTTCTATTAAATGTAATGAATGCATATTAAGAATACAACACTTACATACATACCACCACTTGTACCCATACAACTGCATTATTATTGTATGGCTTATCAATTTATAATTGTATTTGTATATAAATTAAGGTGGTCCAGAAAAAATATGCAACATTTTTAGATAATATTTGTGAAAATTGTTTTAGGTAAATACTATCAATTGTAAATCAGTGTGAGTAAGAGTCTTGTCGACCATAATTTTTTTTGAATTGAATAATTGTCGTCAACGCTTTCTAAAACCAACATTATTTTGGAACGATTCTTAAAACAGTTGACAAATGGTTTTATTCAAATAAAGTTTCTTTATATTTAGTGATAGAATTTGATGGAGTTTTTCGATATTGTTATTTTCAAATATTCAAAACATTTAATAATTCAGCTCTTTAGCTGAAGCTATGCAGACTATCTATCTATCTATCTATCTATCTATCTATCTATCTATCTATCTATCTATCTATCTATCTATCTATTTATCTATCTATTTATCTACCTATCTATTTATCTACCTATCTATCTATCTATCTATCTATCTATCTATCTATCTATCTATCTATCTATCTATCTATCTATCTATCTATCTATCTATCTATCTATCTATCTATCTATCTATCTATCTATCTATCTATCTATCTATCTATCTATCTATCTATATAACTATATATCTGTCTATCTATATTGTATTGGGATCACCCTATTGCATAAAATGTTTTGTCGGTATATTGCAATGAAAATCTTGTTACAAATAACAAAAACACACCCATTCTCCACAAAGTGCTACAAATGTATTAGAATATTGCACGTCTTGTAATACGACTAGTTTATCAATTGTTTACAAAAAGAAATTATTGATACTAAAAAATCGAATGATATTAATATGATTAAAATAAAGGGGACGGGCAAATGAAATGAGTAAAAATTTTAAAAACATTTATTGAAATATCTTATTTTGTATCATTTTCTTCTTAAAATTCTTAATATATATATTTTTGTTATTAAACGTTTACTTTTTTAAATTTTTTAAAAAGTATTTACTTTTTCATTAGCTATAAGTTAAATAATAAGTTCATGTAAATAAGTCAGAAATTTAGAATAATATTTGTTTTATTTATCATTTTTATAAAATCTAATTCATTTTCAACTATGCAGTCTATTTTAAGTTGTAGTTTATAAAATAAATTTTGCCCATCAACATTAATTGATGTTAGACGCAGTTGTAATTGAAAAGAAATATTCAATTTATTAAAATAATTTAATATGTATGTACTAAAAAAATATGAATAAAATGTTTATAAATAATTTAAAAAAGTTTCTTTATATATAAAGGTACGTGTGTTGACAAAGCAAGTATATTCAATAAAAAAATATTAACTTAACAGGAAATGTTTCCTACATATTATATCCTTATAGAATTGTAGGTTGTTTGTATAAGAAATTAGAAATAAAATATTTATCAAAAAGGGGAAACTAGAGTTATAATTATCGTTGAAATAAGTAATATTATGACAAACATGTCCAGAAAAAGCTTAAGTTACAGAAGAAAGAAATGTAAAAGCTTTTTGGTGATTGATTACAATTTGAAACGTTTAAAGTTACAGAAGTTTATTATTGATTATATTGATAAATGAAATGTTTCTAAATTAATAAGAAATTAAATATGTTTTATTATTAGTTTAAAAGGGAAAATAATTAATTACAAACATAGTAAAGATATTTCTAAGGTAAAGATTATTCTAAATTTTTATCGTTTTTATAAGTATTTAAGAAATTAGGTCAAAACTTTTATACAATACTATAAAAGTGAGAATGTTTTAACGAAAGTGAAAATAAACGAGATGTTCATTATTATCGAATGTCTACTGATCTGACTAGTTGTCTAGAAAAAAAACTGGCATGTGTTGGCATTAAATACATTTCACTATATACAATGATTCCTATATTGAGGTAGTAAACAAACATTTCTGCCCTTTTGATTTTTGGCATATTTTCAAAGTTTTTTTTTACAACTATATTTTTCATGCAAATTTTATAGTAGATAAGACACTGTGCGTTTATTTAAAACAAAGTCTTATAATGTTGACTGATGTTGCCAGATGTGGATGTTAAGAAATAAAATTGATAAATAAAAATTGTTTTCCGATTCGGCAACTTTTCTTTCGAGATATTAGCCATAAGGTTTATTAAATTTACTTTTTTCCCGAAAAAGTCAAAGTCGACTATTTTTTTTTGAAAAGAGTCAACATCTCGATTATTGCCTATAAAAAAGTCACAATAGTTAGAAAATTACACTTTTCATAAAACCAAAAATAGACGAAAAGTCGAAAAATCTATTTTTCATAAATAGTAAAAAGTCGACAGGGTTCTATAGTTGAAACATAAAGTAAAATTTTTGTACTTTTGAAAAATCGATTTTTCGACTTTTGTGTATTATGAAATGTCAACTTTTTGAATATTTATTATTATCGAATTTCGACATAAAAGTGGGGAAGTCTTTTTTTAATTATTTTGAAAAGTCGAATTTTTACATAAAAAGTACACTTTG
This sequence comes from Lucilia cuprina, assembly GCF_022045245.1. Taxonomy (NCBI): domain Eukaryota; kingdom Metazoa; phylum Arthropoda; class Insecta; order Diptera; family Calliphoridae; genus Lucilia; species Lucilia cuprina. Next base: position 28,046,601 of record NC_060951.1, read on the forward strand.
ACTTTTCTGACAAACAAAAACTTTGTAAAACATTGACTTCTGTATCTACCTTCTCAAACCAAAGAAAAATTAAATTTTAAATATTTGCAATAAAAATAGATGTATTATTATAACTTTTTTCGTCCTTTTGACTATATACGACTTCTTTCGACATCTTTCGACTATTTTTTTTTATATTTTTCAAGTTTTTCCGACTATTTTAGAGTTTTTTGACTTTTTTCCACATTTTTAAAATTTTAAGACTATTTTTGAATTTTTTTTTTACTATTTTCGGCTTTTCAACTTTCTACAACTTTTTGACTATTTTCGACTACATATTTTTTTTACTTTTTCGAGTTTTTCCAACAATTTTAGAGTTTTATACTTTTTTCACTTTTTTAAAAATTTCGACTTATTTATTTGTTTTTCTACTATTTTCGAGTTTTCGACTTTTTTCGACATTTTTCTACCTTTATTTACAAAGTCGACTTTTCGACTTTTTTCAAAGACGATAGTCGACTTTTTTCAAACAAAATGGTTGACTTCGACTTTTTTCGACAAAAAGTCGATTGTTTGAAAGTCGATTTATAGAACCCTATCAAAAGTCGATTCTTTGCATTACAATATTTTGCAAATATTTTCTTATTGGGAATAATACAAAAATTAATACATCTGGCAACGCCGTGTTATCCACTTGTCATAAAAAATCAAAACAAAAACAACATATATTTCCATTTTAATAATAAATTTTAGCTTTCCCAAAATTTTGTTCTTATTTTTAATATAAAAAAATATTTATTACACATATTAAAAATAACCTAATTTAAAAATAATATAAAAAATAAGAAAAAAAAACAACAACTTGCAGAAAAATCGTATTCCTTTTGACATTGAAAAAGCAGGTTATTTTTTCTTCGCCAAATAAAAGAAAAATAACAAAAAACGAATTTTGTATTTTACATTTACAAAAAAAAAAATCAACAATTGCAAGCAAAAAAATTTAGTATGATGTAAAATTTTTAAAAGCATTTTTAATATCATAATTTTTACATTAAAAGCACAAATAAATATACAGAAAATAAGGAAACAAAAACAAAAGCGGAAAAGTATTGAAGAATAAAAGATAAAGAACTTTTTTATGTGTTAAACCCTTTGCAGAATTTTTCAAAGAAATATTTGTTACGATGTTTTATTTTTGATAGATATTTTTTTAAAGAAATATCAACATATAACTTACCTTTTTGCAAATTTGTAAATACGTAGGCTCCAGTTTATAATGAAATGTTTAACGTTTTTTTTTTTACTTTTTTCTTATTTTATTTTGATAAAAACTTGAAGAAAAATATTTTTCTAATGAAAAATTCCTTTGACAGCACCACACACTACACAAGAAATGGCGATTTTTTTTGTTTTTCTTTTCACTTTTGTTCTTTTTTATGGTTTTTTCGTTTTATTTTTTTCACTTTACACTTTATTTTTTATGTTCTACCATCAGATATGCGGGTAGAACAAGGACAACACTATAGATGCGCACGTGTGTGGTGGTATACATTTAAAAATCTGCACAGAAAGACAACAACAACATAAACGTGACGATGACAGTCTATTGTGAATGAAAAATTTCCTATACATAACAACAGAGGCGGGCTTTTAAATAGCAAATTTGAAAATATGTAATATTTAGTGTTGACTTTATTATATTACCTTTTTACAAATATAATTCGAAGAAAAATTTATAAAATATGGTCTCAATAGTAGATGGACATTTACTTTTACTTTTAACATACTATAATATTAAACAAATAATATTTAACAGTCTGAAATTAGTTTTAAATATCTCAAAATTTATTCCAAAAACCAACTAAAAAATATTTTTTGAAATATTCAGAAATATCTGTCATATGAGCAAATTCTTGACTGTATCCATATGGATGCTATGCTTCGAAAGAAGAATTAAGGATAATTTTTGTGAATGTGAAATTTTTGATCACATTCGATTTATGACTCTTTTGCACGAATAAAATAATCATATAGGTATACGCTCATTTTCTGATCATAAATGATTCTTCGGGAGAAAATGGTACCCTACCCGCGACTCTTCTAAATAAGTCATTTATGAGCCCCATTACTGATCAATTAGGATTTTTTTTTTTTTTTTTTGAGTCGTTAATGAGCCCAATAAATGAATGTTTTTGAGTTATTTCCGAATCATATTATATTCATTTTTGAGTAATTTTTATGTTTGTTACAGACAAATACAATACAACAGAAAACAGTTTTTGATCTTCCGACTGCGCGAAATTTAACTACAAACCAAATTTATAAATAATCATATTTCAAACACCTGGATGTCCTGTTTATGATTGGTATACATTTTGTTATTGTTTTTTTTTCAAATATATCTTACATTAGGCCACATAAAATTTTTTGCTAACTCTTCCAAAAAAGTCTTTTCTGAGCCCAATTTTTAATCAGTTTCGACTCATTTTTGAGTAATATTTAATGTAAGTGTTGCTATTTCATTACAGACAAAATCATTTACATAAGGAGCAATTTTAGATCTTGACTCAATTTACTGATTAATCATCCAACAATCTTCCAAATGCTAACTAGAGTAATGCTATTTATATAATGCTGTTGTTTACAATGTTAGCAGAAAATTCTTCAGAAATTAAAAAAAAAAGTGTCAGAAATTGCTTTTTCTGACTTCGCAAAACAAAAATTTTAACAATTGTTAGACATTTTAGGAGATACATATGAAATTTTGATTATTTCAGAACACATATCAAAGACCAAATACTAAACATCTGTCGTTAAAAGGATCAAAATCTAAAAGCAAAAGTTTTAAGAATTTTCCTTATAAAACTGAAACCTTTTCTTCTCTAGGAGTAGCTGTATTCTACTTTTGGAGTTTTATTAGATTATACATACAATATAAGACACATATAATTTAAATTCTTAGTTACTTTATCAAACGTACTATTTAAATGACCACCTCTGTAAACAATCAAAAGAGCATTTCGTCAAAGAAAGAAATTTAAATGAAATTGCTAAAAATAACTTACACAATTTTTCTTTTTCATGTTGTTGTCAATTAAATGTTTTTCAAAAAGATGCTGTAATTTTTCTAATAACTAAATAAAAGAAAAACAAAATAAAAAACTTACCATTTATTTATCCATAATAAATTGTATTTTTATTATATTTTCTTTAACACTGTCTCCCTCGATCTCTTTTATTTTTGTTCTTTTTTTTCTTTGCTAATAAAAACAAAAACAATAAAGTGTTTTGCTCTCTCTCTTTGTCGTTCAAATTGTAGTAAAGAGAATAGATATAAAGGAAAGAATAAAAACAATAGCAGCAAAATAAAAATAAACGAATTTGAATGAATTTTTTTATTATTCCTTTTTACACTTTTTTCATTTCTTTTATAATTTCCTTTTTGAAGATTCTTTTAACAATTTTCACACACAAATGCACTTTTCTTTTTCAATTGTTGTTTTTGTTGGTTTATTTTTTTTATTGCTAAAACCCAAAAAAAGAAAACTTATATTTCTGGTTGTTTAATAACTTTTATTTTTTTATTTTTGCTTTTTTTAATTTCTTCTTTATTTTTTATTGCACACACAGGCTGTGTCATTTACACCACCACTACAACTTCTGGGAAAACACCACTTTTTTAATCATTTAAGAAAAAAAGTAAATAACAACGAAAAAAGGAAAAACTTTTATTTAAATTGCAGAGAAATTGTTGTTACTTTGATGTTTTATTTTTTATTAATTATCCCATGAATTTTTTTGTAATTTAATGGAATCTTTACGTGTCCTCCTCACCAACCAAATAACTCCTCTTTTCAACAGCTAGAATTTCAGTGATGACAATTGGTCGGTAAACCTAACGCGCACCTATACAAAAAGCTTACAACATCACGAAAGCCTTTAAACATTCCAAAATAATTTTAATACAATTTTTAACAATAGATTTTTAAATAAATTTTATAACACTCTTTCAAGCGCTGACTTTTTTAGAATTTAGCACTAGTAATTATTTTCTTTAAATTTTGCACCCAAATACTCGTTTTAAATTGACACCACTGCTAGTATTTTTGTGTGAGAGAGTGTGTAAAAAGTCATCAAAGACAAATTGACACAATTAGATATTTTTTTTGTCTACCAATTTTTCACTTGAAGTTTTTCTTTGATTTACTTTGTTTCACTTATGGTTTTTATGTTTATTTTACACTATTGTTGGTATTCGATATATTGCAACACTTTTTATTATATTTTTGTAGGAAATTGCCATAAAATTTTCGTATATTTGTATTACGAAAAAATTGTTGACGAAAAATGCGACCGAAAATATCAAGTACTTTTTCAGCGTTTATCGGTAGATGGTTGATGCAGAGTTGTATTTCTTGACTGCACTTAGAAAAATTTAAGTGTTAGTTTAGAAAAACGAAATATACTAAGTTTAAACTTAGCACGATGAAAATTTTCCAAAATCCGAACGATTTTTTTTTGGAAAATTGTGCTAAAATTCCATTAATAATATATTGAGGACTATTTGTTTCTGAATAATATTTGTCAAATTTATAATCGTTGTATGTCATAAGACCTTTTCAAATAAATTGAAAAGTTATTTTATCAGTTAGTTAGTAATTTAGAATAGAACTTAGCACGTTTATATAGTGTGGACCAGGAAACTTTGGTTGAGAAACTTTTCCTTAATTCTCTTTTGAAGTTTACTTAATGTCCACATATAGAAACATTTGTTCGGAAACTACGTGTAAGACCTGGTTCCCACTGAGAAACTTTTGATTATGCGTGTGAGAAAAAGAAATGATATTTCTTTCTCTTTCTATCACACGCAAATCAAGAGTTTCCCAAAAAGTATCCTATTGTGAACCAGTTCTTAATTACATTGATTTGTTATTGTACGGATGAGAAGAATACCAAAACAAGTTTCCGAGTATAGGTAAATCCGTACCGCGGGTGAGATGAATGATATTCTTTCTATTTTTTCTTATGAAAAGTTTCCCAAAAAAAGTTTCCTAGTGTGGACCGGCACTAAGTAAGTTTTATGTTATTCTATCATTCTGCATTAAAATATCAAAATTTCCTACTCTAGTAGATAAATTCAATTTTTTAAAATATTTGCTTCCAAAATCCCATATTTTTATTTTTTGGATTCCGTTTTTATATGAAATCGTTAAAAATTTAAAAAAACGAAACGTTGTTGAGAAGTTTGACGGCTTACAGTCGTTTATAAGCCAACGACGACAATGTTAGTGTTAACCGCCGCCGCCGTTGTCGCTAATATACTTCGGCGCTGGGATCTGGTATATTTACATGGAATTGAATTATTTTCAATAGTTTTTTTTATCGAATACAAACATTAAATTTACGTTTAATCAACAAGAAAATCGCACAAATTTATCTTATCTCTGTAACATGAGGCAATAATAAAGAAAAATATATATTTAATAATGTGTTAAAACCATAATTTATAAAGTTTATTGAAAAGAAAAAAATCTAGAAAACAACAAGTGGAATTTGTAGAAAAAAACAGCCATTTATTATTAATTACGTTAAAAATACAAAAAGAAAAAATAAAAATGTCCAATGCACGAGATGTGGAAAATGGTATTTATCCACAATTACAACAAAGACCACAAACCAGACGACAGGATACTGTGGATATGGAAGAAATTCCTTTAAATAATTTACAACAGGAACCCGAAGAAAAACGTAAAATTCGTCATGTTTTTGAAAGAGTAAGTTGTTATTTAAATTTAAAATAATCGAAGAAACAATTTAAAATTTCTTCAGAGCGGAGAAATGATTAAAAGAAAGAAATGTATATACATTCATGATTCATTCAGCATAAAAATAAAAGTGCCCCTTTGTCTGTCTCTGCCTTTCTGTTTGTTTGTGTAGCCTTTGCATGTTTTTGTGCTTGTTGTTGCAGCACGATTTTTCCTACAAAATGCAGTTTCTGTTGTCAGTGTGTTTATTCATCATTTATGAATGAAAAGTTTTTGTTAACATTGTGAAATTGATTTTGTTGTTTTTTTGTCATTTATTTAATTTAATCTTTTGTAAATATTTATTAAAGTCATATTTTTTTTAACTTCTCTTTATGCACTTGACGCCTTTTTTAATACCCTGTTGATTTGCTTGTCATTTTGTATTTTTTTTACAAGCAACATTATTTTTGCTATTCTTTTTAAATAATATTTAATACCTATCATCTTATCTTGATATTTGTATTTCTATTTACATATTTGTTATTGTGGTTTTTTTTCTGTTTTTTTTTGTTATTTAGTTGCCGTGTACCATGAATTCATATGTACATACAGTGAATCAATTAAGTAATTTGCCTATGTAAAATTTTTTAAATTTTAAGAAAAAACTTTATTTGAACAATTATTTTTAGCAAAATAAAGCAATTTATATGTTGAATTTTTTGAAGAATATATTATATTTTAATTTTCTACCATAAAAAGTAAAATCGTTATATTAATTAACGAGATTTTTGATAAAATGTTAACGTATTGTTAATTTTCTAGGTCAGTAAAGTATTTTGCTTTTTTAGGTTTTTTGTTCATTTCTTTAATATTGCTGCATTATTTTATAAAATTTAATATTTTTATTACTCCTATATATTAGAATAACATTTTTTAGATATTTTAGTAGCGGAACGACTAAATTTGGACATTTCTTATCCGATTTATTATACTATATACCTATCTGAATTTATCAATATTTGACTTAACATGAAATCTATCGTTTCTTTCATTAAATTTCGAAAAACAATAAGTAATTTTGAATAGGATACCTGATATATTAGATAATCAATGGATTTGGACCTAGAAAAATGTTTTGTGAGGTATAAATCTATATATTATAACAAAAATAATCCGGGTTTTTGGTCATTTTGTATTAATAAACAAAAAATACATTACGGAACTCCATCTATTTGGGGAGTATTGTGTAAATTTTATTTAGAATTGTATAATATTGATTCTTATTCAATAAATCTAACATTAAGTACCATACTAGCCACTCTAAGTATGGGGACATCACCATATACCACTATAGAACTATTAAATGCTAAAATCTTGATTTTCAACCTCACCTTTTAAATTCTATATTTTATGAATAAGATCCAGTAGGCGTATTTGGAACTGGATAGTTATTCTTGATTTGGGTTCTAAATATATATAAGTGTATGTATTAGGTGAAAAATATTGCTTTTATTCACATTACGGTATGATAACCACCTCTATTTTAAAATATCTAAATTAGGTATTTTTTCCTGTACTACACGACAGTTCACTTTACATTGGTTCCAAGTAACCTAAGGTCTGGTTAGAGGTCTAAATTTAAACATAGTGTTCCTCCTAGTTCTTATATAGATTTTGAAAAAGATAAATCAGGAGTCCAATAGTTTTCCTTGGATACAAGTCGCCTCCCTTCGGCAGTTAAAGATTTTGAAAGAGCACTCAGTGCGTTTTTTTCTAATAATTCTTTGGATCATTTCATCTACTACTCTATTTTATATTTTTTAATGTTATTAATTAAACATTTCATAATTATATTTTAATGATTTACACTTGTTCTAGAAATCTAAATTAATTTTTTATATCCTAAAAAAATAATAAAATGCAACAACACATGCACGAAAATTTGTATTTCAATATTTTTTTCTAATTTTTCCCATTTTACACAATCTATATTTTTAATTGGAATACATATATTTACTTTTTACCTGTTTTTTCGAATTTTATTTATAAACAAAAAACAAAATTCTCTTAAAAAAGGTAGGCAAAAAACTTAGTTGATTCACTGTATGTACATATGTTTGCATGAATGTGAAAACCGGTAACAAGAAATTTTTACTTTGCTCTTGTTTTGTTTATCAAACTTTTTTTGTTCTTTTTTTAAGAAAGTTAAATTTAACACAATTTTTTTTGTTATCATGTTTTTTATTTTAAATAGAAATGAACGTAACATTTAGTTTAGTTTACTTTGGATGATTTCATCGCTTTAAGGTAAACCCATTTATGAGGTTTTTATAGGGGGTAAGGTGGAAAATTGAATTTTTATCAGGAGCGTAGTAAAACAATAAATAAAAAACCGTAATATTAACATGACACTGTTAATCTTGGCACACATATATTGGGGTCTTCTATCTAAGACCTCAAACGTATTCAAATTTAGCATAATCCTATTAAACAGGCTTTCGATAAGCTGGCTATAAAAATTTAGCAAAATCGATCCATAATTATCGGCTTTTGCAATATTATTATTTTTGTATATTTAATAAAAACATTGACTTATTATGTATTAATAAGTAAATAAAAATTTCTTTAGTAACACATAAATTAAATATTTATAAATGCAATAACATTAGCATTAAATAATTATACAAAAAAATAAAAACAATTAAATATTTGTCATTTAGTTGATAAACTCGCTTTTTATTTTATTACCAAAATTGTAAGATTTGACCAAGATTTGTAACATTCACACGCATTTTATATTTGTGACCATATTAGGAAATATTGCATGTTTTTATGTGCTTCCAAATGTAATTACAAAAAAATAAATATTTACTTTATTTATTTAAAAAATATAATAAATAAATGAGATTGTTATAAAATTTTGTAAATACAATCTTTTAAAACAAAAACAACATTATAATAAACAGATAATAGTATACCTATGTACTACGAAAATAGCGTAAAATATTGATTGTGAATTTTACAAATTAATATAAGTTAAATAATGCACTAGTTGTAGTATTACAAATATTTCACTTATCGTTATACATATTGTAAAGAAATGTCATTATGCCTTTGAAATGTTGATTAAAGGTGTGTGGTCTCACTTGTGAGTAATTTGTTAATTTTCTAATGTTTTTTTTTCAAAGGTTGATAAATTCAAGTTTTTAACTTATTAATCATTGGGATTTTCTTATGTCTATAAATTGAAGTTATTTATTATTAAATACTTGTAGGGAAATTCTAATATTAGTTATTGGATTTAAAAGTTAAAATTAATGATCATACCCATGTTTGATGATAAAATATTGTAGTTTTTTCCGTCACATGCATACATATCGAAATTTATTCAATATTAGATCCATAAAATTATTTATACTGGTTTCTTACTCTATAGTATTTAAATGGCCCAACAGTTTGATATTGAAAATCTCATAAATAATTTGAAGTATAGTTTATAGTCTACTCTAAAGTTTATAATATATTCTAGTCTATAGCCTAGGCTATAGTCTAGTCTATTGTGTAGTTTACTCTAGTCTAGTTTATAGTCTAGTTTATAGTCTACTCTATAGTCTAGTCTATAGTCTAGTCTATATTCTAGTCTATAGTCTATAGTCTAGTCTATAGTCTAGTCTATATTCTAGTCTATATTCTAGTCTATAGTCTAGTCTATAGTCTAGTCTATAGTCTAGTCTATAGTCTAG
>NC_060951.1:28056169-28065740 GCF_022045245.1 Lucilia cuprina
TCTGTCTGTCTATCTATCTATCTGTCTATCTATCTATCTACCTATCTATCTTTCTATCTATCTATCTACCTATCTATCTATCTATCTATCTATCGATGTTACACACAGAGTGATAATTGGTACTATGTATTGGTGGGTGGTTTAGTACATAGGTACATACATAAATACGTACACACTAAGATCTTACTTGGTATATAATACTTGGAATTTCACTTTTTTCTAACTAATAGTTAAAATAAGATTGATTTCCAGAAGTGAACAATAATATTCGAAGTTAACTTTTTGCTTTTGATGTCTATAAATTATAATTATGATGATAAAATTGACCTTTGGCTTTATGTTTAATTTAAACTTATGATAAAGTTAAATTCTTGGAAAATTTGTAAAGTAAATAGTATTTGCTATTCTATGTTAATAATAACAACCATATATCAGAGATTTGCTAAAGGCCTAGTAGATTAGGGTAGGATACACAAAAACAATTATTAATGATTTTTTTTTAATTTGATTGTATGAATGTACTTAATTGCTTAATTTTTCAATAAGAGAGTTTTAAATAAAAAAACTCTCCCAATGAGTCAAGTGAGCCTCGACCTCTACATATATTGATCGAATAATTTATTTATTAGAAAAAGTTATTTTCTTATAACTTCTACTGGATTAGACCATAAATCCATTGGGCTATGTAAAGTAGGATGGCACGCTATATGATATCGCTCTCAGTTGGTCAAGAATATTTTTTGTAACCTTCTGCGCTGACCTTTTTTTACCATTTATCTCTAAGCTCATCGAACTACTCTCAACAACTCATTTCATGTTTCATCCTGATAGTTACATGACATCTATTTGAATAGGAGGACCTAAAGAGTCTTCGATACTGGTTACAGGAATAACCAGCGAAATCATCTGTAACAACAGAACAATTCGGAATTCTAACAGCACCCACAAATATTGAAAGTCTTTGTTTGACAATTTATTTTCGTCCTCATTACAGACTAATTTCTCATCTCATGCCAATCATGCACATACTGCAAAATAGAAAGAAGATCCTTAAAACGCTAGGCACCGGTACCACTTGACGCATGGACAAAGAAATCATGTTATCTACATATAAAACAATTGGTCGGTATGTGGTTAATTATAATAGTCTAGTGTTGTCAAGCTCACTTAGTGATACCCAGTGGAGAAAAATATAAAGACGCCTAAATACTATCCTAAGTATTGTAAAAAAACTGTTTGAAAACTATCAAGGAACATTACTTACACAAGAAAATTATGGTTCCCCCAGTTAGGAGAGTCAGGTTGACCAAATAGTTTCTAGTAGTATATCACAGGAAGAGACGTCTGAACTCTTCCATTGGAAGGAATGTTTGGAAAAACCTTCGTGTATACGAAGAAAACAAAAGCAACTATGTGAAGGATAAACTGATCCTGGGAGTAGTCGAATTGTTGTCAGTGTCTCCATTATCATTATCAATCTTATTTCACTTTGTCTAAGAGATTCATTGATATATCATCCACTTGTAGTTGAATTTGAAAAAATGTAATCTGAAAGTCTAATCTTTCGATTTTACCGTTAGTATTCGTTTCTAGATGCAGTATACTTCTGAATGCTTGACTTGTAGTCGAGACCCCATAGGTTATGTTAGGTAAGAAGGCCGTCCTAGCAATGTCATCACAGGGGACACACTTGGGTCAAGTATTATGATATCTTTGTGGTACCTGAAAAGAGAGAAAACGGTCGGCGTATTAGTACACTTCGACCTAATCACTCTGGTTTCCTATACCAAACCAGTTTGTCGCACGAATGTAGGAGTTTATCATCCGGATATTAACCTCTGATAGATCCGCTAGGTCATGCAAAAAATAGCTACCTAGCATGATCATTTTGTGCTCAGCTAGAGCGGGGCAATGACAGAAGAAGTGAGTTATACTCTTCTGACTTCATCCTGACAGCTCCTGCAGAAGTCGTTACTGGGTAAGATTAGTCTTCTTGCATGGAGTCCGAAAGGCCAGTGGCAAGTTACCACTGCCATTAAGTTCCGTAGATTAGCTCTCGGAATAGAGAAAAGGACATGGGATCTTTGTGGGTTGTAAGATGACCACATGATCCTTGCCTGTCTGCAGGTAGCTTCAGTCGACCATCTGCAGTGCGCAAGCTCATACAGTTTTTCATGTATCGAGCGTTTGCAGGTTGAAAGCGGTATACCAGCGAAAGGGGCGATATGCTCTCTTGCAAGCCAGGAACCTAACATGGCAAGAGAGCCCGCGATGGTATTACCAGGAATTTGTTGATGTCCTGGAATCAAATACAGTCCTATTGTGGAATGTTTCGCCATCTCGTTAAGGGATGCCCGGCATTCTATTACTACGTTTGAGACCACATGATACTTTTCAGATATATAACTGCTCAGTCAACCTTACTTCACTTTGTCAAATAGATACATGGATGCATCCACTTGTAGTTGCAAAATACAGGGACAAATGTAAACTTTTCTTTAGGACTAAGCTGCACTAAACTTGATTTTGAACATTTCCATTATTTTATGTTCGTTTTGTCCACATTTCATATGAAGCAGATATACAAGTGGTTAAAACTTTATTCTATTGTTAACAGATTGGACTTTCAAATGACATAAAGGATTTAAGAAAAAAAGATATCTATGCGCTGTTAATACGTCTGAAATATAGAAACATCTCAAATATAGTTTAAGAACTGAATATCTTTAAAACGTAATGTAGAAATTCAGTAAATTGCTCGTTAAACCTTTAGAAAAGAACACTACTCGGTGAAAGACAAAGTTAAGTACTTAGGTGTAATACTTGACAGGAAATTAAAATGGAGACACCACATAGAGGATAGGATCAACAAGGCACATCGGTGCTTGGCGATATGTAGGAGAACCATAGGCATGAAATGGGGTCTTAGTCCTACTATCTCAAATTGGTTTTATAAAAGTGTAATTAGACCAATTCTAGCTTATGCTTCAATAATCTAGTGGACTGTTTTGGACAAAAAGTGTAATATCAAACTACTACAGTGAGTTCAGCGTACATGCTGCTTTTGTATATGTGGTGCCATGTGTACTACTTCAACCAAGGCTCTGGAATCGTCGCTAGATATTCCACCCATTGAAACATATATAAGATATGAGGCGGCGCTTACAGCCGCCGGCTCTTTACTTTAGGCGAACTGGCCAAAAATGGTTATAGGACACGTCATCAATGTACATATACTGGACACATTGGAAGGTTATACACATTCATCGGACGTGCCTGATCGCATACCAGACACAGAATATGTCGGAAACTTTGAAACGCTTATCCCATATATATCTTGGTCAATCGGAACATTGAAGCAAATATCAGTAGGAATCCGTTGCTACACGGATGGCTCTAAATTAGTAGACAAAGTGGGCCTGGGGTTATATAGTGAAGAACCAGAAATAGAATTATACCACCGTTTACCTTATCATAACACAAGCTTCCAGGCAGAAATACGAGCAATAACAGAATGTGTAAATTGGCGCCCACAAGGCTTAATATATTTACCGACAGCCAGATGGCAATTAGGGCTATATCAGACAATTGAATTAATCTAAGACCGTATTGGATTGTAAGAAAGCTTTAACTGAATACTCTCCAAGAGGTAAGGTTTACATCATATGGGTACCAGGCCACTTGGGAGTAGTCGGCAACGAAAGGGCAAATGAGAAAATCCCAGAAGGCCTCTTGGAATAATGAAACGGTGGATAAAACCATAAAGATTCTATGGGGCGACCCTGATGAGAGCAAAACGAGAAATCTCCTCAAAATGAGCAAGTCTGAAGTTAATATGATGGTAGGTATTCTGAGTGGACACACAGGATTACGTGCACATCTATACAAAATTGGACGTGCGAATTCAGACGAATGTAGAGCCTGTGGAGAGGACAGTAAAACTCTGGAGCATTTCCTTTGCACTGTCAGGCATTCGTCGAAGTTAGATCCAAGTATCTTGGAAGTGATGTTATTCCGGAAATAACATTCTTAACCCACACTGATTGGATGATTCTTAGGAATTACGTCCAGGAATCTGAGTTTCTGAACATGGAAAAATAATACATTCAGTGAACAATTGGAGCGCATAACAGGCCCGACAGTGGCTTAGGTGTATTTCTTCGGATTTGATGTAGTATACATCCTCCTGTCAACCTAACCTAACCTAACCTAACACTTTTGGCCATAATAAAAATATCATATTTTTATCATGTTTTGGCCTATTTAAATAAAAAATACTATTAATTTGAAAGAAGATATATAAAATACATTTTATTTTCAATATAGTTACATAAAAAAATATAGATGCATACACAATAAATTAAATGCACACTTTATTTATAAACATTTAAATATGTTCGAATCAAATAAAATCTTAAGCTATAAAATAAACATAAAAACACAAATAACATACATATGTTATGTATGTATGTATAGTAAATATGATAGGAATTCATTATTGATAGAAGTGTTAATAAATTATTAATGTAAAGAATGAATCAATCATAAAGGGACAGGTTGGGGAACGTACATACATATTAAATAAGTAACTGATATTAAAAATATTATTACAAACATATTGCTGGACGGTATGACTGTTTAGTTGTTTAAACTAAAACAAGTGTTCTTATACCTAATATGAAGAAGTGTTTAAAAATTATCTTTGATATAAAGAAAAAACGATTACTTGTTAAAATAAAAACTTGCTTAGAAAAGTGCATTGAAATCGCTAACAAAATTTTAAAAAATTTAAACATTATCTACTTATATTTAAACAATTACTTAAATTTCTTTCTATTAAGAATAATTTGCCAATTATAATAAATAAATTTTCTTGTAAACATTAAATTTTAAAAAAGTCATAATAATAAAATTTCATTAACTGGAGTTTAGATCCTGTTTTTTAATTAAAAAAAGTTCCCTTAATTAGATTGTAATCAAGACATTAAGAAATTCGTAATAAAAATCGTTTAAAATTAATGTTGCTCTTTAAGTTTTCTTCATGATTTTCATTTAACTATATGCATGTACGTTTTGGTAATTTTATGTAAAAAAAATACTTAAATATTTTATGTCTTTTTAAAAATAAATATACTTTAAAAGACGTAACTTAAATTTACATATTAAAAAAGTAATTAAAATAAAGAAAGCATTAATGTCATTATTATCAATCCAAAAGGCACTTTGGCTTAATATTTTAGCTATAAAAAAATAAATTACTTAAAAACATTTAAAAAAATATATATATATGTTTATATAAAATGCTTTAAAAGTTACTTTTAATCTTAATTGTTTTCTCTTTTTTTTTAGAAATTATCAATCATTCAATCAATTGTACTCTTGTCGTGGAAAATAGTCGGGTAAAAAAACATGTATCAATATACCAGTCATCATAAGAGCAAAATAGAAAATAACAGCAATCCACCAAAGTATACGTTCCCAACGGCGTACTTCTAGATTTCTTAAAACACCTATACCCACTAGCAGACCAGCAACAGCTCCTGATAAATGTGCCATATAACCAATTTGATCATGTTGATCGGTTATGTGGCGATATATTGATGTACCCAAATCGGTGAAACAGAATATAAGAAAGACAAGTAGTTGTACGATGGCATATTCCATTTCTTTCCAGTTCTGTGAATAATTAATAGATAATAATAAACAAATATATATTGTAAAACAGCTTATATTAAACAAGTTTATGTAAAAACAAGTAAGAGTTCTGTATTCGCCTGTGCCGAATCTTATATAGCCTTCACCATGGTGTGTTAAAAAAACAGGGCTCAACATAATTAAATTCATGTTTCTAGATCCAATATTTTAAAAAATAAAAAAGAGTACCTTTATAAAACGACAAAGTACCCAAAAGTTCATTTTTACGGGTTCTCACCTAATTCAGACACTACGTTACCAATTCAAAAACCAAAAAGTACCAAACAGTTCTTACGAAAAAGTACTCTTTGCAAAACGAAAAGGTACTAAAAAGTTTCCTTTTATGGGTTCTCACGTAATTCAGACTCTGCATACTTAATTTCATATTTCTAAGTTCAATTTTATAGAAAATCCAAAAAGTACCTTTTAAAAACAAAAAAAGTACCAAAAAGTTCCCTTTTTCCGGTTTTCACCTAATTCCGACTCCACATACTTAATTTCATGTTTCTAGGTTCAATATTATAGAAAATTCAAAAAGTAAGTGCAGAACGAAAAAGTACCAAAATTTCCCCATTGATTTGTTCTCGTCTAATCCGGGCTCTACATTCTTAATATAATGTTTCTTAGTTCAATATTATAGAAAACTCAAAAAGTACCTTTTGAAAAAAGAAAAATTACCAAAAATTTCCTTTACTTTTTATGAATTCTCAACTAATTCCGAATCTAAATACTTAAATTCATATTTGTAAGTTTAATGTTATAGAAAATTCAAAAAGTACCTTTTGAAAACCTTTTCCGGTTTTCACCTAATTCCGACTCTACATACCTAATTTCATGTTTCTAGGTTCAATATTATAGAAAATTCAAAAAGTACCTTTTGCAGAACGAAAAAGTACCAAAAATTCCCCATTGATTTGTTCTCGTCTAATGCGGACTCTAAACACTTAATTTAATATTTCTGGGTTCATTATTATATAAAACTCAAAAAGTACCTTTTGAAAAACGAAAAAGTTCAAAAAACTTCCCATTTATGGGTGTTTTTGTTTTTTGCAATTTCTGTTTGAACATGAATAAAAATCTCAACTTTTGATGAAATTTTCGGATTTTTGCTCATATCTCCGTTATTTATTGACCGATATTGCTTAGCGAAAGTATGTCTAACAAAATTATTGAAAATTCGGATCTCGTCGATATCCGGGGTTCTCTAAAATCTAATTTCATCAAACATACACACAGACAGACGGACATGGCTTAATCGACTTCGCTATCTATAAGGACCCAGAATATAAATACTTTATGGGGTTGGAAAATTATATTATAGAAATTACAAACGGAATGACAATCTTATATATACCCTTCTCACGCCCCCGCGGGGCCCCGGGTGCATGTTACCTTGGTGAAGCCTCCGTCTTGGTGTTATTGCAATCCCGGGGTATAAAATGGGACTAAGCGTTGGAAGTGAGTTGGTATTAATTGTACGGGATGAATGTGTCGTATGTTTTTCTCTTATGAATGAGATGTATGCTAGGTTGAATGATGGATGAAAGGTATCATATACAAATGATACCATTAAATTTTCTTTCCATGTCCAGATATGTTCAGAGTAAAATCTGTTCATATCAGAATTACCACAGTGTGTCCCTGTGAGTAAGAACAAAGTTTCGGCTTATTTGATGGATTCGTACGTCTCTAGATGCTGTTGGTTGTAAACGGAAATGATGTTTCACATTTCGGAAGTTAAGCAACGGAGCAGCAATGGCCAGAGATTAGATAGCTTAAATACTCGAGCAAAGTGCTTGTACATGGACCGGCTCCATCCATGTACAAAAATTGCAACCTGCGTGTAAGAAATACAAAGGGGCAGTGGTGAGTTGTTTAACTTTTACTCACCCAGTGGTTGAAAAGGTACCACCGTGAGATAGGGCAACTGTCAGGTACTCACTTAAAGCACTTCGACTTCATACCCTTTCCACTAAGGTGAAGGTTATAATAGGCTTTTATGAATAAGCCTTAAGTATTATAAAATTTGTTAAATTCTTGCGTTTTTACTTAAAAATTTAAACATATGTTTGTTATTTTTATCTATACATATTCCAAATTTCAATATTTTGAGCTACAGGAAGTGGTTTTTAAATTCCAAAAAACTCCAAATTTTCCAACTTTATTCCAATTTTTATTTTATTATTATTATATGGACTAGTCAATTGACTACATTTGTATCGCCTTAGTAGCAGAATGCAAAAGACATTTCTCAATACCTGTGCTAATAATCTGATGCTCTACACCAGTAAAATATAAACATATCAGTTCTCTGGATTTAAATTCTACTTTCTAGCTCTAAATCGATTTCCCCTGATTTTAAAACTTTGAATATCCCACAATTTGTTTTTCTTTACAATTGTTTTGCATTAAAAAAATTAAAAACCATAACTCACCATAATAATTGTAGCAATATGAGCGGTAATCAAAGCATAAACACCACCCGAAGCACCAGCTAAAAATATACGAGGACTTGTTAGCGATGTACCCATAGAGCCAGCCAAAACACCGGCCAAATAAACTAAAGCCACACGCCACCAATGATGCACCAATTCCAAGGCAACACCCAAAAATATTTGTATAATAAGATTCATAAACAAATGCATAATGCCAACATGAACAAACATGTAGGTAACAAAACGCCAAGACTCATAACGTTTATAGGGATTATAGATAAAAAGTGTGGCAGCAGGGCCATTTGTACTCTCGCCAATGCGGCGATTATTATCGGGATCATCTCTATTGTGAGAAAAGTAAACAAAGTATTTAAAAAAAGAGTTAAAGTTTAGATGAAAATATGAAACATACTGAAAATGTATAACATCTATGAGAAACATTATAATTTCAACAACAGAAAATATGACCATAGTTAGGGGAGGCGGACATACTGACATTTGCTTTTCATAGGCACCATCTGGAAATAGTTTTCAAATACTTTAAAAAAACTATTAAAAAAGTAAAACAAACTAAAGATACTTACCCAACTGATCACCCTCCAAGGGTTTAGGTGGCGGTACCACCAAACGACAATATCTTGTTAAAACATTTCGTATCATCCACTGATGTTTTTGAGACATACGATAAAATTCCTCAAAATCCAAATGACCATTATTATCGGTATCGGATAATTTAAGAATTTGTTGTGCCACATTTGCGGGTATATCACGACAGAGGCCAGCCTCTATAAGACCTTTTAATTCATGTATACTAATTAAACCATCACTGTCGGCATCATGCTAATGTAAATAAACACCAAAAGAGAAAAGAAAACACAAAAAAATAGACAAATTAACAACATTACAAATGAATAAATTTCATTCATTTTCTATCTAAGATTGTATACAAATTCCAAGATTTTACTATTAAATTTAAGCGGAAAAGTTGAATGAACTTTTGGCATCAGAAAACAAAAAAACTTGTAAACAGTTTGTGTTAATGATGTTTGTATGAACTAGGTATTGATTTATAAAATATATGAATAATAAGGCAAAATATGCTAATGAAGTTAGATGTATACATACAAACCAACAACAACAATATTTTAGTATATAATTCGCGACAAAAAATATTCTCAATAAAAAAAGAAGTAGGAAGATTTTTACATTTATAATCTATTCTAAAAAAGCTTTTAAATATAGACAATAAACTTGACTAGACCGTAGACTAAACTAGACTATAGATTACACTATAGACTATAGACTAGATTATAGACTAGACTATAGTCTAGTCAATAGACTAGCCTTTAGACTAGACTATAGACTAGACTATAGACTAGACTATAGACTAGACTATAGACTAGACTATAGACTAGACTATAGACTAGACTATAGACTAGACT
>NC_060951.1:28065840-28078340 GCF_022045245.1 Lucilia cuprina
TAGATAGATAGATAGATAGATAGATAGATAGATAGACAGATAGATAGATAGATAGATAGATAGATAGATAGATAGATAGATAGATAGATAGATAGATAGATAGATAATACAAGCTAACAAATTATTAACCCAGATGTTAAAGGACTTATTGCCGGCCCAGACACTTAAAGTCAGAATTCATCACATTTGGGATTTTAGATATCGTGTCTGATTTAAAAAAAAAACGCATTTTTGTCTTTTTACAATTTTTTTAATTTCAGGACATTGTCCGACTAGTTTCCTTCTTGTTTCATAATTTCCTATAACTACATATTATTTACCTCTAATTACTTATGATTATTATTACTTTATTTATCTAGAAACAAACATTTTCTCTAGGCAACTGGATAAGCAAGAGTTATGCTGTCTGTTTCGGTATTTCCTTGTTGGCTGTTATGTATTTTCTCATACTTAAGTAATATGTATTTACATTCTTAAACGATTTAATATTGTGTCAAATTATTTGCGCTTAACCAACCAACTAAACACATGGGACAAAATATCTTACAGGATTTTACAATACACATGGTGTGTGTGTGTGGTAGGAGGATGTAAGTAAATATTACTTGTAAATAATAGCCATACGCAAGAAAATAGATTGTTATAACATCAATGTTTATTTTAAGTGTGTTTAGAACAAAAAGATTCCCGAGATTTGAAGTTATTAGGACTTCGTTGATTTTATGTATAATTGGCACTGAATTCGAAACTTTATTAAATAAAGAATGAATATGGAAAAAAAATTTTTGAAATTGGAACTAATTATCAAAAATATTAAATACCAATTCATGTCCATTTCTTGGTAATGTTTTTTTTTTTTGAGTATACTTTAAGCCTAATATTTTCAAGTCAGTATGTATTATCATCCATAAATATGTCTGGTTAAAACTTGCTTCCAATATACATAATTTCATTTTTCTCTCTCTCTCTGTATTTTCTTTTCATATAAGTTTCTAACTACCGTTATACATTCTGTATTGGTATCTTTTGGTAAGATGTTTGTTATATGAAGAAGCAGACACAAAAAAAAATGGCTTAAAATCTTTACGGTATTAGGGTTTATACATTTTTGATAGGCTTAATAGTTTGGGCCTCAATACAATTTTCAATTCTTTTGTTCTTAAAGCTGTTAATATTTATGTAAATTTGTAATGAAAAAATTTATATTAGCAAAAATATTTTCACTTTATTGGTTATTTAAAACATTTACATATTTTCAATTGTTTTTAAAGCAACTCCTTGAGTGGGAGTAATCGATGTGTAATGAGTATAGGAATTTATTACTAAAGAAAGTAATAAACAAAAGAGATGGAATAGCACATTGAATAGGGAAAAAATATGAGTTGTAAATATTTGTTGGTCAAAATTTATATATCTTTAACATAATGGTGTTTGAGATGAATTCTATGTATGTTGGGCATTATTTTTCGTGACCACAGTAAGCTGTTAAGTGGCCCATAGCGCTTTATGCATCTCAATAACATTCCAGAATTCAGAATAAATTTATCTTTAATAGTTTATTCTATTGCATATTATTGACGTATGAATGTTTTAGACAGAAAAATGTACCTAAATTAAGTTCGAAATTCATTAATATCTAGCGTCCTTGTCCCCGCCTCAGATGAATGTTCTATTAACATTTTTGGTGTTGGAGGATGTAAATAAAAAGATAATATTTATTTGATAATTTTCCTAAATTATATCCCTAATCAATCAACCGAAAAAGTAATTAATCGAAATGTATAACAATTGTTATTCTAAAACTTTTTCCAAAGAAAATTTATTTATTAAAATTTTTGCAAGAACTCTGTAAGTATGTATGTTAATATGGTAGTAATAATAAATTTGTATTTGTGTACATACTTACATATGTAAAAATGTTTAGTACTTGAAAAATAAGCAGCATCTTAAATTTTGGGCCTGAGAATGCAGACAAAGGTACTCAAAGTATGTAATAACTTGTGTTTGAAAATATTAGAAAAGTTTGTTTTTTTTCTTGTTAACTTTGAATGACATACATATTTAACACATGTTATCGCTCTTAAGCTGACAGAATCATAAACAAATGCGGATAAAATACAGAAACCTACATGACGAGACATGAATTTATTAGTTAACTGAAAGATATGCTGCAGCTAATTTGCTTTATATAAAAAACACAGTTCACAAGATGCATTAATTCTTCATTTAACCCCGAACTAACCAATTAACTTACTAACGAACTAATGAACTAACGAACTGATGAAATAACGAACTAAGAAACAGACAAACAAACAAACGAACGAACAACTAACAAACAAACAAACTAACTAACTAACTAACTAACTAACTAACTAACTAACTAACTAGCTAACTAACTAACTAACTAACTAACTAACTAACTAACTAACTAATTAACTAACTAACTAACTAACTAACAAACTAACAAACAAACTAACTAACTAACTAACTAACTAACTAACTAACTAACTAACTAACTAACTAACTAACTAACTAACTAACTAATTAACTAACTAACTAACTAACTAACTAACTAACTAACTAACTAACTAACTAACTAACTAATTAACTAACTAACTAATTAACTAACTAACTAACTAACTAACTAACTAACTAACTAACTAACTAACTAACTAACTAACTAACTAACTAACTAACTAACTCACTAACTAACTAACTAACTAACTAACTAACTAACTAACTAATTAACTAACTAACTAACTAACTAACTAACCAAATAACTAGTTACTTTGAAAAGAGGATGTACATATATATACATCAAATCCGAAAAAATACACCTAGACCTCTATCGGGCCTATTGTACGCTTCTTAACCAGTGTCTCAGGTGGGAATCGAACCCACCACATCCGGTCTACCAGACTAGAACACTAACCTACCGGAGGCCACAACTAAATAATTAACCATTCAAGTCGACTTGGTCTGTCATAAATTGCCATACTGGTTTCCATATAGCTGCTATATTTTTTATACATTTCTACTAACATACATGTCTATTTATTTTTTATACTGCTAATAATTACACTTTGACTTATAAGTTTTTTGTGTCACAAAAATTAGTACAAGTTTTATTTATTTGCATAAAGTTTTTTTCGTCTAAATATTTCTTGAAAATACATGTGTTGTAATAAAAATGACAAAGACTTTTAATTATAATAAATTCACTGTAAAGTACTTCTGCAAGTGTAATGAGTACGTGTGTATTGTAATATTATTGGCATAAAACAAATAAATTAATAATTGTTTAAGTTTGGTTAATGTTACAAAAGTGAAAATAAATAGAAAAGTTTTACTTTTTTTACAGATTTTAATGCTAAAGTTTATAAGAGACCTGTGTAGTTTGCTGTTTTTTGTTTTAATATTATTTGATGTCTTTTTCTCAAGGACCTTATTTAAGATGTAGAGAAAATTTTATTTTTGTTTATTTATTAATTATTATTTAAAACCTTTTTCACAATATTTTATGAGAATTCGTATTGCATTGTTTCAATTTTCATTTAAATCGTGCTTATTAAAAGTTGTATTAATTGTTAAAATTATTACATATATTACTTATACGCAGTGTTGTGTTGACTGATTGATCAATGCAAGCCAAAAAGTATGCTTTAGTTTTATGCATAATTCTTTACTTTGTCAATTACAGTTTCATGGGGCGTATACTCTTTATATAGATTTGATAATATTAAATATTAATCATACTTACTGTAGTTCTTATAATACAGACCAAATTTTAAAAAAAGTCAAAATAACGAGTATCCATGTTACTCGTTTCTAAAGGATTGAGCAGTGCCTTTAAGATAAACTGTTTTCTTGACATTCTTGACTTCATTTCTAAAGTTGATGAGATATCTGGGTCAAAGCTTAATGAAGTCCTTATATTTCTCACAGCTATAAGAGGGATCTAATAGTATAAATGCTACATCTGACGAGTGGAGTGGTCCAGTCAAAATAGAGTGTAGTGAACTACCACGATAACCTACCAACCATAGGATATGCAGAGGATATTCTGCTTTGTAATTACTGGATCTAGCTTTCTG
Organism: Lucilia cuprina; assembly: GCF_022045245.1. NCBI lineage: Eukaryota > Metazoa > Arthropoda > Insecta > Diptera > Calliphoridae > Lucilia > Lucilia cuprina. Next base: position 28,069,935 of record NC_060951.1, read on the forward strand.
ATTCGACTTGATGATGTCTGTGCGTCCGCCAATAAAAATAAATGTACGAAAAAATAAAGCTTTTGTCAAGTTGTTGTTTTATAAAGCTTTAGGTGAAGACATATTAAAAAAGAAAAAAGATAATATAAGACTTAGTTTTAATGCTGACAGAATGGAGTTTCAGATGATAGATAACAATATATGAATAAAGCTTTTTTTGGGTAGTTAAAATGCCTTTAAACTATCTCAAATCCGAGGAGTGATGACGAAATTCACCGTCACTCAGCCCTTGAGTATAAATATACTTTGGTCTCTGTGTTAATAACTTTTTGGCCTGTGTAATCATTAATCAGGGACCGTGTTTTAATGTTTTAAAAAAATTTTATTTAAAATTTTTAGCTTCTTTGTATTAGAAAATAAAACGTATTTAAATATTTTATTAAATAAATAATAAAACAAATGTTAAAAATGTAAATTAAAAGTTTTCGGGTCTCTGGTAGGTGTGTATGTAAAGAAAATTAAATTCTAATCAAATCCTTTTGTATGCAAAAAGACAACAGATGTACATATATAATTATTATTTGATTTATTTCGAATACTATTTTAGATATCACAAAAATTTCCAAGAATTATATTAATAAATGCTTTATTTAAAATGTATTTATTTAAACAGCAAGCTTAGTCGACAAAGCAGCACACAGTGGGTTAAAATATAAATGTTTTAAATATAAATTTGCCATATATCTTAACTGCAATTATGATCGGAATAACGTTTGATATAAGAGAAGTTTTGAAAGTTGATCCCACAATTGTACTAGGGTGGGCGTTATGATATCAGATTTTTTACGTTTTGAAAGGGCTAGAGCCTCTAAAGACCCACCCCTGAAGTAATTGTGAAAACCATTTTCGAAACTTTAACTGGAATACGTTTACTACCAATAAGTAGATTTTTCATTTCGATTTTGCCCCTATGTGCTGCATGCTGCTGACCACTTTGTGTATTATCCTTTAATTAGCTTTTGAAGATTAATCTATAAAATTATTTGCATATTCACCAAGACAATGATTTAAAAATAAATTTACAAATTAATTCTATTTTCAATAAATTGTTTACAATTAAGTAGTAGCAATTAACTATCATTTAATTAAAAATAATTATTAAGTAAATTTTAGTATTTAATAATTTATATTAAACATTAATCCTGGCAACTTGCTAAAGAAGAGTTTTTTGCTTGTTGTTACGATATTTGATAAGTTATAGCCTACTTCCTTAAACGATATTAATGTTGTGTCAAATTATTTGCGCTTAACTAACCCAGCATGGGGACACCGGAATAAATTTATATGGAAATCTCTTAGTGGAAATAAATAAAACTGTATAAACAAATACTATAAGTTGCTATACAATAAATACATTAATACATATATACAAATATATTTTACTATCTAAGTATGTGTATGTATGTATATTGCTATGTCTGGTTAAAATTTCTTTCCAATATATTTTCTTTTCTTTTCTCCTCCCCAATATTGTTCATCTCTAGTAACTGTTGCAAAAACCCTTTTCCTGTTTTTTCCGTTTCTGCTTTATTACATAAATACAAATTTATATACCTACATATGTATATATGTCTGTATGTGTGTTTATATATAAGTTATTTTTCTTTTCCTTTTGGCGTTTCAAAATATTATCAGACTAAAATGGCTTAAAATCTTTATGGTATTAAACTTTATACGTTTTTGATAGGCTTAATAGTTTGAGATGTTATACAACATTTTTTCTTCAATTCTTTTGTTCATAAGCTGTGAAAATTTATGTTAATTTTCTAATATATATTTATATGTATTTGCTTAGTTATATATTAGCCAAATAATTTTTACTTTATTGGTTATTTAAAACTAAATTTACAAATTTTTGATTGTTTTTATAGAATCCAAGAAAGAGTAAGTGATGTGTATTAAGTGTAAAAATATTATTACTAAAAAGAGTAATGAACTTGATAGAACAAGTAAGAAATCTATATTCGGCTGTGTCGAATCTTATATACCCTTTTTCATAGTAAAGTTAAAACTTTTAAAAATATGTATTTGATCAGGGTGCTGCATGTTGAATTCTATGATTCTGCATTAAATAGATCGAAAATGTACCATAAATTTTCATTTTATAGGTTGCCATGTAGTTTAGGCTTAATTTTATGTTTCTAGAAAACTCAGAAATTGTAAAAAAATCCTTTTTTAGCTTTCCCTATGCTTTGGGCTTTACATGCTTTATTTATTGTTTTTAGGTTTAATATTATATATTAAACTCATAAAGTAGCTTTTTAAGTACAAAAAAGTACCAAAGAGTTTAATTTTATTGAAGATTCTGATTTCGCAGATAACTTTGCAATCCCGGGTAAAAGAGGTGCTACAAGTACTCCTTGGATAGTATTTGAAATAATTTGACATGGGAACCATATGCAACTACGGACGGCCAGTTTCCAGCAGGACTATGTCCTAACTGGTCAGTTGGTTGAGGTTCCTTCGGGATCCACGTAGTGGTTGGAATTTAAACACAAATTCGCGGGAAGAGTGAGTTGCACGGTAAAGCCTATAACTCGCGATAAGTCTGGTGCGGTTGCCGATGACATGACTGTCGAGAGTTTTAACGTGAGCACCTGTCTTGACGGCCTTATCTCACTGTGGTCTTTTTCATCCACTGGGTAGACTTGAGAACGGTCTACCATCGCCCCTTTGTTCTTCAAGAACTCAGGTGCCAATTTTTATACCCACCATCAAAAAAAATGGGGGGGTATATTGATTTTGTCATTCCGTGTGTAACACATCGAAATATTGCTCTAAGACCCCATAAAGTATATATATTCTGGGACCTCGTAAGATTCTAAGACGATCTAGCCATGTCCGTCCGACTGTCCGTCTGTCCGTCTGTCTGTTGTTGGCACGATAGCGTCCACAAAATAAGAGATATTGAGATGAAATTTTCCCAAAATATATTTTATTAATCAGAAATGTATTGGTATTGAAAATGGACAAAATTGGTCAACGATTTCATATAGCCCCCGTACAACTGTACCCCCGGAATATTGTATAAATAGCTTCAAATATTCACAAATTCGTTGTTTATGAAGCAAATAGCACAAAATTTCGCATAGGTCAGTTTTTTGATGTCTGAAAAATAATTCTGCATTACGGCGGACATAGAACCATAATTGGCCCTACCCCCATATAAGGTCCCCTTTAGAAAATGACTAAATAGCTGATTACTGGCTTAAAAATAGGAATATAGCGATGAAATTCGACACACATAAGTTTCATGTAAGCCAATATCTCTCAACCAAATTTTATATATATATATATATATATATATATATATATATTATATATATATATTATATATATATATATATATAATATATATATATATATTATATATATATATATATTAATAATATATATATATATATATATATATATATATATATATATATATATATATATATATATATAATCGGTCCATAATTGACCCTACGTCCCCTTCAGAAAATGTCTTTAATACTCATTATTGGCTTTAAAATACAAGTATAGCGATGAAATTTGACATAAGTAAATTTCTTACTAGCCAAAACCTCTTTATGCAATGTTATGCGGATCGGTCCATAATTGACCCTACCCCCCTTATAAGGTCCCCTTCAGAAAATGACTTTAATGCTCATTACTGGCTTAAAAATGGGAATATAGCGATGAAATTCGACACACATAAGTTTTACGCAAGCCAATATCTCTCAACCAAATTTTATGTATATTTTATGTATATTGGTCCATAAGTGACCCTACTCCCCATATAACGTCCCCTTCAGAAAATTACTTTAACGCTCATTGCTCGCTTAAAAACACAAGTATAGCTATGAAATTTGACATAAGTAAGTTTCTTACTAACCAAAACCTATCTATGAAATTTTATGTGGATCAATCCATAGTTAACCCTACCTCCCATATAAGTTCCCCTTAAAAAAATGACTTTAACGCTCATTACTGGCTTAAACAAACGAATATAGCGATGAAATTTGATATAAGGAAGTATCGTACCAGCCAAAAAATCTTTATGAAATTTTATGTGGATCGGTCCATAATTGACCCTACCCTTCATATAAAGACCCTCCATAAAATTACTAAAACGCTCATTACTGGCTTAAAAATACGACTAAAGCGATGAAATTTAACAGAAGAAAGTTTTATACTAGCCAAAATCTCTATACCAATTTTCCCAGAAATAAGTTTTATACTAGGCAATATCTCTACCAAATTTTATGTTGATCGGTCCATAGTTGACCCTACCCCCCATAAGAAGTCCCTCCATAAAATTTATTTAATGCTCATTACTGGCTTAAAAATCGGATTATAGCAATGAAATTACACAGAAGTAAGATTTATACAAGTCAAGATATACCAAATTTTATGTGGATCGGTTCACAATTGACCCTTCCCCCCATATAAGGCCCCCTTCAGAAAACGACTTTAACGTTAATTATGGGCGTAAAAATACTAATATAGCGAAGAAATTTGACATAAGTACGAATCTTAGGAACCAAAACCTTTCCACCAAATTTTATGTGGATCGGTCTATAATTGACTCTACCCTCCATAAAAATACTTTAACGCTCATTACTGCCTTAAAAATACGAGTATATCGATGAAATTTCACAGAAGTAAGTTTTTCACAAACCAAAATCGCTTTACCAAATTTTATGTGGAACAGGCCTTAATTGACCCTAACCTCAACATAAGATCCCTATCAGAAAATACTTTAAGGCCCATTACTGGCTTAAAAATACGAGTATAGTAATAAAATTCGACTTAATTAAGTTTCTTGCCAGTCAAAAACTCTTAACTTAATTTTATGTGGATCGAGCCTTAATTGACCTACCCCCATATAATGTCCCCATCAAAAAAAAAAAAACAGTAAAGCAATAAAAAACGAGTAAAGCGATGAAATTCGATATACCTGACCTGTAGGTACCAAGATCGTTCTACAAAATTTTACGGAGATCGGTCTATAATTGACGTTACCCCCATATAAGGCCTCTTCAATATAAAAATACGAATACCGCAATGCAACTCGACATAAAACAATTTTGATTTAAAATCTCACTACCATATTTTATGACTTTAATGCTCCTTAATGGCTTCAAAATATAAGTAGATCGATGAAATTTTAAACAAATAAGGAACTGAAATCTTCCAACAGACTTTTATGAGAATTGGTCCATATATGTACTCGCTATAAAAATTAGCACTGTCAATAGTAAAACCCCCATCAATGGACCTCTTTCAAATGTTACCCTGATGTTCTTATTAATATCGATATATAATAATAAAGTATTCAAAATATCAAAGTTAATTTATATATCAGTGATTTGATGGTGGGTATAAAAGATTCGGCATAGCCGAATATAACACTCTTACTTGTTTACATTGGCTTTGACCCGTCCATGCACAAGTACTTTGCTGAAGTACTCGAGCTATCTAATCTCTGACCATTGAATGACCTCTGTTGATTCGGCAACAGCACCTAGAGACGTAACCGATGGACCTAAGTACGATCTATCAATAAGCCGTAGACATTGTTCTTACTCACAGGGACACACTGTGGTAATTCTGATATGAACAGAGTATACTCTTAACATATATGGACAAGGAAGGAAAATTCAATAGTATCATATGTATATGATACCTTTCATCCATCATCATTCAACCCAGCACACATCTCATTCATATGACAGGTAGACGCGTGGGTGAGGCCCGCTGTACCCCACATTCATCCCGTACCATATACAATTAATACCAACTCATTTCCAACGCTTAGTCCCACAGTCACTCCTCTGTGGGGTATATGTTGTTTTCGGCAACAGCACCGAACTCATCCCGAAATATTGACTTTATCATGCATCAGTCTTTTAACCGCCACTTACTCTCCTCGCGAATTATTATTTAAACCATAGCTACTACGTGGATCCCGAAGGAACCTCAACCAAATGACCAGCCAGGACATAGTCCTGCGGGAAACTGGCCACCCGTAGTACCAAATTATGCGGTTCTCTGGTCTGATCTCTGGCAATCTATGCAAGGACTAAACCAAGCAGTAGACTGTAACCAGACTGGAGGTATTGGTCACTTCTTTATAAACTGGGATTGCAATAACACCAAGGTCTTGCCAAGGTAACATGCCCCCGGGGGGTGTTGCCGAACAACAGAAACCCCACAGAGGAGTGAATCGAATTGAGTTTGTATTAAATGTATATGATACAGTATTAATAAAGTTGTATCTAGGTCTTGTCAGCCTGTATTTTTAGAATGAGTATGTCGGATGTTGTTCTCTATAAGTGTGTCTGATAAATGAAAAGCGTGCTGGGCTAAAAAATAATGAATGAAAGGATTCCATTGCATTTTCCTTCCATGTGATGGTATGTTCATATCAGATTTAACACTGTGTTCTCTGTAAGTAATGCCCACAATTTCAACAAATATGTATCTATCAGTGCATAGTAAAAATATTTGATAATTTTAATCCATAGGTACAGATTTCAAATACATGTCAACTTACCCTTTTGATAATGTTACCCACTAGTTATTTTACACTGTAGATATCAATTTGTTGCAATTACTAACATAAGAACAAAATTTTTCATGGATTCGTATATCGATCTACCGGTTACGTCTTCAGCTACTGTTGGCAACTCAACAGAGGCCCTTTCTTTGGCGTGGTTGTAAACGGAAGCTCAAGTACTTGAACAAAGTGCAAATATACTGGATAGCAAATTTCATATACTTAAATTATCATCGGCGTATAAGAAGTACAATGGGGCGGTGATAAGACGTTACAGAAGCTCATCTAGTAGTTGAATAAGATCACCGTGAAATAAAGTTTACCATATAAGCATTAAATGATATTTGAAAAAAAAATGACTGATATTATTTATTTGGGTACTTTTTCTAAATTGTATCCCTTATCAATGAACCGAAGAAACAATTAATCGAAGTAAATTACAATTGTTATTATAAAACGTATATTTGCAAAAAAAAACATGTTTAATATATGAAAGTATACTGTCGTATGTCCAATAGAGTTTCCCGTAATGAAATTTTTGGCGATAACTGATCTTTTTCTTTCAAATTCAGCAATACAATTTTTTTTGTTTATTTTCTATTCAACGGAATACTCTATTTTTTTTTAAGTATGTGTGAAGTATTTCAAATGAATTTGTATATGTATGTGTATGTATTTTATGTTAATATCTATCGCTCTTGCAACATAAGCACAGCATCTACATTTTCATTAATATTCTTGTACTTTTCGGCATTAGACTAACTACACAGACAAACATAGTCGAAGTATGGTAATAACTTCTGCTTGTGTGTTCGAAAAGATTAGAAAAGTTTTTTTCTTGTTAACTTTACATGACATATTTAACACATGTTATCGTTTTTAAGCTGCCATATTCATAAACAAACATAGATACAATATATGGACAACTATACAATGACACTTGGTAATATAGGTTTATGGGTAAATTTGCCGCTGGTAGGAGATGGGTCATTTTCGTCAAAGGATGCTTATATGTAAATTTTGGATCTTGATTTTGTTAGTAAGTTAGTTAGTAAGTTAGCAAGTTAGTAAGTTAGTAAGTTAGTAAGTTAGTAAGTTAGTAAGTTAGTAAGTTAGTAAGTTAGTAAGTTAGTAAGTTAGTAAGTTAGTAAGTTAGTAAGTTAGTAAGTTAGTAAGTTAGTAAGTTAGTAAGTTAGTATGTTAGTATGTTAGTATGTTAGTAAGTTAGTAAGTTAGTAAGTTAGTAAGTTAGTAAGTTAGTAAGTTAGTAAGTTAGTAAGTTAGTAAGTTAGTAAGTTAGTCAGTTAGTAAGTTAGTAAGTTAGTAAGTTAGTAAGTTAGTAAGTTAGTAAGTTAGTAAGTTAGTAAGTTAGTAAGTTAGTAAGTTAGTAAGTTAGTAAGTTAGTAAGTTAGTAAGTTAGTAAGTTAGTAAGTTAGTAAGTTAGTAAGTTAGTAAGTTAGTAAGTTAGTTAGTTAGTTAGTTAGTTAGTTAGTTAGTTAGATAGTTAGTTATTTAGTTAGTAAGGTAGTTAGTTAGTTAGTTAGTTAGTTAGTTAGTTAGTTAGTTAGTTAGTTAGTTAGTTAGTTAGTTAGTTAGTTAGTTAGTAAGGTAGTTAGTTAGTTAGTAAGGTAGTTAGTTAGCTAGTTAGTTAGTTAGTTAGTAAGTTAGCTAGCTAGCTACTTAGTTAGTTAGTTAGTTAGTTAGTTAGTTAGTTAGTTAGTTAGTTAGTTAGTTAGTAAGTTAGTTAGTTAGTTAGTTAGCTAGTTAGTTAGTTAGTAAGTTAGTAAGTTAGCTAGTTAGCTAGTTAGTTAGTTAGTTAGTTA
>NC_060951.1:28080840-28099472 GCF_022045245.1 Lucilia cuprina
TTTACGTTGTTTCTTTCAAATATTTTAATATTAGAATATTATTACATGTGCTATTAAGAAATTACAACGAATTGTAATTATAATTAAATCTTCATAAAACAATGTTTAAGTTAAAAATGCATAAAAGTTAGAATTTGTAAAATTATAAAAATGTAGAACTAAAACTGAATTAGAACTAAAATAGAACTGAACTAGAACTGAACTAGAACTAAACTAGAACGGAACTAGAAATGAACTAGAACTGAACTAGAACTGAACTAGAACTAAACTAGAACTGAACTAGAACTGAACTAGAACTGAACTAGAACTGAACTAGAACTGAACTAGAACTGAACTAGAACTGAACTAGAACTGAAATAGAACTGAACTAAAACTGAACTAGAACTGAACTAGATGATTAAGTATTATTAAGATTCACTTAACCGAATCATTAATAGAAATGAAACATTGTAATCCATTAAATCCTTTTCGTTAAAAGGCAATAATAGTTCATATTATACAAGTTTTATTCATTTTAAAAGAACCAGTTCAATTATTACTCACACGCAGCAGCAATATTTTTGAATTTTAAGTAATCCTAAAGGTATGCTTAACATTTTACATAGTTTTTGATGAGCCCATTATATATCCATACAATTAACGGTGCGTATACTTTATATACGAAAAGAGCACAATGTTGCGATTTTTTTAACAAAATTGTAAAAATTAATCTGTAATATTAAAACTTATACTTAAAATGTGTTTCAACAAGTAGAGAACATTGAATGTTTTAAATTTTAAATTTGCCAAGAACAGATGGGGTTGAGTACCTCAGTACCTTAGTTTAAACATTGAAAAATAAGAATAATTTAAAATGTTACTAATTTTGTGATTTTGTTTCAACTTCAAAGAAATATATTTTTGTTAATATTAATAAATTTATAATATATTTTTTTAAAGAAACATATATAAATTTTTTAAAGCCGTAACTTTTAAACAATAACACGTTTTAGCAAAATGGCCTTATTTTGCCAACTTATGAAAATATCTTGTGCTAAACAGTTTGTTTGCTTTAAAAAAAAAAAAAAACTTTTTGTTACTTTTTTTTTGCATTGGCAAGTTTGCAACTTTAAAACTTTAAATATTCTTAAATTGTTAAAAATTGCGACAGTTTGTTGAAAACTAAGTAAATGTTTAAATTAAATTCAAGTCACATGAACCTGATTTGTTTTTGTTATTTTGTTTCCTTTGCAGCAACAACAACAAAAATATTTTTATTTTATCTCTTTTTTTATTGAGGAAGGTTATATTGTCATAGGTTAGGTGGGTAAGACAGTAAAGATAATATAGAAACAATATATTTTGTAAAAGTATTACAGTTAAAATCTCTTTAATGTTTAACACAAATATCCTTATTCTGCTCTCTTTGCAGAAAAATCGATAATAAGGTTTTTGTAAGTTTAGTTCTCTTTTTGCAGACTGAAGAAAAGTCTACATAAAAATGAGCAATAATCTGTAAATAAATATAAAAATGGAGAGATTGTATTTAAACTGTTGTAGAGTAGTTTTTTTAAAGTTAGAGAAAAGAGAGTAGAAAAACATTGTAATATTACCAAAAGTGATTTAATACCGAGTATTACATGGACTCTTTACTGTTTATATTAGCGAACCATTTTTTCTACAATGCAGACATTAGTGCTCAGAGTAGAACAGCCACCAGAATCAGTGTCAATGTGTCAACATATTTCCATACATACTTACACACTCTCTGAAACAATACCACACACTGTTGAGTTACATACATAAATATGTATACAGCAGAGTACAACAACACTTGTTGACATTTTTATAAAAGTGTAGATAGTGTTTTAATACTTGGTTGAATATGAATGAATATTTTGTTTTGTTTTCAAAACATCCCACAATTATTAATGGGTGTTTGTAATTTGTGTGTTTGCTTACATATACATACATACATACATACATACATACATACATACATACATACATACATACATACATATATTCATTAATATATGTGCATTTTGATGATGTTTTGGTTGTAGTTATTATCTATATGTTGAAGTTTTTTTAATAACATTTTTATTTTTTCATTTCATAATATTAATTTTTATTGACATGCATTCGTATACATTGACAGGTAGTGTAATTTACACAGACATTATGTAGAGTGCAAACAAGGTGTAAAGTAAAGACTAATATTGACATATGATTTTCATTATAGTTCAATAATTTTATTGGTAAAATGTAATTTATTTTATTGTGGTGTACACATCCAAATAGCTAGACAATAAACAAAAAAAAAAAAAAAAAACCAAAGTTATTGTTTACCATTGGACATTTTGTTAAATTATAATCAACAGTTTTATGGTTCAGTTCGAACAAGCAAAAAGAAAAACTATTCAATACCAAATTTCAACATAATAGTAAAACTTTTAAAAACATTTGCAACCACAGCTATTTATACAAAAATAGTCAATTACATTACAACCAAATCGATTACAGTATTTTTTTTGCCAATATATACTATAATAGCAACATTTAAAGTAACAATAATAATTAAAATAACAATATGGCAAAATAGCTATGTATATAAAAGTATATTTTTAATATTTGCACAAATGTAAATTTTAATGTTTACACAAAGACAGACAACAACTAAAATTTAATTTAAAAACATTTTATTTATTATTATTAAGAAAATTCTTTTTATTTATTTTATGCCATAAAATGCATCTTTTTATAATAAGGGTTCTATGGGGAATAGAAATAGTTAAGGACCTATTTTATTTCTTTCTGAGAATTGTGGTTACAATTAATGATTGATTTTTCCAATATATATATACAGGCATTTTGAAATCTGTAACAATTTTATTGTACTTATCAAAATGAAATCTAAAGGCTTATAAAACGAAATAAAACAAAAATTTTATGGGCTTGCTGGAATTTTTGCAAAGAAATTATCATTTTCTGTGGCTCAAATCATACCAAATCATATTGGTTCAAAGTATGACATTTTCCGTGCGAAATTTAATACCAAAATTGTACTACGGGCGAAAATATTTCGATTTTCAACAACTTAAAAAAAAAAATAAAATAATCCTTTGTCGACCCTCCAAAAGTAAAAAATATTAGTTTTCAATAAAATTAGTTGAATCAGTTAAAGGTAATTCAATTTACACATTTGATTCAAAATATTAATTGAAGAAGACACATTTGAGTCTCCCTGCTACCGAGCTGATGTTGCTGCTGCATGAACTAATAAATTAGTTTGCCCAGTTGTTGTGTTTGAAAGCTTTGCCGCAGCTCTTCTTTCTTGCATATTGTGATTTATTACAAAAAGGAATTTTCTGGACGTCCGACAGCCAAATAATTTCTTTTCTCAGGTGCTTTCATAATCTGAAAGCATATATCACCATTAAGCCATATAGCGTTTTCATTTCGAAAAATTTGTTCCTTTCTTCCGCATTTTGTTGTTAAGTAATTGCAGAAATGGCCGACTTATTCATCCAATAACTTTCTACAGGACTCTGGAATAAGAGACACACTAATTTTCTCCTCCATATATTTTATAAGGGCAGCGTTTTTTACGTCTTTTGGGCGTTCTTTTAGCCAAATTTCAAAAAGTTCATTTCTTTATAGTATAGTAACCTAGAAAAAATTTAATAATTCAGAATGTGCAAAAATGCGCAATATAAAATTACTTTTTGATTTTAAATAGCGATCTTCTCGAAAGCATGTCTAACAGAATTATTGAAGATTCGGATCTCGCCGATATCTCGGGTCCTCTAAAAACTGATTTCAACAGACAGACGGACATTGCTTAATCGACTCTGCTATCTATAAGGATCCAGAATATATATACTATATAAGGTCGGAAAATTATATTATAGAAATTACAAACCCTTTTCACGAAGGTGAAATTTTTTCTATTATTTTTCCTCTCTAATTTAGGCGTATACTTAATATTAGTAATATGAATAATTCTTTGAAAAGTATACGTTTAGGTGTCGCTGATAAAAGCAGTGCAATTCCACGATGTAAAAAAACATACGAAATAACTAACTAACTAACTAACTAACTTACTAACTAACTAACTAACTAACTAACTAACTAACTAACTAACTAACTAACTAACTAACTAACTAACTAACTTATCTGCGTTATAGTTATTTTATGATGGGAATCCTATATGGGAGCTAGGTTAAATCTTAAACAGATATTGTCCATTTTCAATTCTAAACAAAAAAATATTTGTTCGTTTTTTAACTGGCAATAAATATACTTTAAGGTGGGTATAGAACCAATATTATTGTGCGTTATAAACATCCATGTACCCTCTCCACTAAAGTGGTGTAGGGTATAGTTATCCATTTCAATTACTTTTGAATAAATATGTCATTTTAATATAATTTTATCCGTTATTACTCTATACTGAATGCATGTATGCTTATATACCAGATAAAATTGAAAATATAAAATTTAAATTTCAATACAATGAATAAACAATTTCAAAATCACTTAAGCAAATGATTCTTTTTTATTACATTCTAAAAAAGTATAAAGTAAAATAATATAAATAGTATTATTTTTCATATAAAATATTTACGTTACAATAGTTTTATCGTATATTTTTGCAGTACACATACTAGTTAGCAAAAAGAACGAGGGTTGTTTTACTTATAATTTTTAAGGAATAAAGTTTTGAAGGAAATTTAGGAGGAGATTTAGTTATAGAATAAAATAAACTTCTTCAAACTTCTTTCTGTTCTCTTTTCTTAATGTCTTTGTCAAACGTCAAAATACAATTTCTGCTTGATTTTTCTTTATATTTCTTCTCATTCTCCAAACTTTTCAATACCATCAGTAATAAAAAACAGCTATATGTCATATAGAGTATTCAAAATCGCGTTTGATTTGACATTTTGGAAAATTTATTGATATTGAAAACTATAAACTAAACAATATTTGTCATTGTCACTTCAAATATGAAATATAGAACGTACATTTTTACTCATACATTTGTTCAACAACTAAAGTATACTTGTGGGCGCTATACTCATATGCCACTTACAATTTTGCTTGCACAGTTGTATTAATTCTTACATATACTTACATATTTTTGGTTGTTAAGAATTCGCTTGTGTGTGTGGGTGTTCGATTCAATAACCACAATTGAAACTTCACACAAAAACACATACTTTTTTATGGGTTTTTCTTTTTTCTGTTGTTTTTTTTTCAAAGCTTTAAGCGATTTATTTATGGAAATATATCAGAGATGTCTTCTGTTTTCAATAGAGGGGGGACATTTTTAAAGTTGCAGAAGTTTTACAGATATTTATAGAAATATGTATATAAGTATGTATTTTCTACTTGAAAACAGATATATCTGTATACATACATACATAAGTAAACTGTATCATAATATATTTAAGTTTGACCATCCCTGATATTTTCGTACATATAAATGTACATATAAATAATCGTATCCATATTTGTATATTTGTTTATTGTATAAAGAACGACTTTGCACATAGTATGTATGTGTGTGTATATATATTTTTTCCTATATTGATATAGAATTTTTATATTGAAAGGCGTTATACATGAACAAAAAACTACAAATCATTTAACCAAAAAATAAGCAATTGTTCCGTATTTTAACAGATACACACATACATACATACACACACACTTGTTGCCAGACAAATCGTAAATATAAATGTCAGTATTTAAAGGGAAAATATTGTAGGGAAATGGTGGCATGTAAGTTAATGTAAGTATGTTGTCTATATGTGTTATCATGTATGTATTGAAATGTATTGTAAAAATAACAAATTTTTTATTACACTATACACTAATATATACATACATGTGCGTACATTAGGATGGACCCAAAATGAAAATTGCTGATATTTACACTGAAAATCAAAATTTATCTTTTTAAACTAATTTTTTTTAAATTATACCCTACACTACTTTAGTGGGCAGAGTATATTGGGTTTGTGCTAATGTTTGTTGCGAACAATAAAATTGGTCCTAACCCATCTTAAAGTATACCAATCACCTCAGAATCATTTTCTGAGTCGATATAGCAGAAAATGAATCTGTCTGTCTTTCTATCTGTCTGTCTATCTGTCTGTCTATCTGTCTGTCTATCTGTCTATCTGTCTATCTGTCTATCTGTCTATCTGTCTATCTATCTTTCTGTCAGTCTGTCTCTCTGTCTCTCTGTCTCTCTGTCTGTCTTTCTCTCTTTCTCTGTCTGTATTTTTGTCTCTCTGTCTATCTGTCAGTCTGTCTGTCCATGTAAACCTTGTAATTAAACTACAGTCGCAATTTTTATGATAATTCAATGAAATTTGGTACATGATCTGCTATTGTCCCAGCGACAAAGCCTATTGAAAATGGTTAAGATCGGTCCATTATTTCAGCTAGTCCCCATATCACAATGAGGCAAGGTACAATTCAACATTGACTATAATTTCTTTCTTGTTTTTCTTTCTTTACTCAAAATTAAATCGTTTTATTAAAATTATCATACGAACCCCTATTTTCATCACCTCCAGTTATCGTTTAACTGATAGTTGTTCTTTCAGTTAAGACATTTTCTATATGAGAACTGTCAATATAACTTAACGTTAAAAAATAACTAGACATGGTGAACATGAGGGGTAAATAATAAAAATAATACCCCCTATTATATGTATATAGCACTTATTTACCATAAGACTGACTTAACTCAAATTGCTGAATATTTGTAATATACCAAATATTATGGACTCAAGGAAAGAAGGCTAAATGTGAACTTACTAAGAATCTATTTCGAAAACACCACTTATAGGATAGAATCAATAAATAATGCCGATAATGGAAGGTATATATAAGAACCATAGTCCAACTATGACACAAAGATGAAGATCTTCCGAGGTTTGCTGCCTCAATTTTTACTTCAGTTAAAGAAGTATTGTGTTCTTTGGCTGGCCTTGGTTTCTTAAACCTTGAAAATTCTACTCTCGTAGTATTATTATAATATCAGCATAACGATATTGGGAGCTATTATCTCTCTTGGGAGTATATGGCTTCCACACAGCATCTGCGTCTTACTTGGTTTGCTGCCATTAATTTTGCATCTGCCGATTTAAGATTACACCGTCCTAGTTCTTAAAGTATCTCTCTCGTACCATAATTTGTTTGATTCTTTCCATGTAATATTACACTGTCCTTGTCCTTGTAGTATTGCGTTCTTTCGTCGGGCTTGGCTTCTTAAACCTTGAGAGTTCTAGTCTCGTATCATTATTGTTATATCAGCTAGATAATCTATGACACTCTGGCTTCATTTCCATAACCTCTCTTGGGAGTATATGGGTATTGTACTATCCTAGTTGTTGGAGTATCATGTTTAGCCTCCACTTCTTAAATTCTGTTGATTTTACTCTTACACCATCATTGTTATACCCTCATATAGATATTGAGAACTATATATAAGAACCATAGTCCGTCCATGACACTCTGACTTTATTTCCATTACCTCTTTTGGGAGAATGTGGCTTCTACAAAGCAACTTCATCTTAGTCGGTTTTTGGACTTTCATATAAGATTACACTGTCATTGTTATTGTACTATGTTCTTTGGTCAGCCTCACGCTTCTTAAACCCAGAGAATTTTACTCTAATGTCAATATTGTTATACTATCAGGATTTATTGTAAAGATGTGGCCAATCAACCTAAATTTCATGAGAGTTATCTGTATTTATGTGGATTCCCCGTTGACAAGGTCCCAGAGATCTGTGTTATTGGGCCAGCATATGCTTCTAAGGCAGCTGTGTTCGGTGTTCGACACTAGTCAGCTTACACTTCTGTGTAATCAGGTATAAGAGACTCTATATGAACCTCTTCTCATTAAAAATATTTGGTCATGATGTCATTCTGTAGATAGAGAATAGTTGAAGTGAAAAAGAGTAACCTTGTATTTCTTCAGCGTTGGTGTGAGGTAACTTATCCTAACAGTTCTGCATTCGCGTGCATAGCTCTAATGATTGGATTTATTTTTACCTTTTGCTCTTAATGCTTTTCAGATCTTCTGATTGTGTCGAATGATTTCTTGAAATTTACGAACAGTTGGCACAGAATGATGCACAGAGTGTTGACAAGATCTGTGGTCCAAAACTTGTATTTAATGTCCTTGTTCTTAAACCGATATATTGAACGTTATGACAGTTTTCCAGTAAATAAGCCAAATGAATAAAGACATACTTAATAACTGCGACAGTGTTATTCGTTTATTGAATTTTTAGCTAAAGGCAAATTAATTTTTTTCTTGTTTCAACTATTTGCATTTATGCTACATACATATGTACATTTTTTCTTAGCCATAATGAAAAAGAGAAATACTAAATATTTGTTTTTTTATACAAGATTTTTTTATGGAAGAAAGCTATTGAATTTTCACACCCATATTGATTTATAAGTTTGTGTTTTTTGGAAATAGTAACAAAAAGTTGCTTTTAATTTGATGGTAAAAAATTTAAACTCAAATAATGCCGCTAACAAAAGATGGTTTAAATTGAATTCCATATTAAAACCGAGAGTTTCAACAAATATTTCTAAAATATGTATCTTGCATTCAGTTTACAATCCATTTGTGATAAACAAGTAAATAATGTTTACAATATTTTTAATATAGCGCCTAAAAGTTCACATCACTTTTCACAATTTAACATCAATAACTGATTTCGTTTGTATGTGTGTATGTAGTTAACTTTCATTTCAATAGTTGGAAAGTCAATACAGTTATTTGTTTAATTGCATGATACAAAAACTTAATTATTGGTAATTTGTTGATAAACAAAATCTCTGTATAAAAATATAAAATAAAATGTTTTAATATGAAAATTCTATTGGTCAGAGTGTGTATGTAAATATTGAAATTTCATTTGTTTGTTGGTGTTTCTTTTTTTGTTCTGCACATTGTAATTTTTAATAAAACATTTTGATTTTAAATGTAATAATTGGTATTTTCAATATGGGAATATACTTTAATTGTTTTTAGTGTAATTTAACTGATTATTACTTTTATGAATGTAAATATTTGTTGAATTTACAAATTTATATTGATTTTAAATAATTAATGATATTGAAGATATTTTAAGGTTTTTGCATTGAAAATTATAATAAAAATATTTTAATAATAAATAGGAAACACATCTAGGTTTACAAAACTAGTTCCCAAGAGTACACATTGGGTTTAAACACTAATTCTCGTTTTCCGATTCCAGCTTTGGGATTTTTAAACATTTTTAATATTGAATTCGAAATAAAAAGTGACAAGCATTTAAACATTTTACATTTCAAAACCTACTTTTTGCCCTCATATCTCCGCCCCTAGACTTAAAAACTTTAAAAATCTGGCCGTAGTCAGATTTATTTCCCAAATATTTCATTCTGTTCCACTGTGCACGGTTAGGTTTTCTCTTGGCAAAGATGCACAAGTAAGTCCTGTTGTTCCTTTTGTGATACTAATAGAGGTTGTTAAAACGGAAGTGAAAAAATGAAGTAAAAATTGAGTAGAGTTGTAAAATAAAGTTGGAGAAATTATCAGGTCAATTATGAACAATTATTCGCCAGGTGTTTGTTTTTGTGTGCGGTATATGTCAACGGAAACTAAAAATGGCACAATATGGAACGGCAATAGAGTTGAAGGCATTCTTTATGTATAATTTCAAATTGGATTATTCTGATAGGTCTTTGATAAAAAGTGAAGGTGTTCAATGGATTCATTCCCTCTTAGCACTGACAGCTTCTAAAGAAGTCGTTAAGGGATAGACCAAGTCTTTTTGCATGTTTCTCAAGTACAGTGTCCTATAATGACATCAACTAGCTTGCTAATGGGGACGACTTAGATGTAGACATTTTATGCAGTCAATGTTTGCGAAATATCTTTAAAAAATTCCGGATTTTGAGGCTCCTATTTTCGCGAATTCAGTGTGAATGTGTGTGAATGCATTCACGATGGGGGGAAAGCAGCTTAATTATCGATATACATTTTTATATATCTGTTTTATATTTTATAGTTTCCTAAGATTTCACAGGTAATATATTCTAAAGCAGAACAATAAAGCATAAAAAAGAAGGTGTTCAATAGATTCGTCCCTTCTTCGCACTGACAGCTTCTACAGAAGTCGTTATGGGATATACCAAGACTTTTTACATGTTTCTCAAGAACATATATAGTGTCCTATAATGACATGAACTAGCTTCCTGATGGGGACGACTTAGATGTAGGCGGAAGTCGGAAGCCATTGGACATATTTTGCTGGTAGTAATGCTCGTTGTGCCATCTTGTATGGAACAGTTCATAGAACATTTTATGTAGTCGTTGTTTGCGATATATCTTAAAAGATCTCAGACTTTGAGGCTCCTATTTTCGCTAATTCTGTATGGATGTTGTGCATTTACCAAAGCTCAATTAGCTTGCTGATGGGAATGACTTAAATGTACACGGCAGTTTGCTATTTAGCCATATCTTAAAGGATCCCGGATTTTGATGCTTCCAATTTTGCTAATTCAGTGTGGATGTTGTTCATTCACTATATATCTGTTTGATATATATCTGTTTTATATTTTATAGTTGATTGTTCAGCCAGGAGTAAAAAATATTAATTTTGTTTTCAAAGGGTTATCTTGATCCTAAATTCTAGGAGAAAATGTTAACTTAAACTTTTTGGAACCTTCCGTATATACGTTTGGGGTTTTTGATATATTTCTTTCTCTAGTACCGAATTTTCAGAGTTGGTGTAAACGAAACTTCTATAGAGGAAGTGTTTGAAAGTACAGTGTTCAGTATTATCTGGGAGACCAGATATATCCTCTATAATAATCGCTTGACTTGTGTGGTTGGTATTGTTGATAGTTCAGTCCGTAGCAAACTACATTCATTTGTGTTATTCTGATCCCGAATTCTGGGAGAAAATGTCAACTTAAACTTTTTTGGAACCTTCCATATATAGGTTTTTTGATTTCTTTCTTCCTCCAGTACCTAATTTTCGGAGTTGGTATAATCGAAACCTCTATGGAGGAAGTGTTTTGAAGTACAGTGTTCAATATTATCCAGATATCTCTATAATAATCGCTTGACTCGTGTGATTGGTATATGCATACATCTATTGTATTTTGTTTGAAAAACAGTGCCAAATGCTATTTTCCTGACCAGCAAATCTGTACGAATCCAGTTTAGCAGATCAAATAAAGATTTGGTTGATGATGTTCTCAATGTTCCCTTAATAAGGTTTAAATTCTCCTTATAATTCTGCCAAGGAGTAGGCAGTTGGAGTTTTTGTCCTGTACTTTCCATTCACACCGCCTGAAAAATTTAGATCATCAGTTTAGGATTTCATCCCCATTTAGCTCTTTCTCCCCCCTCGCTCTCTCTCTCTCGTTAGCTCTCACATTAACAAAATCTCTAAAAAACTTCAATTTTATCCGAAATTTTCAAAGTTCGGTTTTTAAACATAGTTATCCGGAATCCCTAACTAAAATTTCAATTTAATGTTTCTTGTTTTTTATCGATTTCAGTTTTGTCATACAAAAATAAAACAATATTAGAAAAATACATTTTAATAATTCAACTGAAATATCTCGTCAAATATATAGTTGTCACTATAGTTGGCATCTAGTTGCATAACTGCAATACAAAACCATGAGACGAAATGAATTTTGTAAGTATCGGAAAGCAGATTTAAATTCTCCAAATATAATCTGGTTGAAATTTTCCATAGCCCCCAATCAAGACGTAGAGGAGGGAGAGTATGCTGGAGAATTTGAGGAGGCATTAATAAGAAGAGCTTTTATTCAAAAAGTTTATTTTATATTAAGCATACAATTACTTGTCACTCTAGGCATAATCTCAATATTTGTATTAAATGAGGAACTACAAGACTATGTGACCGAACAGCCACATTTACTGCTAATAGCCTTTATTGTAACTTTCGTTACAATGATTACTTTGGCCTGTTGTCCCCAAGTAAGACGTAAGATGCCAGCAAACTATATCTGTTTGGCTATTTTTACTCTAGCTAAAGGTTTCCTATTGGGTGTAGTGTCCTCGATATATGATCCCATGACAGTACTTACAGCCGTGGGTATAACAGCTGCCGTTTGCTTTGCTCTTACACTATTTGCCATGCAAACCAAATGGGATTTCACCGTAATGGGTGGATTTTTACTTGTGGTCTTGGTGGTGTTTTTAATATTCAGTTTATTCATGTTTTTCTTTCAAACGCATGTCATGAAATTGATCTACTGTTCGTTGGGTGTTTTGATATTTTCATTGTATCTGTTATATGACACCCAATTAATGTTGGGCGGTAAGCATCAGTATTCGGTGAGTCCGGATGAATATGTTTTTGCTGCCTTAAATTTGTATCTTGATATTGTGCAAATATTTATGTATATATTGGGTCTATTGGGTAGTAGAGATTAAAATGTGACATAGAGCGTTGTTGATGGGAGTTTACTTTTTTTTAATTAATTGTTAGTTAACTTGTTAATATATTGTTTAAATAATAAATTAATTTAAATAAATAATTAATTTTTAAAAGAAATTAGTAAAAATGATATGGTTCGATCTAATGAAAAACTTCAATATATATGTATATATATGAAAACTTATTTGGGAACTAGGACCAATTATGGATTAGTTATTCTGTAATAGATTCTATTACAGATCCGTTTAAACTACCAAAAATTTTAAGTATTTTTTGACTCCACCCAGCAAAAATAAAACGAAGTACTTCCAAAAGAATAACATTTATCACCACTTCAAAAGTAGCACTAAGTGACATTATTGTGGATCCTTATAGATAGCAGAGTGGATTAAGCCATGTCCGTCTGTCTGTATGTTTGTTGACATCAGTTTTTAGAGGACCCCAGATATCGGCGAGATCCGAATATTCAATAATTCTGTTAGACATGCTTTCGGGAAGATCGCTATTTAAAATGAAATTATGTGGAGCCTTGCTTAAGTAAGAAGCCATAAAAGGGAAGTTTTTGGTACTTTTTCGTTTTTTAAAAGGTTAGTTTTGAAATTAAGCATGCAGAGTCTTAATTAGGTGAGAACCCATAAAAGAGAACTTTTTGGTACTTTTTGAATATTATATAATATTGAAGCTAGGATTTTGAAATTAAGTATGTAGATTCGGAATTAGGTGAGAACACATAAAAGGGAACTTTTTGGTACTTTTTCGTTTTTCAAAAGGTACTTTTAGAGTTTTTTATAATAATGAACCCAGAAACATGAAATTAAGTATGTAGAGCCCTGATTAAACGAGAACAAATCAATGGGGATTTTTTGGTACTTTTTCGTTCTGCAAAAGGTACTTTTGAATTTTCTATAATATTGAACCTAAAAACATGAAATTAAATATGTAGAGTCTAAATTAGGTAAGAACCCATTTACTTTTTTGTACTTTTTTTTCAAAAGGAACACTTTTAAATTTTCTTTAATATTGGATCTGGAAACCGAAGAAAGTTATGTAAAAGTGGACTATTTGGTACTGAATGTTTTTTGAACACACCATGGTGAAGGGTATATAAGATTCTGCGCAGCCAAATATAGAACTCTTACTTGTTTTAATTTACGGTATATTTGTATCTGAATTAAACGAATTTTATTTTGGAGTTAATAGATAAGTGCGTGTTATTTATTAATGTTAATGTTATTTGAGTCAAATTAGTTGTATTCTATAACACTACAATTTCACATCTTAATGACATAAAAAAAATAATAATAAAAATAAAAATTACTTCCTGAGAATGATTTCAGATGTAGTAAATTTGAAGTCAAATAAAAACGACACCCTTCTTATGACAAGATTGTATTAAAATCATAACTTCTTCAGGTCTTTTTCAATACTTCCTACCTTACATTGTTATCATAGTTTTGTCCATTTTCCCATTTGACCAAAAGTAAGAAATTATGGTCGGGTGAGGATGGTAGGCAGGGTGAGGACCATACACCTTTTACTAAAATAAAATAATATTTAGTTTTCATAGTAAAGCATTTAAGTTGAATTGTACCTTGCCTTAGATATACTTAAGCCATTTATTATTGAATAAAATTGTGGACATTTAAGTAAAGTAATGAGGGGACATTTTATAGGTGTCAAATGGTCAAATAAGGCCCTATAATTATAAAGATCATGATGTTCATCAAGGCATGGTTTTGCAGCATTTTGTCGCTATATATAAGCCCTATTCGGGGGTACAGTTCTATGGAGCTAGGTGAAATAATGCTCAAATGTTAACCGTTTTCAATAGGCTTCGTCTACAGTACCGTAGAAGATCATGTTCATTGAATTATCTATAAAAATTAGACCTGTAGTTTGATTACAAGGTTTACAAGCACTATAGGCTTTGTTTACAAGCCCTATTCGGGGGTTCAGTTCATTTAACTATTTTCACTATTTTACCTGGAACAGTAGAAGATTATGTACCAAATTTCATTGAATTATGTTCAAAATTCCGAACTGTAGTTAGACAGACAGGCATACATACATACATACAGACGGACGGATGGTCGGACGGAGCTAAATCGACTCAGAAAATGATTCTGAGCCGATTGATATAATTGGGTATAGGACCAAACAGAACAAATTGTACCCTCTCCACTAAAGTGATGTACAATTAAAATATATAAAAAACTTTCAATAAAATCGATGCCATAACTTTAAGGCGTGAAATTATACAATTATCCAGTTACATACATAAATACTCATGTGCGTGTATATGTTTGTATGTAAAGCTTTATCGATGTTATTTCCATTTTACCTAAAGCATTGAAATGTTGCATTAAATGAAAACATTTACAATTTATGTAAGTGTTCATTTACATACATCGTATCAACAGAATCATAAATATGAAGTGGAAATTTACAACCATATCCATTCGATTGGAGAATAGTCCAATATTAAGATGAACCATTTAGGGTACCACTTTAATACTATCACAAACAGCATTGAGACGTGAGTAATCATATTCATACGATATTAAGATTTTCCTTGAAATTTTCAGTATTTTAAACATTTAAAATTTCCTTTAAATGTTTCATGCCCTAGTCTATTATAAACTGAAATTCCACTGAAATTAACGCTTTAATTAAAGTCAATAGCATGTTGTGTTGAAACTGTTTATTGCATTCGTGTCTGTAACAACATTGACATATTAGCCGAGATGTAAATGTAATCGTGTATGTAAATAACCAAATCCACAAATATGTATGTAGAAATATGAATTTAATATGTGAATTGTGAGACAAATATAAATTAAAGCCGTTAAAAAATTAACAGCAGGAGTTTTAACAACAACTAATACACTTAGTGTTATCAAATGCAATTCGCAGGATTTGTGGTCTAGGATATAAATTTGCAGCTGAACTACTGATATCATGCTTATATAACTAAACCTTTTTTACTTAAAACTAAGTTGGAGTAAAGGGTTTTTGACAGAGTCAACATAATGTTCTCTGTCCCGGGTGAATGTAGGGCACTAGCAGAGGGATTGAGATATAGTCTTCTGCATTAGTAATTGTACTATACACGCATTTTTCTGGCATGTTTGCCAATAATAACACAGTGTCCTGTTAACTCCAGGAATCCATATTAAAGTTATCCGAGAATGACTCGCGCCCAGAGGTCATGAATATTCACATACATAGATATCTAATCGTATATTGATAGTACCTTAGTAAATTTGACGTTTATTTGATAGCATCATTAGAAAAGGATTTGATTCTAAATCTTTCAATACAGAAAACAGCCCCACCCTTCCACTCCTGGAGCCTCCAGTATGACCATGCTTTGAAACATTAGAAAAGTGGAATAATGATTCGGAGCCACAAGCATTTCTTCTGAATGTAAAATTGAGGGTTAATTCAATCGCTATCATGTCTCTAGTTTATTACAGTTAACAGATCCTTCTCTGGTGTTGTTTTCATTGCTGTCGTGAGGATGATTGCAATGTTTCTTAGGAAACGTTCAATGTAGGAAGATTTTAGATTCAAACTAAGGATACAGGAAACGCTCTACTTATTCAACGAATTGAGGGCAGATTCCATATTTTTGGATATTATAACCACATTCTGAAGTTTATAACCACATTCCAGAGAAGGGTAGACAAAACTTTCCTCCTGAGGTATGCCGCGACTATCAAGTCTTGACACATTGATTCTACCCTTCGTTGCACTAATGATTGATTACTCAGAAACTAGATAATATGCTGCTGAATATGAACACTTGAGGAGCATACTTCAGAATTTTGTTCTTTCTACAAGCCTAGTTGAACCATTCGCCGGTAGCTTGCAAAGTGCCTGACTAGTCTGGGTAAAGGTAACATTCGACTATCCACAGATTATTACCGACTTTGTTGACATATTTCATCCTTTCCTTCTATTGCTGTCTTAGTGATAAGTTACATTTTTAACCTACTGTCAGGAAAAAGTCGCCGGTAGCTCGCAAAGTGCTTGACTAGTCTGGTTAAAGGTAACATTCGACTTTTCACAGATTATTACCGACGCTGTATGAGTAGGATCCCCGACCTTGTTGACATATTTCATCCTTTCCTTCTATTGCTGTCTTAGTAATAAGTTACATTTTTAACCTACTGTCAGGAAAATTTCCCCAATGCCGCCTAATAAGGGACTAGACACTGGTGTATCTGTAAGGATAATACTCATTTCAGTGCATGGTTTGGATTTGAATCATCCATTTATGCTTTTCTGAACAACCCATCTAAGTGAGCGATTCCTGTATATTATTATTAAACTTTTCCAAGGATGTTTTATAAATGAATCTGTTCAAATTTTGTAAGAAGTAATGGATGTATTTCTCTGGGACCACTAGAATCTTCTAAATTTGAGATGAATTCAAAATAGCATCATTTTTAAATATGCTGATATTGGAATATATTAGAATCTCTGAATTTTTAAATCAATTACAAATCTTAACTCAAATGATGATAATTTTAATCAAATGAAAATATTTTTGCAAAAATCTACTTAAGTTTAATAATTGTAGTTATAAGGTTTTGACTTCCCTAGAAGAGTTGACAAAAAAAATGGCCTCTCATTTAGATCTTAATTACCAAAAAGAAACAGCTGTAAAAGGATCGATCAAAATCGGTAAATAATTTTTAAAAAGTCATACAATTTTGAAATGAAGTATAATTGATAAAAATAAATTTATAAATAATTTTACTAAAAAAATATTTAAATTCTACAAAATTTTCTTGAAAAGTATGTTAAAATTGCAATGTCCTTCTGGCCTTTGAAAGCAAGCGTTGTTTTCTTCCTCCACCTTGATAGTAAGATTCCAAGAGAAATGTATCCGTTTTACTATTACAACAAGTTTGTTTTTCCATAGTTTTAGTATCTTCTTCTGGCAATAATCTCAAACCACTAATCTCCACGTTAGATTTGATTAATCTCCTTTCCAGATTATGTCTTGGCGTAAGATATTGTTTTAGTTTCTTAACATTCATCGATTGATTCTTATCGCCAAAAACATATTTTACTAGTTCGTATAAGATGAAAAGTACAACCAATTGTAAAATATCAAAATTTGCCATGTTGGTTGTGGTTTGTTGTGTTTGATGTTTGTAACTGAAGTGATGTCTTGTGGAAAAGTGAATGGTATTTTATAGTTCAAAACAGGTAGTGTTTAGTCATTTATTTTATGGTTTCAAAAACTATAGATGTTTGTTTTCATAAAATTTTTTTTATGTCGAAGTTGAATCCTGTTGTATCGTTTGCAATAAATACTATTGAAACCTACCTGTTGATATTGTTCTATGAGTTGTTTTGATGTTTTAGAATTTTCAATAATATTTGCATGATTTATGTGGTTGTAAATGTAAAGGATGCATTAGAAAATGTTTTGATAAATTCTTCGAATTGTTAAAAACAAGAAACCTTTTTTTTTAACAAAAATACTTTTTATTGAAATATATCTGTGTTTTCGCTACAATGGATTGATACCACGTTTTCATTATTATCTAAAAAATGATGTATACATATATAACTAAAAAGGTTTATTTTCCAAATAAACTAATTAACTAATTTAATAAAAAAAGACTAAAAATAATACAAATTAAGATCTACCCGATGTTATAACATACAAAATATGCATAAATATATTAATTATATCTAAATACAAATTTAAAGCAGCAAAAACATATTCCTCTGGACTCAGCGAATACTTGTGATGGCCACCCATCATTAGTTGTGTATCATATATCATATAAATGCCAAAAAGTAAAGCACCCAATGAACTGTACACCATTAATAGAGGACGTAACGGCCAGAATAATGTAAATAATCCAAAAATTATAAATACCACCAGTGATATTAACAACAAACCGCCCATAGTAGTAAAATCATATTTAGTTTGCCAAGCATAAAGGCTCAAAGTCAGACAAATGGCAGCCGTAACGCCTACAGCCAACAGTATTTCAATGGCATCAAATTGACACGTTGTGATGGGTGAAATTCAATTTCTTCATAAAGATGATATATTTTCATTAAAAATCTACTACTCTATCTCAAGTCATCAAAATTTTATTTATTTCAATTATATTTATA
>NC_060951.1:28099572-28124572 GCF_022045245.1 Lucilia cuprina
AGATAGATAGACAGACAGACAGACAGACAGACAGACAGACAGACAGACAGACAGACAGACAGACAGACAGATAGATAGATAGGTAGATAGATAGATAGATAGATAGATAGATAGATAGATAGATAGATAGATAGATAGTTGGTTAGTTAGTTAGTTAGCTAATTATTTAGTTAGTTAGTTAGTTAGTTAGTTAGTTAGTTAGTTAGTTAGTTAGTTAGTTAGTTAGTTAGTTAGTTAATTAGTTGGTTAGTTAGTTAGATAGATAGATAGTTAGTTAGTTATTTAGTTAGTTAGTGAGTGAGTTAGTTAGTTTGTTAGTTTGTTAGTTTGTTAGTTAGTTAGTTAGTTAGTTAGTTAGTTAGTTAGTTAGTTAGTTAGTTAGTTAGTTAGTTAGTTAGTTAGTTAGTTAGTTAGTTAGTTAGTTAGTTAGTTAGTTAGTTAGTTAGATAGATAGTTAATTAGTTAGTTAGTTAGTTAGTTAGTTAGTTAGTTAGTTAGTTAGTTAGTTAGTTAGCAATTGACCATTATCAGGTAGTTTTTTACCGTCAAAGCATACACAAATTGTTTCTTATCATGTAAATATTTTGTAAACAAAAACGCGATTCACCAAATATTTCTGTCAAAACAAAGTTATTACCTACCTAAATTTAACATAACTTTTCTCTTATAAAACGCCTTGTAAATTTTAAAATGACATCACTCATTCTTCAAATATCTAACTACAAACAACTCTCAACTCTAACAAAAAACATGGAACATTTAGATATTTTACAACTGGTATTCCTGGCAATCGTTTACGAACTAGTAAAATATCTTTTTGGCCAGAAAATTCAATCAATAAATAAGAAAAGACTTCCCCAATATCTTACACCTAATCACAATAACTTAATAAATTTAACTAATACTAACGTTGAAATAAGTGGTTTAAAACCATTGCCGGAGGAAGAAGATGACTTAACAGATTCCATGGATTATCAAAGAACACCCACGGGTATACCAGAGCTCTCAGTTATGGCCGCCACATATAGAATTCGTCTACGAAATCATCAGTTGCAGTCAAAAGCCAAGAGGATTTTACAATTTTAAGAAATTCAATATTTATTAAATGCAATGTAATATTGTTGAAAAACTTTCATAAATATATTTATATTTTTTTCCAAAATTTAATGTTTTAATGAAAAAATATGTTTTTAAAAAAATCTATTGGAAAATCTTTACATACCCGGTAATTACGCAAGTAATATTAGAGAAAAGTGTAAGTAGTTACTTTTTTGGTGAATTTTTGTTTCACTTACTCAATGTCAAATTAAAAAAGTAATTTTATCACTATATTAGGAATGGTTTAAACACAAATGCAAATATCAACATTTCTAGAAAAAAAAAATCCAAAATCAACTACGGTTAGAAACACTATCCAATTCCTAATTGGACATACGCTATAGACAATTGACTATAAATTCTATTAAAGCAAGACAGATCTCTATATTCGCCTGTGTCGAATCTTATATACCTTTCACCAAGTATGTTTTAAAAAACAGTTTTTATTTATTTTGTATCTCTGCACACATGTCACACATAACATACACATAAACAAATATAAACTGTAGCAGAAAGAAATATTAACCGTTGTACTGTACTACCACCGTTAAACTGTATTACCACCAACAAACAAATATGTGCTGTATTACCAACATATTACTGCTTTATCTTCTTGTTGTTGTTTTAATGCTTTTGTTTATAATTTGTTGAGGAAATTTTCAGAGGTAGTCTCAGATTTTTACCCATATCTCCGTTATTTATAGACCGATTTTGCTGATTTTCAATAGGAAACTTCTCGAAAGCATGTCTGACAGAATTATTGAGGATTTGGATCTTGAAGATAAATGGAGTCTTCAGAAAATTGATTTCAACAGACAGATGGACAGACAGACAGACGGACATGGCTTAACTAGGTAATGTTTCCTCTTTGTTGAATATGCACTTCTGACAAAACTATTACATTTGTTTCGATCAAATCGACGTAAATAACAAGTATCAATATATAGTCGGGCATAGCCGACCATATGATACCCTACACCAGTATGTTAAATGTGGATTTTTTAAATAATAAAACATTTACTTTGTTGAAAACCAAAGTATATTTTTACTTATTGTTGACAAAGAAGAGATTTTCTTTTCTACAAGAGGGCTCAAAGGGGAATAGGGGTAAATATTGGCCTATCCTTATAAATTGTGGTAGAAAAAATTTCGTATACTTCAATGTAATTTATGTAGATTTTAATCGAAATAATGGATAGATTTAAACCATATTCAATAGCGTTTGTCCTTGGGTCAAAATAAGAGCATGTGCCAAATAATCTTGAAAATTGCGACCTGTAGCGTGCTCATGGACACACAGACTGCCAGACGGACGAACACAGCTAAGTGAACTCCGAAAGTGATTCTGAGCCGATTGGTATACTTTAAAGGATGTTATAAACATTAGCACAAACGCATAATATCCTCTTCACTATAAAAATCAGAAAATAAAGTTGGCGTGTCCATGATATTACCTCCCAAACTTTTGAAGTTTAAATTTAGTTAAAATACAATATTGTATAATGGGGAGGAGCAGTTTCCCGGATTTAAATTTCTATGTTTATTAATCTATTCGCCTATCTAATGCTCCAGTTACAAGTTGTTTTATCTTCTTGTTTATTTCACATATGCTATAGACAACAAAATGAAATATTATCATTGATAAAGGTCACTAATTACCAAGTAATATATGAAATGATTAATAACATACATTTATTATTATAAGATCTTATTTTGTGCTGAGCTTATATACAAATTCACTTAGAGATATCACGGTCATAATCAATATACAACAAAACAAGAAACGTAATGCGTCAAATCATTCATTGACGAGATATTTATGACTCACAGGTAGTTGCTGAAAATTCAAACCCATGTAAATTAGTTTTTAAACCACAAATAATGAAAATTGTGTTTAAATTGAAAACAAACTACCTGTTGAATGCTATAAAATCACAGTCACCTTTTAACATTACATCATTGTTACGTCATACCTCACTCGGCCAATAACAGCAGCTTAGCAAGACAAATATGAGCAATTTGGATATTTTTCAATTGGCACTATTGGTCATTTTATACGAACTATTACAATTTGTCTTTGGCAATGAGAACGTACCAGTAATCGAAAATAAACCCATACAATTTTCAACACCAAGATGTTATCCCACAAAGAGTTCAACAGAGGAAAATATTAAGTACAGAAGTTTACAATTATTATCACAAGATAAAGCAGATGTACTTATTAAGGAAATTTTGGAGTCATATGCCAGGGAATCTAATAAGACCTGTGGTAATAGGAAATGTCGATTTCATTCAAAGGCCAAGAAGTCCTTAAAATCTTAATATATAAATATTTTGTAATGTTGTTAAATAATTAAACTAAACTTATTTTTCGATGTTATTAAGAACATAATTTACAATATTTTAGAATAAAGTTATTTTAAAAATTGTAAGAAATTTTTTAAATTAGTTAATTTTTCTTAGATGAAACGACGAAACGATATTTTGACTTGTCTTCATAGAAAAAATATTTTAACCGCAAAATATCTACCGAAGAATCGGTAACCAGATAATGAGATTATGATCATTGTAGTGACATAATCGCTGTAAAAACTGTAAAATGAAGCAAAACTCACAGACCAAGCAATATTTATCTAAGGGATTGATCTACTCTGAATTTGTATCTTGTCTCGGAATTTCTTTATCAAGCTTTAGGTTAAGATATATCATAGAAGGAAGATTGTAAAATCTTTATTTTCAAGTTGACAAATTATTATTATAGTTATTACTTGACTATTAAAAGTACGATGGTCAGTTAAGGCCTACACTTGGTGAGAATGATAGACAGAATCTCCTGATACCTTACTGATGTAAAGATGCTGTCAAGGAAATAGCAGTTGAAATTAGGTTTCTATCGGGAATAAATAATATTATCTCCCACAATAAAATCTGATGATATTTTGGTAAGATGTTACAAAGTGCAAAAGAGTATATCATCATATGTACGCTCAGTCTCGCTTTCAGTCATGTTGCGGTAAATTAGAGAAAGTTAAGGTCGTTTTTATTCCCAAAAATGGCTAAAGAAGTTGTCAAAGTTATAAAAAGATCCCTCGAAATCAATCAATATATCTAGACATAAAAGGTATCTTCAGAGAGGTAAATCTTTTTTTGCAATTGAACAAGATCTTGCTAATCGAAATGTTGAAGATATTAGAGAGCAACTGGTTAGTAACTATGTTGAAATCAAGAATAGTTACCGTAAGTCTTGTTAGCACCGCTAAGTCCAAGCAATTGAACCGATGCACTCATTATAGCGTAGTAATCTTTCCACTACTTTGGCTTATAGTTGTTAACTCGATGCTTATTATTCCTCTGCTGTTTAGTTACAACAGAGAGATAAAAATCTTTGCTAATGCGGACGATGTTTTAATAGTGGTATCAGTAATGTTCCCAGACTTGAACACCCAAGACCTATATTCCCAGATTTAACTTGCCGCTTATAAAGAACTACAAAATTAACTTATCAAGCAATGCCAAATATCTGAAACTCCGAATTTTCATGGAAACTCCACATCCAATAAAGAATCAAGAAGGTAACAATCGCCTGCGTAAGATGTTTGGAATGAAACACTGCTATTCTATACATAGTTCAAAAATTAGCATCAAATTGAGATAACAAGATAACTAAGAACTAGACCTTCAGAAGCTCTGTATACATAATTGGTAATTAATAATTACACATTCTATAAAGATCTACATATAATTAGACATGAAGAATATATGGACACGCTAAGATTTAAGACCTACTACCTTCAATCTTGAACCAACCATCCCACTATATTACACCACACATGGACTTTAATAGAGTTTTTAAAGTCAGAGATCCTTCTGGGGACGTGTGGTGTAAGGGTTACGAATGTGACTCAATAATATTTACAGATGGTGCTATTAAGTGTGGTAAAACTCCCTCTTAATTAACGCTGTCGCCGTTGCAAAGACAGGGAAAATGAAGAAACCTTCCACCTATAAATGCCTTAATCAAGCCTTTTAGAGAAACATCTGGGTGTAACCTATCCTGAGATTTTCAACTGCTATAGTCTGGAACTATTAAATACATAAATTCTATATCTTTCGAGTAGAGCGGTCAGGTCAAAACGGAGCCTCTTCGACTCTACTTGTCTGCTTGAGCTACCACATTAACCAACCAAATTGGAGTGATCAAATGGGTATGTTTTGAATTAGAACTGTTTATATTTTCAGTACACAACATAAGTAATAAATTATAATTCCCAAACAGTATAAGTGAATTTCCTAATATAAGAGATTACAGAAAACATGAAGACAACAAGCCAAACGAAAGTGCAAGGTACATATAACCACATATAACTGTAACTAGTGGTTAAAGCGCCGAGAGTCAAAATATTTTTCTTTAACTAACAAGGCACAGTTGACTGATTGAGATCTACGAGGTTTATAAAACAAAATTTCTATACAAAATCTATTTATAACTAATATGTATTTAGCAGGGCAAGGATTTCTATGTAAATGCTTGTTTGTAGGCAGTAACTCAAAATAACTTTTAACTAGTTTTCTTTTCGAATCAAAGAATTTGCTACAAAATGGCATCGAATTGCTTTAAAATTGCATATCTTGCTTTTTTTCATATTTCCAATATTTGTATAGCATTTTTTTTTAAATTTTTCTAAAACAAATTGTTTTTTTTTGAGTTTGTGCTGCTATTTGTAACGTCCAAAATATTGGTTCTTAAAGTAAAATTCAGTATCAATTTCTAAGTCTGTCCTTCTATGTGTCTATATAAACCATAATTTACTTAAAAATATTACCAAACAATAAAATTCAGAAGAAACTTAAAACAAGATTTTGTTTTTTAATAACATTTTTTATTGTTTTTTTATAAAAGTTTTCAAAATTGTTTCGTAAAATTGTTCTACAATATTACATACTTATACATAAATAATATATTTATAAATCTCTTAAAATTGTAAAGTTCTCTTAGCCTTTGACTGCAGCAGACGATTTCTTAAACGGTACTTGTATGTGGCGGCCATAACGGATAATTCTGGTATCCCCGTGGGTGTTCTTTGGCAATCCATAGAATTAGTTAATTCGCTATCCTCTTCCTCCTCCAATAATGGTTTCACACCACTAATTTCCAAATTAGTTTTGTTTAAATTTTCATTGGGTGTCAAATGTTGAAAGCGTTCAGTTTTATTCAATAATTGCATTTTCTGACCAAACACATATTTAACTAGCTCGTAAACGATGACCAGGAGTACAAATTGTAAAATGTTAAAATGTTCCATGTTCACTTTAAAAGTTGAGTATGATGTTTACTGGTAGATATTTGAAAAATAAATGATGTCCTTTGAATATTTATTTGGGATTTTATACAGAAAAGTATTACATGTTTTAGGTACTATGTTTGACAACAAAACATTTAGTTAATCCTGTTGTTGTTTTCAATCTATTAAATAATATTTACCTGTCTAAAGTTGTCGACCTACCTGTCTTGTTTACTAATTTATGTATCTGATAAGAAATATGTTTTGTGTGTGTGGATGTGTTTATATGTAGGCAGAAGAAACTACCTGTTGATGATGTTTTGTCAATGATGTTTGTTTAAATGTTTTAAAATTATAATGTTTTCATTAAAAAAGAATAAAGCATAAACTGAAATAAGTTTTAAAACCTATTTAATTAGAGTCACTTCTAATTTACAAATAGATTTTAAGGTAAATTAAGTATATTTTATTAGTCGGTAGCGTGTGACAATATAAATGTCATAATGATCTGTGATGTCATAATATAATAAAGATAAATATTATCGTAATTGTGTGCTAAATTTTGAATATTTGAGTGTTCTATAAAGGAAATTTCTTCCAAAAGTTTAATTCATTCTTAGATACCATATATAAAAAAATTTTTAAAGTTAATATTTCGTAAGCTGAATCGTCAGAGATGCATCATTCAGACTATAAAAATGCTTTTCTAATTTTTTATACCCTACACAACTTTAGTGAGTATATTGGGTTTGTGCTGATGTTTGTAACGCACAATAATATTGGTCCGTCCGTCTGTCCGTTCATGTAAACCTTGTAATCAAACTTTAGGTCGCAATTTTGAAGATAATTAAATGAAATTCGGTACATGATCTTCTATTGTCCCAGGGACGAACCCTATTGAAAATAGTTAAGATCGGTCCATTATTTGACCTAGCCCCCATACAACTATACTCCCGAATAGGGCTTATAAACATTTTAATCAAACTACAGGTCGCAATTTTGGAGATAATTCAATTAAATTTGGCACATGATCTTCTATTATACCGTAGACGAAGCCTATTGAAAATGATTAACATCGGTCCATAATTTCACCTAGGCCCCATAGAACTGAACCCGCCAAATAGGGCTTTTAAGTTCTTAATTGTGTTTAATATACTCGTATCTCGACAAAAAGCTGCAAAACCAAGTTCTTTACTAGTCTTGATGACCCTGATGAATTTTATAATTATAGGGCCACATTTGTCTCTAACCCCTCTAAAAAGCGCCCATCAAAATTTTACTTAAATATCCACAGTTTTATTCAACAGTAAATGGGTTTAGTATATCTGAGGCAAGGTATAATTCAACTTAAATGCTAAATCCCATTTTGTTCGTATACAGGTGTAGGGTATTATATGGTCGGCCTCGCCCCACTATAACATCTTACTTGTTTATAAAAGGGTTTGATGCTTCTTTAAGCCAGTAATAAACGTTAAAGTAATTTTCTGGTGGTGACCCTATATGGGGGTAGTGTCAAATATGGACCGATTCCCAAAAAATTTCATAGAGAAATTTGGGTCCTATCCAATTATGGTCCTATATTTGCCATAATTCAGAACTTAATTTCGGAAAAAACTAACTTATGCGAAATATTGTCACATCTGCTTCATAAACATCGTTGACCGATTTTTCCCATTTTCAATACAAAATATTTCTGACTAATAGAAAATATTTTGGGAAAATTTCATTTTCTTTGCTCTTTTTTGTGAACGCTATTGTGCCAACAACAGACAGACGAACGGACATTTCTAGATTGTTTTAGGATTTTTTTGATGGTGAGTACAATAAATTTGTTCTGATGGTAATCCCCTGAAGAGAACCTTGTAAAGGAGATATGACCAATTGTGGACCGATAGGAAAAATTTTACAGTTACATTTTTGTGTAAAGAAGTAATAATTTGTACACAGAAAAAAACGGAAAATGAGTTTTAATTATCAAAATAATTGTATCATGCAAGTTTTGCACCTATAAACAAAATGATGATATCAATTACCAAATTTGTAAAAAAATAAATTATATTTTTTTCAAATAACGAAATAATCAGAACAATTAATGTCAACAATTGGGACAAGATTTAAAATTGATTAATTCATTAATTCTATAAATTAAATATTTAATAACTATAAAATTGATTTTTATTAATTTATTAATCAAATAAATTAAACTGTTTGATAGAGAATTATTTAAAAATCAATTAAGAAGGTGATTAAAACAATCAAATTATTAATCGACTACCCACAACGTTAAAGGAATACTAGACCTTTAACAATGCGTTCAGCATTTACAAAAATTATCACTTTATTGACACAATTTAACATTTAAAGTGTTTCAAAAATTATTAAGAAACTTGAATATTATATGCCTAAAATTTATAGTCAATAAAATTTAAGAATTATAAATATTGCTAGCACAAAAATTCAAAATAAAATATTAAAAATAAATCTAAAATAGAAATGAAGGCCAGAAAATTTTTTTCAATCAATAAAAAAATTAATTGAATTAATTAAAAATTTAATCAAAATTTTACACTTTAGTTTCAAACAGTTTCAATAAACGAAATAATTAAGACAAATAAAAATTTGTTTAAATAAAAAGTAAAGAAAATTAAAGCATGTTAATTGAAAATAAACTACCGATAATTTTTTCTAGGTATAAATGTCGTATTTAAGTAAGGAATAATGTGCGTTTTACTGATTTTCGTTTGGAGGTCTTGTATGGGAGCTTTAACCAATTGCGAGCAGATCGGATAAAACTTTTACGGCAACATTTCTGTATACAGATTAGGTTGATAGGAGGATGTATATTACACAAAATCCGAAGAAATACGCCAAGGCCGCAACCGGGCCTGTTGTACTCTCCTTATGATAAGAAAAAAAGAGGGAACTGAATGAATTATTTTAAAGTGTTCAGAAACTCAATATCCTGAACATAATTCCTAAGAATCTTAAAATCAGTGTTAGTCAGGAATGTTTTTTTCCGGAATAACATCACTTCCAAGATACTTTGATCTAACTTCGACGAACGCCTAACAGTGGCAAAGAAAGTGCTTCAGAGTTTCATTGTCCTCTCCGCATGCTCTACATACGTCTGAATCCGCACGTCCAATTTTGCATAAATGTGCTCGTAATCCTGTGTGTTCACTTAGAATACTTACTATCATACTAACTTTAGAGGAGATTTTTCGTCTTACTCTCATCAGGGTCACCCCATAGGATTTTCGTGATTCTACCCACTGTTTCCGAGAAGTCTTATGTTATTCTCTCATCCATAGTTTTAGTTCAGCTTTTGTTGCGTCGAATAGTTTTGAGTTTGTCAGGTTAACTGCCTCGTGCTCCCTTCCCTTTAAAGCTATTACATTCGCTCTTTCATTACCGACTACTCCCGAGTGGGCTGGTACCCATATGATGTGAACCTTATCTCTGGGAGTGTATTCAGTTAAAGCTTTCTTACAATCCAATACGGTCTTAGATTTAGTTCTATCACCTGATATCGCCCTAATTGCCTTCTGGATATCTGTAAATTAATTAAGCGCTGTGGGCGTATTTATTTATTATAATCCAATTTACGCATTTCGTTATTGCTTGTACTTCTGCCTGGAAGCTTGTGTTATGATTTGGTTAACGGTGGTATATTTCTGCTTCTGGATCTTCAATATAGAATCCCAGCCCCACTTTATCCTCCAATTTAGAGACATTCGTGTAACAACGAATTCCTACTGGTATTTGCTCTAATGTTCCGCTTGACCAAGATATTATATCTGGGATCAGCGTTTCCGAAGTTTCCGAAATATTCTGAGTCTGGTATTCGATCAGGCACATCCGATGATTGTGTATAACATTCCAATGTGTCCACTATACATTGATGACGTGTCCTATAACCGTTTTTGGTCAGTTCTCCTAAAGTAAAGAGCCGTTCTGTATACAAAAGTAATATTTGTGGCAAATTTTGTATAAATATCTTAATTAGTAATGAGTTATGTACGTTTTAGTGATTTTCGTGTATGGACCGTATATAAGAGCTATGACCAATTGTGGACCGATCGGAAAATATTTTACTGCAATATTTCTGTATATAAAAGTATTATTTGTGCTAAATTTTTAATAAATTTTTTAATTAGGTAATTAGTTAGTGTGTTTAAGCCATTCTATAGCACAGTTTTTGTGAAAATTAGATTAGAATTTAGGAGCTATTTTAAATTTTGATTTAAAACTTCTTCCAATATGAACCGATTTTGCTCATTTTTAATACCAAACTGCATAGCAAAATAATGAATTTTTGGCCGAATTTGATTAATTTACTTAGCTTAGTTCTTACGTGAGCGTGTTTTATACAGACAGACAGACAGACGGACAAAAATGAAAGAAAACTTAAAAAAAACTTTTAACACAGCTTATTAAATATTAGCTCAAAGAGAATGAACTATTTGTATGTCTATCAAGTAGATGTTGTAGTTACACGTTTTCTCTGTTCATCTCTTTTTGTGCGTAAAACAAAACAACTTTTTTAATTATCTATTTATAAGTACTTATTTAATTACATATTTGTAAGCAAGCGTGAAAATGTTATAGTCCATTAGGCATTAAAGTGCCAATGTATGTATAAGTTGTAGATATATGTATCTAGATATCACTCGATATAGAGTTAAAAAAATAGTAGCTATGTAAATGTTTGTTTGCCATTTTTTTAATATTTTCCTATTCAAATAAAATAAATTTTAAACATAACAGTTTTAATTAACAAACATAACGCTAAAATTATACGTTTTAGTTTATTTTTGTAAAAGAGTATGGAAGGATATAATGTGCATTATTAATTCATTAGAATTTTATGAGCAATTACACATTAGAAATGAGGGTAAATGATAACTATACTAAGACAAATTGTACTACACCATTTCCAATTGTATTTAAAAAATTTTCATATAGTTTTCAGATAATTTTACACATGCAAACGAACAAGGGTAAATCAATTCAAATTTGAATCGATTTACCCTTGTTCGTTTGTTTTAAATTTTGATTCAAAACTTTTCCCGATGTGAACCGATTTGGCTCATTTTCAATACCAACTTAGGAAAATGAAGAAGATTTTGGGTGAATTTGGTTAAATTCAATTGTTTCGTTTTATCGTGAGCATGTTTTACACAGGCAGACGGACATAGCTAAATCGACTCAGAATTTGTTAAGGACCCAGAATATATATACTTTTTTGTCCAACTTAAGAATGGACATCACTAAACACAAACTATTTTGGGTAACATCATATTACATAACAGTCACTTCAAGAAGTGACTTCTTAGTCACATCTGGAAGAATCATCTAGAAGTTTCTTCTGCGGGTCTTCCAAAAGTATCTTCCACGTTAAGCTTAGACGTTCCCCAGCATGGTATCAGTTCTTTCCCTACTGGTGACAAGAATTCCTTTACTTCCACAATATCTCTGGGGAGCTTTTGAATCGATTTACCCTTGTTCATTTGTTTTAAAGTTTGATTCATAACTTTTCCCTATGTGAACCGATTTGGCTCATTTTCAATACCAACTTAGGAAAATGAAGAACATTTTGGGTGAATTTGGTTAAATTCTATTTTACACAGACAGACGGACATAGCTAAATCGACTCAGAATCTGATATTGACGCAGAATATATATACTTTGTTGGGTCTCAGATGGTGCTACACACGGAATGACAAAGTTATATATACCCACTATCACCACTGATGGTATAAAAATGTCCAACTTAAGAATGGAAAACATTAAACACAAACAAGTTTGGGTAACATCATATTACATAACAGTCACTTCAAGAAGTGACTTCTTAGTCACATCTGGAAGAGTCATCTAGAAGTTTCTTTTGCGGGTCTTCCAGAAGTATCTTCCACGTTACGCTTAGAAGTTCCCCAGCTCGGTATCAGTTCTTTCCGACTGGTGACAAGAATTCTTTTACTTACGCAATATCTCTGGAGAGCTTTTAGCGCGTTTGGAAGTTTCACACGGGTAACTTTCGCAACAGAAAATGTTTGTAGGGAATGTTTTGTATTACAAAGGCAAATGCTTTAGTGCATATTTTTTGCTTAATACTCATTAATCCATTTGTAAATGATACCACTTATGATGTTGCGAATCAAATGGGTGAGAAAATACCAACTATGAATAATTATTAAAGAAATTTTAATTTGCAATTTTAAATATTTACAAATTATTTACTTTGCAGTTGATAGTGTTAATACTGCATTTCCCTCAATTGATTTTAAATTAACCCAAAAAAGTAAAATTCATAAAAATAAAGAAATAAGTAAAAAAGTTGTAGTAAAATTAAATATTTGCATATCTTTCACTTGACTACGATTCCATATATAGAGAGAGCAGCAATGAAACGTGCCAATCGTTCCCATTAAAATACAAACATTTCACTGATAATTGTTGAAATGGTTGAAGAAGTTATTTTTATAAGTTTTGGTTAAATATTGACACCATTGAAATGTGCAACGTGCTTTTTTAAGGTAAATAAGTGCAATTGATTTTGACTATGCTCACGTAAGAAAGTGAAGTAAGATTCGAAGTAATAAATGTAATTCATCTTTTAATCATTATTTTGGTAATAAGTTAAATGTGTTAATAAAAAATACAAAGAAAAAGTTTGGGAAATTAAATAAATTAATTAAAAGAGTTTTAAATACTAGGTTAGGGTGAATGAAGGTAATTATATATTTATTTAAGAAAATACTCTCAGAAATGTTTTTTTTTTCTTGTGAAAATACAGATTTTATTTTTCTTTAGAACCTTGTTGTCATTTCTACACAATAAAGTGGGATCCTTCTTCCTAGGTCAATTCTTGGTTATGTTCCAGGGACTATAAGTAAAAAAACAAATTCTTCCTGTGATATGTGTGTAGTCAATCTAGTGACAGTAAACCCGACAACATTTGACAAAAATTGGAACCATGAGACCAAGTTAAACGGTTCAAAAGGACTGAGCAGCGCTTAATACGAATCTTACCTCAGATTTTCTCTATCACAACTGGGATTTCAGATATCGTATTCTGAAATTTAACAAACTCCATTTATAAGACGTTATAACAGCGTCAAGATAACTTTATTTGTAAAATAATATATGCATTCTGAAAGTTTATTATAACAACTTTAAAAGAAGGGCTTATTATCTGTTATATGTATATAATTTTATATCCTACACCACTTTAATCGTATATAAAGTATACCAATCGGCTTAGAATCATTTTCTGAGTCGATTAAGCTATGTCTGTCCGTCCGTCTGGCTGGTTGTCCATGTAAACCTTGTGCGCAAAGTACAGGCCGCAATTTTCAAGATAATTGGATGAAATTTGGCACCCACACTTCTTTTGAACCAAGGACGAAGCCTAGAAAATGGTTAAAATTGGTCCATTGGTCCGTGCCCCCCAAATAGGGCCTTTTGGCTTATAATTAATTTAAATGATCTATTATGTTAACAAAGATCAAGAAAACTTAGTTTTATAGAACTTTAAATGACATTTTTTTTTGTAAATTTTGTTTATAACGAATAAAATTACATCAAGCTTTAGGAGAATATATTTTAAAATTGAACAAGTAAGAGTGTTATATTCGGCCATACCGAATCTTATATACCCACCATCAAATCATTCATGTTTATGTAGAATTTTACTGATGTACTTACATTTTTGGGTCAGTAATATGTCTTAAAGTCATTTTCAGAAGGGGACCTTGGTAAGGTCAATTATAAATCCATTTTCGTTAAATTTATGAAAATGATTTTATTTCCTATAAAACTTTTTTATGTCGAATTTTATTGCTTTATATATATGTTATGAGCAGATATGTTATGAGCAGATATGAGCATACATCTTTAAGCGATAAAGTTATTTTCTGAAGGGGGCATTTTAATAGGGATAGGAGAAAACGTGAACCGATATTCTTACTTTCAATAAGGATCGATCCTTATAAAATTTGATAGGGAGATTTTGGCTCGCACGAAACTTGTGTATGTAGAATTTTGTAGTAATGAGCGTTGAATTCGTTGTCTAAAGGGCACATTATTAGGGGGTAACATAATAATGAACTCATCATATAATAATGGACTCATTTAAAAAAATGATTTTAGTTCCCATAAAACTTTTATATGTCGAATATTATTGTTATATATATGCTTCTTAAGGTAGATATGAGCATTAAAGTCGTTTTCTGAAAGGGACCTTATAGGTGGGATAGGGTCAATTATGTATAGGGTCAATTATCCTTATAAAATTCTACCAAGAGATTTATGTCCCCATAAAACATGTTTGTGCCGAATTTCACCGCTATTGATGCTTCTCTTAGTCAGTTGTGAGCGATAAAGTCATTTTCTGAAGGATACTTTGTATGGGGGGTAGGGTCAATTATGGACCGATCCTTATGAAATTCTATGAACAGATTTATGTCCCTATAAAACATGTTTGTGTCGAATTTCACTGCTATTGATGCTTCTCTTAGCCAGTTATTGGCGATAATGTCATTTTCTGAAAGGGACTTTATATGGGGGGTAGGGTCAATAATGGACCGATCCTTATAAAATTCTACGAAGAGATTTATGTCCTCATAAAACATGTTTGTGCCGAATTACACCGCTATTGATGCTTCTGTTAGTCAGTTGTGAACGATAAAGTCATTTTCTGAAGGGTACTTTGTATGGGGGGTAGGGTCAATTATGGACCGATCCTTATGAAATTCTATGAAAAGATTTATGTCCTCATAAAACATGTTTGTGCCGAATTATAGCGCTATTGATGCTTTTGTTAGTCAGTTATTGGCGATAATGTAATTTTCTAAAGGAGGCCTTATATGGGGGCTAGGCGAAATCGTGGACCGATATTGCCCATTTTCAATACCAAACAAACTGGATCAACTATAAGTATCTGTGCAAAATTTCAGCTCGCTAGCTACTTCCGTTTGGACTCTATCGTGTTTTCAACAGACGGACATGGCTAGATCGTCTTAGAATCTAATAAGGACCCAGAATATATATACTTTTATGGGTCTTAGACGAATATTTCAATGTGTTACAAACGGAATGACAAAAACAATATACCCCCCATCTTTTTTGATGGTGGGTATAAAAAGATGTGTCATATTTAAAGCCTTTATTTAGCAGGGCTCAATCCGTTAGAAAAGTATACACTGGCCTCGGGGTTAAACAATTTGGTGCCCAGTGTTATTAAAGGCACCTTCGGTGTACAATTTCCTGATGAAGGCTTCAATGGGAAGACTTTTCATTGAATGATAGCTTCTATTGATTTATTTATTACATAAAATATTATTATTAAAATATTTCCGAAAAATATATACCTATTTAAACTTATGGCAATATAAAAAACATTTATTTATTTAAAATATTTTTAAGAGGATTTTCCCTTTTGTATTTTTCCAGAGTGTTTTTTTATTTACATAACCAATATCACTATAGCAAGGATGTTTTTTTTTTAATTTTTTGAATTTAGTATGCCTTTTCACGTTACGTGGAAGTTTCTCGGTGCTGTTGCCATCCCAACAGGATATATTGATGCATGCTACGCGACTAATTGTCGGGGCAAGTATTGGGTTCAGTTGCCTATGTAAATTCCTACAAACTTTGTCATACTGATCAGTTTATAGAAGAAGGTTCCTGGTCCATTTTTGGATATTTCAAACTAACAACGGGGCCTTGTCGGGTGTGCATTGGGCTTGAGCTCATGCTGCCCTTCATTCCGCAACGAGGCTACTACAGCAAGAAATTAGATAGCTCGAGTACTTCAGCAAATGGTTTGGTAAGTTAATTAGTTAGTTTGTTAGTTAGTTAGTTACTTAGGCAAGGGAACACACTTTGTTTGAACTTATTTCCCCCAAATTGTTGTTGAATGACTACTTGTACCCAAAATCAAAAAGAAATCATTGGTCCGTCGTCTGTTGAAACGAAAGTGTCCGAACGGAAGGAGCTAGAGAGTTCTTTGCTCATATAAGGTTACCTCCTAAAAATAATTTAACTCCCATTACTGGCTTAAAATTACTATTCTATTGCTGATTTTTTTACAAAAGTAATGTTGTTATAAGCAAAGATCTCTCCACCGAATTTTATGCGGATCGGTCTATAATAAACCCTACTCCCCTTGGAAGGCCCCCTTCAGAAAGTGATTTTAACGCTTATTATTGCCTCAAAATAGCGCAGAAATTCGACATATGGATGTTTCTTACGAGCAAAAATCTATTGATTGTAACCCCTATAAAATGTCCCTTACATTAACGTACATTACTGGCTTAAAAATGTGACTATGGCTATGTATAGTATATTTAATATACAGAAATAAAGATCGGTGCAAAATTACTTAAAAATACAAGTAAAATTTTATGCAGGTCCCATTAAAAATATCCACCAAATGTTTAATGTTTGATAGTGGTTGTATAAAATTCGTCATAGCCGAATATAACACTCTTACTTGTTGTTTATTTATTTCTTTTAATTTACAATATATAACTGCTTTTTGCAACTGCTTCGTACTAAATGGTATACAGACACTTACTTAAAGAATTACTACCAGCTTAAGCTGTATACTATTTTTGGCAGGCACCACTCACATACATACATAAATACACATGTACATTAGGCTGGTCCCAAAAGTAATTTGCAGGTATTTTAAATGAAAATGTAAATTTTGTTCATTCTTAGATACTATTTTTCGATGTTAATGAATGTCGAAAGATTTAACGTGAGCACCTGCCTTGACGGCCTTATCTCACGGTAGTCTTTTTCATCCACTGGATAGATTAATGCGCCCCTGAATTACTCAATGAAGAACTCAGGTAGCAATTTTTGTACATGGATGGTCCGGTCCATGTACAAGCACTTTGTTGAAGTACTCGAGCTATCTAATCTCTTGCCATAGCAGCCCCGTTGCGGAATGACAGGCAGCATAGGATCAAATCCCCAATGCAAACCCTGACAAGGAAAAAGCAATCACTGGTCTAAAGTCAACAGAAGGGGGTGACAATCAATCTTCCGGCAAAGCGGAAGGTGTCCACCCTTATGATGTCATGA
Organism: Lucilia cuprina; assembly: GCF_022045245.1. Lineage (NCBI taxonomy): Eukaryota > Metazoa > Arthropoda > Insecta > Diptera > Calliphoridae > Lucilia > Lucilia cuprina. The sequence continues at coordinate 28,117,047 of NC_060951.1, forward strand.
AAGATTGCATTTTTCAAAATTCAATCTCCATCATCTAATGACTCATTCCAGTGCATTCCTTAACCTCTTTAAGCCTGCGCAACCACACTACTGAGAAGGCTCTGTTGTTTTGGCAACAGCACCTAGAGACATATTTGGTAGTCCGAAATACCCAACAAAATGGATCAGGATCCCTCTTTTATAAACCGATCAATGTAACAAAGGAAATAGGAATTTCCAAAGTCAATTAATTCCAATAATTGCCCCGACAAATAGTCGCGCAGCATGTATAAATATATCCAGAATCAGTACTAATTTCCAATATATGGAGACTTTACCGATCTTTCACCAATTTTAGCATCAGTTCCATTCCCATGATCATAAAGATCGCTCTACGGGATGACAGGCAACCAGTAAGAGATACCAATCGGGTTTAGGAATCCAGCATATGCTGCTTTGTACAAAGACCTGTTCGAAGAGAGAATTATCCAACCCATTAGGTATAGGATATATCAGTCCATAAACCAACATTCTCTCCCCGCGATTTTGGGTAATAAACCACAGCCACTACGTGGATCCCGAAGGAACCTCAACCAACTGACTAGCCAGGACATATTCTTGCGGGCAACTGGTCACCCGTAGTGCCAGATTATATGGTGCTCTTGTTAGACCTCATGCTAAATCATTCCTAGGCGAAGCCAAGGATACATTTGTCATCACCAGTTTATAGTCCCGTAAGACTACAGATATTGGTAGCACCTCTTTACCCCGGAATTGCAATACACCATGATGGACATTTCATAATGGAAACATCCCCCGGGGGGTCCTCGATGTTAATATTCGATGAACTAAAAATATCCTGTTTTGAAGACCACCCTAATGTACATATTTGAATTACTTTAGATTTCAATGCTGAGACACACGCCAAATATTCAGTCATTCAACCAGTAACCAATTCATTCATTCATCATATACATATTACACTATACATTCATTCATTCACTCAATCATTTATTCCAACATTTGTATCTATAAGCCGAAAAGAAACCAACCATCTGCATAAAGACTTTGTAAATGTATAAGAGAGTTAGTGCAGCAGTATAATGTTACTAGCAATGTTATTGATATGCAACATTATTCATAGATAAAATATTCCATTTAATAATCTTTTATTTAATACTACAACTACGCATACAGGGTGTTAGAACACGCAGTGTTTGGTTTATATTTGGTATTAATTTAGGAATTAATTTTTGTTTCTATTTTAATATATTCTAGAAATATTTATTACAGATATTGTGGATTATAATTAGTTAATAATTGGATTACTAATAACAGAATAATAGATTGGATTGCAAAGTATCAAAGGCCCTATGGACCTTGCTACCAAAATATACTACTGTCCTAGTTAACAGAATCTCAGGCTAAAATGGCTAGGGAATATGTTCCATTACGAAATTGAGGATATTGCGGGCCTTGACCTTCGAAGTTTTGTGAAGGTAATTAGTCGTTTTTATAGATTGCATTAAATCTATACTCTTTGAAGGGAGTTACAATGGACCTTATGAACTCCGAGTGAATATGCACCGTTTTGTAGTGTATAACCATTCTTAATCTAAACCAAATAATTGGAATTATTTGCAAATCGAATATTAAAAGTTTTTTATAAAGCCAATTGTGACACGGACATAATTTGTTAAATGAGATGGAAATATATTTACCCTTTAATTTGTCAAAGGGATATGACCATAACTATCATAGCAAACAAGCTTTTAAGAGCAGAAATATTCAACGACCCATACTTTTTCAACCGAATTTTAAATTAGAGGGCCTATAAGCAATATTTTGATTAAGCCGATATTATAAATAAACACCCATTATAAATTTCACTTTGACGACTACATTCAATCTTACCAATACATATTAATACTTTGTTCCTTTTATACGTATTGGTGGATTTCTTCACCACCCAGCAGTTCGACATAGAGTCAATGCATACGAAAAAGACAGTAATTTCCACTAATAGTTAACCACCTGGATGATCGTAATTCGTATGTTTTGGGTCATTCGTCACGGATGTACCCTTTGTAATCGAGAATGAAGACAGTCGTCACTTAAGTGTCCTTTGTAAGCGGGAGCGGAGACAGTCGTCTCTTTACTGTCCTCAAGTAACCAAGAGATTGTACTCTTAAAAGTAGTTTTTTTTTGTTGTACTTTTGAAAGTAGTTATTTTACCCATCTTTTGGAGAAATGATTATTACTTTCTACTAATATGCCACCATCTGCTTGGCTCAAATTTATATCTTTCGGGTCAATCGTCACATTTTTGTCCCGTAGTATTCTCGAGAGTGGACACTTGAAATTTTTAAATTTTAGTTCCATTAATATCTTACTACTTGGCTGACTCCAATTCGTATGTTTTTGGTCTTTCGTCAAAAATAAACTCTTTGTAAACGAGAATGAAGACAGTTGTCGCTTTAGTACACCCTTTGTAGCGAGAGCGGAGGCAATCGTCTCTTTACTGTCTCTTTGTAGGGTGTAGAGTGACGATTGACTTCCTCGTAGGACAAGCCCATGTTAAAATGGTTGGTCACTTAGGTAGTCAGGTGGCTAGGGGCCACTACACTTGGTAGGTTAAGTGGTTACTTAGTTCGGGACTGTCCCGTCGAACTGCTGGGCAATTGCTCTTAACCATTTTGTTTATGACTTGGTTATTTTGTTACTATATTTTTAGCAGTTTCTACTACTACTTTGTATATTTATTACGGATTCTTTCTTTTACATCCTTTTGTCGATATTTAAATACTATTTTATAGTTTAACTGTTATTAAATAGAATACAAAAATACTAGCACCACAACTACAATACATTTTAATATACATTTTTATTGTTGGACAAATTGAAGTTCATTGGAATTATTTATGTTTTTATTCAATCGATTTTTGTTTGTTTATTTATTTTCGTTTTCTTTCTTTCATTTTTTTAACAATTTAGCAATGCTATTAAATTGTTTATAAATAGGTTTATGTGGGTAACAGTTACTGAAATTTTATGAACCTTTTTGTTTATGCAGCAGTAGTTTGAATTTTTTTATGGTTGAAATATAAAAATAAACTCAAAATAAATACTTATATTTGATTTTTTTTTGAATTATGAAAACGAAATAAGAAAATTAAGACAATCATTTAAATTTAGGTTTCTTATATATTTTTTAGGTATTTTATTATTTGCATATTGTTAAATTGTTGTTAAATAAATTAAATAAAACATTTTTTTGAAAAAAATATATTTATTTTCCAATAGTATATTTTTATTTAATTTTTTTACAACATTTTTAAATGCACCATGAAAAAATATATGGGTAAATTATTTTTTCATTCCGTTTGTAACACATTTAAATATTATTCCCTAGTTAGGAATTAAGTTAGTTGGTTAGTTAGTTAGTTAGTTAGTTAGTTAGTTAATTAGTTAGTTAGTTAGTTACTTAGGTAGTTAGCTAGTTAGATCTATCAGGTTTACTAACAGGAGGCCATCTGCAGCAGTTCTTTTCGACATGAACCTATATCTTTTTGTAAAATCTTATAACGATCGGTCCAGAATTAAGTCCCATTTTTAAAACATATACAGCAATAGGCATCCCTATAAACAAGCTTTATCACAAAATTTATGAGGATGGGTCAATAGATAGAGAGATAGATAGATAGATAGATAGATAGATAGATAGATAGATAGATAGATAGATAGATAGATAGATAGATAGATAGATAGATAGATAGATAGATAGATAGAGAGATAGATAGATAGATAGATAGATAGATAGATAGATAGATAGATAGATAGATAAGTAGATAGATATGACTAACATTTGCTGATGTTTATTACAATACTACTTCATGTAACACATTTATGAGCCTTATTGGAGAAGTCCGCTGGTATTGGGCTAGGGAAAGTATTGGCCGATTTAAGCCACTTTCAATAGCTTTAAAATTGGACTAAAGGAAGAGTGTGTGCAAATTTCTTTAAATTAGCTTTCGAGGTGTAGCGTCTACACAATGTCTACATGGACACGCAGACGATCTGTATACGTAAAGGTGGGTGTTACAAACGTTAAATAGCCTCACCACTACAGTGGTATAGGGTTTAAAATAACTTTGACATTTAACCCAAAAATTTTTATGTATATTTAAATTTTTAAACAAATTTTAATTGATTATTTAATAATATGTATAATTTCTTCTTTAAATTGATAAAAAGTTGCCACAAGAAATAGTTACATAAAATCAAATGAATAATTCTTAAATTAGGAAATATTTTTTAAAAAATGTTTTATGATTTATTTACAATATTTTACAATTCCTTAATACTTTGTGATTGGGTAATGAAATTTAATAACATTGTTTTGTGTTATATAAAACATAAACAAATAATAATTTTAGCATTTTTTGTCATGATATAAAACTACTAACTTAACTCCTTATTTGTCGTCGATGATAGCAAATACTTATCTAACTGATAAGTACTTGATTCCAATGTCATCATTGTGTTAGTTCAATATATCCCCCTAATGATGGTGGTGGAGGGTATAATTATTTAAAAGTAATTAATGTTAGTTGTTTTTATTTTTCCAGTGAATTTAATTTATTTATTGCAATTTGCCATATATTTCCATGGTGTTCCTGGTAATAATTTATTACAATATTTTTTTTTGTTTTGTTCGTTTGTTTGTTTTTGATTTAATTCCCAGCAAACAAAAACATTGTAAATATTTCAAGAAAATTATTTTTAATTTCTCTAAAAATAATATTACTTTAAGTTAACTGTTTAACTTTTTCACACTTTAAAAAATTAAACTTTTTTTTGCATTTTTAGAAGTCATTCTTTGCTGGGATATTATGTTGTTGAAATATTTTGTGGTTGTTTTAGTTGTGTTTTTTTATAATTTTTGGCGCTATTGTTCATTTATTATAAATGTATTTTAGAAAATTTATTTTTTTTTTATAAAAAATGTATTTCCTAAAATTGTGCTAATTTAAGTTTAACATGCAATTTGCTATTATTGCAAGTATATTTTGTTGTAATTCTACAATTAAGTTCAAAATGCGTTAGTTGTTGCTACTTTTGTTGTTGCCTTCTATTGTAAATTTTTCATAGTAAATAGTGCTTATATTAGTACTTTGTACAATGCATACAATTATGCAATAGTAAACTAACTAAAATGGCATTGAAGTGAAAAAAGTTTTATATATTTTTTAATTTCTAAAAACTAGTAGAAAAAAAAAACTTTTTCGACAAAATCAAATTTTTTCCCGTTCTTTTTTCTACAGATAGAAAAGTAAACAAAAATGTGCAAATTGTTTGAAATTTTCATAGTTTATTATTGAATATAAAAATGGTAAAAGAAGAAAAAAATAGTTGGAAACAAATTTTTTTATAATTTAAAAATTTTTTATGCAAAACTTCGAATGGAATTGTAACTTTTGATAATATATTGTAATTGCTTTAAAATTTATTATACTTGATTTTGGAAAAAAGGAAATTTTCATTCCGTACCAGAGAGGAAGTCTACAAAAACCGACTGTAACTGTGGTAAAGTTCTAATTGGCCCTTATACAGGACAAGATGTTATTATTGTCTGTTATATATGTAATACTTCTGTGAGGAGGGCAAAATGTGTTTGTGTTGATGGTTGCAATGAACAGACTTCTGGAGACTGTCCACAAGTCCATTTGTAATGAAAGTACATTTAGTTGTAATATTAATTTCCATAAGTGCAATTAATGTTTTGAAAACTTATAACAAATATTTGTTAGATTATCATGTTGCAGAAACAATAAATTGAATTATTGTATTTTTAATCAGTTCAATTAATGTGTTCTAAAAACAGAAATAATGTTGAAAATATGTTGTAACTAACGAACAAACAAACAAATAAACAAATAAACAAGTAAACAAATAAACAAATAAACAAATAAACAAATAAACAAATAAACAAATAAACAAGCTTTAAAATTTATTATACTTGATTTTGGAAAAAAGGAAATTTTCATTCCGTACCAGAGAGGAAGTCTACAAAAACCGACTGTAACTGTGGTAAAGTTCTAATTGGCCCTTATACAGGACAAGATGTTATTATTGTCTGTTATATATGTAATACTTCTGTGAGGAGGGCAAAATGTGTTTGTGTTGATGGTTGCAATGAACAGACTTCTGGAGACTGTCCACAAGTCCATTTGTAATGAAAGTACATTTAGTTGTAATATTAATTTCCATAAGTGCAATTAATGTTTTGAAAACTTATAACAAATATTTGTTAGATTATCATGTTGCAGAAACAATAAATTGAATTATTGTATTTTTAATCAGTTCAATTAATGTGTTCTAAAAACAGAAATAATGTTGAAAATATGTTGTAACTAACGAACAAACAAACAAATAAACAAATAAACAAGTAAACAAATAAACAAATAAACAAATAAACAAATAAACAAATAAACAAATAAACAAATAAACAAATAAACAAATAAACAAATAAACAAATAAACAAATAAACAAATAAACAAATAAACAAATAAACAAATAAACAAATAAACAAATAAACAAATAAACAAATAAACAAATAAACAAATAAACAAATAAACAAATAAACAAATAAACAAATAAACAAATAAACAAATAAACAAATAAACAAATAAACAAATAAACAAATAAACAAATAAACAAATAAACAAATAAACAAATAAACAAATAAACAAATAAACAAATAAACAAATAAACAAATAAACAAATAAACAAATAAACAAATAAACAAACAAACAAATAAACAAATAAACAAATAAACAAATAAACAAATAAACAAATAAACAAATAAACAAATAAACAAATAAACAAATAAACAAATAAACAAATAAACAAATAAACAAATAAACAAATAAACAAAATAAACAAAATAAACAAATAAACAAATAAACAAATAAACAAATAAACAAATAAACAAATAAACAAATAAACAAATAAACAAATAAACAAATAAACAAATAAACAAATAAACAAATAAACAAATAAACAAACAAACTAACTAACAACAAACTAATAACAAACTAACAAACTAACTAACTAACTAACTAACTAACTAACTAACTAACTAACTAACTAACTAACTAACTAACTCACTAACTAACAAACAAACTGACTGACTGACTGACTAACTAACTAACTAACTAACTAACTAACTAACTAACTAACTAACTAACTAGCTAACTAACTAACTAACTAACTAACTAACTAACTAACCGATTAGCGATTTTAACAACGGTACAATATTGAGCATGGCTTATATTCGACCACATAACCAATATATGCCCCCTTAGATATTTCAACATGAAAAAATTTCTTTCTCAAACTTTGCGAAGATTTCATATGATTCGGAACTTAGTTGACCCTCCTTTACCCATATATACTTTTCTTCAAGATGTTTAACACCTGTAACAGCCTTACCCCCGTATTAATAATAATCGCTTATTTTAGGTTTAAAATTAATACGAAATGCT
>NC_060951.1:28129572-28134236 GCF_022045245.1 Lucilia cuprina
CTACAGGTCGAAATTTTCAAGATAATTTGAAATTTTGCTCATGCTGTTTTGACGAACGCTATTATTTGTAGTTGAAACCGGTCTATTATTTCTCGTAGTCCCCATACAATCGTACCCCTTTTGGGATCATTATAATCAAAATTTTTCATTATGTTCTATTACTATGAAGTTTAAATGACACTGCTCATTTTTGCAATGATTGGGCCTAAAATTACTTCAGAGTCAAAATTTACTTATAAACACTAATGACACTATTATATTTTACATAAATAATATTAATGTAAACGTTAATTCCTCTGCCAAAATTGTAAGGATAGGCATATATTTACCCTTACCCCCGTATGAGCCCCTTTGTAGAAAATGTCTTTATATTTTTGTTAAAAATAATCTACATTTTAAACATACTCACAGGTATAGGGTATCATATGAACGACTATATATACATCAAAAATATGTTTTTGTTTCTAACACATCGCAATATTCATCTTAGACCCATGATATATATTCTGAGACGATATAAGATTCTAAGAAAATCTAGCCATGTTCGTCCATCTGCGGGGTTTCTATTTCTCTATCTATTTGTGCGTCTGTCTGTAATGTCTACTTTTGATAAAAATTTAAACGGACATATTTCATTACTAAATAAAGACATTGGGATACAATTCATTAGGAGATACAATAGGTCATAGCTTTCACATAAGGCCTACTAAATCCACTTAGCCATATATATTTTATCATTAATATAAGGATATCCTGGATATCGACATTGGTATGTTTTATGTATTGATAAATCATTATGTGAAAATTTATTCGGATTGGCTTATTCTTGGTCATATAGATCGGATATAACCCTGCAAAAATTTTAAGACTACTACTACCTTATAAGTGTGTAAAGAGTACTCATCAAAGGTCTATCACTGGTCTAAAACTGTAACAAATATGTGTGAAAAATACTCCTCCTAACATTGTGATGTCTATGTGAGGGCCACATAATCCACACATGTTAGTATTACGTCAGAGTGATCTCAAAATATCATCATACCCAGTAAAAATAACTTCCAAAGACGCGAAAAAGAATTAGAATTTACTTTATGGAAGTACTGAAAAATACATGAGGAAGTTATGATTTTAACACAGGCTTGTCATTTAATTCGAAATTTACTATATCTGAAGACATTCTCAAGAAGTAAATTTTATGTTCTTTTTTTGGAAGTTATTATCATAATACTACAATTTCACTTCCTAAAAATCAAATTAGATGTATTCTATATATAGAACATCCTTAGAACAATTCCAGAGGAGGTCGGACTGTCGGATAAATTTTTTTCCATAATACAAGCTAATGTACATATATAGCACTACTTAACGGATCATGTATTCAAAGAATGTTTACCGTTTGTAGTTTTGAGATTATGGGTTTGATCTAAAGAAGTTCCATATTTATGAAGAAGGCCTTTTATATGCATAAGGTTAAATATATTTTACTGTTCATCAATAGCACAAAAACTACTACTAAAAAAGAAAATAAGTTTATCTAATAAATATATTATTTAGTGCTATTTGAAACAGCTATCTTAAATAAAGAAACATTTCTGAATTATGTTTCCTGTGGGAAATTTATTTTGAAGGTTAGCTAAAGAATGAATATTTAAATTATTGCTATATGAAAATGCAAAATAAACTGTAATTAGAAGTTCTTTTTATAAAATTCTTGGTATTGAAATAATAAAAACCTCTTTTTAAATATTATTAAAAGGACAATTTCTTATGATTTAAGAATACATTTTAAAATATCTGTTTAGGTATTTATGTTTAACACTAGTGTTTTTGCACATTTATAAGGATTTTCTTTTAAATATATGAGAATAGTATGTTTGTTCATTTGAGAGTTTTATTTTAAACAATTTTGATCCTGTCATACCTTACTTATGTTTTAAATTCTCTTTATGTTATTTGATTTCAGTTTATGAAAACTTATAAACAGCTACACACTTTTAATATGTATGCACGTAGATTTGTTTGTAAACAATGACTTTTGGTCACAAATGAAAAGGAATCGTAAAAAATTATTTTCGTTCTTTCATTATGATGCCAATTTTATATAAATGGCCTAATAAATTTTGTTAAGCCAGACAAGTCTTTATTGTTATGCATGAACAATTTTACATACTACTAATACTCTGTAGATGTATATTTCTACATTTTTCTTACAGCCCATATTGGAAATGTAAATTGTAGAATTTTTTTTAAACTTTGGTGGGTAGATTGTAAAGATCAAAATATACATGGCACAAAATAAGTACAAAATAATTGAATTGTTGTGACTTTAAGTTCTCAAACGTATATTTGTGTTAGTAGTTAGTTTAAGGATTGTTAACAAAATTTGAGTGCTTCACCAAATTTGACGTATACTTAATATTTGTAATTAACTAATACGTATACGTACAGGTGGCGTTGATAAAATCGTTTAACTTGTAATGTTAGTTAATTAGTTAGTTAGTTAGTTAGTTAGTTAGTTAGTTATTTAGTTAGTTAGTTAGTTACTTAGTTAGATAGTTAGTTAGTTAGTTAGTTAGTTAGTTATTTAGTTAGTTTGTTAGTTAGTTACTTAGTTAGTTATTTAGTTATTTACTTAGTTAGTTAGTTAGTTAGTTAGTTAGTTAGTTAGTTAGGTAGTTAGTTAGTTAGTTAGTTAGGTAGTTAGTTAGTTGGTTAGTTTGGTTGTATGTTAGTTAGTTTAATTAATTAATAAATTAATTAAAGGAGAGCATTAATACGTTTCATTATTAATTCGACTACTTACTTCTGATCTTTAAACGTTATTTGTTAGCGAAAACATGAATGATAAATTGGAATATGACCCTAATGTTTAACTTCGACAAATACTCATAAAGAACTTTACTCTTCTGCAAATACATATGATACCCTACTCCAGGCAATATATTCAAAATGTGTATTATTTTTATTACTTTTTATTAGTATAGTTAGTATCCGTAAGTAAATTTTGACCTTGTATAGGGACTAATTAGGCCCGATTGCCACAAAAATCGGCAGTGTCATTTAAACTTCTTTAAAACTAATTTTTGCTCATTTCTTGTTTACATAATGGAACATTTAGCATAATTATGAGCCTTAACCACCTATTAAGGGGGTACGTTTGTATGCGGGCTAGACGAGATAATAAACCAAGTCCAACTATTTGCTCAGAAGAGTATGTAGCAAATTTTATTAAATTATCTTCAAAAATGAACCTGAAGCTTGCGCATAAGGATTACATGGACACACATACACACAGACGTACAGACTGACATAACTAAGTCGAATCCGAAAGTGATTCTGAGCCGCCTGATATACTTTAAGGTAGCACCAATATTTTTGGGTTTTACAAACATCAGCACAAACTCATAATACCCTCCCCTGTATAGTGGTGTAAGGTATAAATATTATAAGTTCAGACATACATATGTATTTGTATGGTTACAGTTTAAAAACGCATATGTGTACTTTAGTATGATATTAAATATTATTATAATTTTATAAATCTAATATTAGCCTCCACAAAAAATAAAACCAGTTATCTCTTTTTCTACTGCCAGGAATTTTTACAGCAAATCGGAAATAGAGATTCGACGAAACGGAATAAAGCACTCATAGAAGCATTATTTACAACTTAGGCTAATATTACTTGAGACCATAGAAAACTGTATGTATATAGATCTACACAAATAAAATAGGAACGTTTCAAGAATCTTCAAAAATTTTATCATTGTAAATAGAAATTATATGTGTTTTTCTATAAGTTTAACAAATGTTCCTGGTATCTATAGTGTCTTTGACTTTGAATACAGTTCTATAGAGATTTGCATTGTTAAAGTTTATCTATTGTTAAATATCTATTTAAGATTCTTGACATATTCTTGTTTAGTTTATCTACAAGGTCGTCTATATACCCACATAAATAGATAAGTATGTATGTATATTTTAACACATTCATACATATTGTATGTTTATTACTTTTATGCGATAAATTGTTGAACAGATTTAAGAAGCATAACAAGGTTTTGGTGGTAAAAGTCAGCTTGATAGCAGTAAATAGTTCAATGTTAGTGTAATCTGTTGTGATTTTAAAAGTAAATTTGAAATAAGTTTATTGACTTTTTAAAGGCGACGATAATAAGTGGGGAATGAAGTTGGAGAAAGGATTTAATTTTAAGTGGGACAATTTTTGTGAAAGAGTAACTTGTTGATACAAATGGATATAAATTATTAGTTTTTCGTAGAAATATTATCACAAATGATTTCTTCATATTATTTATAAGACGGTACTATGTGTAGTCAGGGATAGATAATACTGTGATATAAATAAAGAAAGAGAAACAAAAAACTTCTGTTCCCCTTTTTTTGGCAAGTGAAAAGATTGTAGTAACGCCTCCTGTACGTATACGCGTTAATTAATTGAAGATATAAAGTACCTTTTTATGTAAAGAAAGAAACTAATTAAGAAAATACATAACTAACTAATTAACTAACTAACTACATAACTAACTAGCTAACTGACAAACTAACTAACTAACTAACTAACTAACTAACTAACTAACTAACTAACTAACTAAGTAACTAACTAACTAACTAACTAACTAACTAACTAACTAACTAACTAACTA
>NC_060951.1:28134336-28145973 GCF_022045245.1 Lucilia cuprina
ACTAACTAACTAACTTACTAACTAACTAACTAACTAACTAACTAACTAACTAACTAACTAACTAACTAACTAACTAACTAACTAACTAACTAACTAACTAACTTACTACATAACTAACTAACCAACTATCTAACTAAATAACTAACTAACTAACTAACTTACTACATAACTAACTAACTTACTAAATAACAAACTTACTAACTAATTAACTAACTAAATTAGTAACTAAGTAACTTATCATTATGAAACAACTCCTCAAGGGTTTTCTTCTCTGGAGTTTATTGGACACCGGTTTTCTTGGAATAAACTCTCTGTGGATCAAAAGCGTTTGTGCTTAGGCCATCTATTTAGAAAATCTTTACTAGGCAGAGCCTGTGCTCTATATAGAGTGGTTATTCTTATAGTAGGACCGTTGACCGGTTATTTATAAAATATTTATTAGGGACTACATTGTTGGTAAGATCCTAGAGAAGAAAGTCCCTGTTCACTGCCGAAGACCGCCTATTTAGAAAATATTAACTTAATTTTTTTCTCGGTTGTAATTGTCTTTCTCCCAAATATATTTTTTTCTAATGTAAACTCCATTTAAGGAATTGTTAATTGTACATGAACTGAATTCTCATTTCGTCTAAGAAAATATTGTATTTATAAATTCCATGCGTAATTAAGCCCTTACCAATGACTATATGGTATTAAGTAAGATGCACATGCACTTAACTTTAAATCAACTAAAATAATTATATTTTGTTGCAATATCTTCAACTCTTGAACAAGTAGCCTTGAGTTTAAGGATTTAAATGTATGAACTTCATCCCAGATTATTTATATTTTGTTGCAATATCTTCAACTCTTGAACAAGTAGCCTTGAGTTTAAGGATTTAAATGTATGAACTTCATCCCAGATTATTTAACCATAAAATAATTTAACAAACTGATGATTTGTTATTTAAGCATAATCAAAGTACTGCTTATGCAATAGCAATCCTATTATTTGGCTAAGAAGTTACGTATTAGAATTTATAGCCTTAAATCCATAACTAAATCAAGTATTTACACAACAAAATTAGAAATAAATATTATTTTGCAAATAAGTAGAGTTACAAATTTTACCATAAATATTCTGTTATTCATTGTGCTGAAAAACATAGAGATTTACATAATTAATGATGTTATGTGAATGTAAAATTACAGTAGATCTGAATTATTACAGAATTGCATAAAATAAGTTTATTATTGATTTTATTGTAGTTTACTTAAGGGTAGATATTTAAGTGACTACCCTTTGAATTACTAGGGATCTATCTAAAAGTTATCCAATCGATTTGATAATTTCAAGTCAACTAAGAAGTGAAATAATGAGAAGAATTCAATTCTCCTCATCTGTTTTGCATTTTGATATTTATAAATGTATGTGCATGTCTTTGTCAGTATTAATATTGCATATTAAGATAAAACTAAATATTCAATAATCCCTACATATGTATGTATGTACAAAAACTATTTGATTTAAATAAATATATGCACATTTAGGTCCGTATCAAAACACATACTAAGTAGTTTTACCAAAAATTTTACTTAAACATATAGTTACATATGTAGTAAACCCACATGATTCATAGTTTACTCGAGTATGAAAAACATTTTTTTAAGGAATAATTGAGAATTTTTCTCAACATTGTATGTAGATAATATGAAACTAAAACCAATATTTATTGTACTAATTAAATATTAATTGTCTAGTGAAGTGTGAATTTTTGACTATATAAATAAAGATTTTTTTAAAGGACATTTCAGGAGGACAATAAGGAAACTGTCACAAAATTGGAAAAATTTCAAACAAAATGTTATGAAGAAATTAATATCAATCTAATAGGTTGATATTATTACTGCTACGTTTTCTTTTAAATATAAATATAAATATATAAATAAAATACTAGCAATAGGTCATCACCCCTAGGAATTACATACTACAATTAATTTAACTTGGAAACGTATGTAGTTAAAATCTAACACCTAAGTCCATAAGAATAGTTGTTGAGAAAATGGGCGTAATGGCTATAGTGGGCGTATTACTCTCCATAAGAATAAAATGTTAAATCCGTATATCTGAGAATATATTACAGCTAGAGTCCTCAAATTTAGTCGGAACCACTTTAGTGTCAATTCGGTTATTTCAAGAAAAAAGGGGCGGATTGCAATAGGGGCGTGGCATCTCCCATATAAATTGAATACAAAAATTCGCCTATCTGGGAAACCATTTGAGTTAGAATTTTATAACTTTGCACGAAGAACATTAACATTCATGTAAACATTTTGTTTAATAAATTGGCGGACTACCAATGGGGGCGTTGCACCTCCCATATAAATAAAATATAAAAAAAATTCGTTTATCTGGCAAACTTATAAAGCTTTAGTTTCTTAAAATATTTGCACGAAGAACTTTTATATCCATTTGAACATTTTGGAGAAAAATGCGGACTTTAATTAGGGGGAATGGAGCCCCCATATTAATTAAATAGAAAAACTCGTATGACTATTATAGAAAAAATCCTCAAATTTTGCACGGAAACTTTGAAATCAATATGAACATTTGGTTTAGTGTTTATACCCTGCACTGGGGAGGGTATTATACGTTTGTGCTGATGTTTGTAACATACAAAAATATTGGTCCAATACCCACCTTAAAGTATACCGATCGATTCAGAATCATTTTTTGAGTCGATTAAGACATGTCCGTCCGTCTGTCCGGCTGGCTGGCTGGCTGTCCATGTAAACCTTGTGCGCAAGGTACAGGCCGCAATTTTCAAGATAATTTGATGAAATTTGGACCAAGCATGGTTGAAATCGGTCCATTATTTTACCTAGCCCCCATACAACCGTACCTCCCGATTTGAACTTTTTATGCTATAATTACGTCAAATATTCTGCTATCTCTCTAAAAATTGGCACAAATAAGTTTTATATAAGTATAAATGATACTGCAGATTTTCGTAAGGATCGGCCTATATTTGACCCTAGCCCCCATACAAACCCACCTTCAAAAAATGACTTAAACGTTTAAAATTGACTTGTAACCATTTGTATCGCAATGAAACTCAACAAAACTAACTGTTATTTAGAAATATATCCCAAATTCACCGAGAATCGGCCCATATTTGACCTATATAAAGCCTCATTTAGAAATTTTAGTTTTTTATCAATAAATGGCTTGAATATTTTGGAATTATGATAATATTCAACATAAAAGTTTCTTTACAAAAAATACAAATTTTATAAAAGTAAAAATTGTAAAAATATACTCATGGTGTAGGGTATCATATGGTCGGCCATGCCCGACTATACTTTCCTACTTGTTTTTAATTTACATAAGTACTTGGACAGCATCGCATTAATTAAAGCTATTAACTCCAATGTTATTAAGTCGAAATGTCTTCGCAATTGTATTCAATATTTGGCACACTTGGCGCAACATCACGTTGCATTGATAAGGATTTCAGGACTTAAGCAAAGGGATATTTACACTCTCCGGGTGACCCTTGACAAAACAGAAAGATAAGTGGGCTTTGAGGAGATGGAGTGCTGGTGGTCAAATATCATCATTTGAAGAATATCAATACTGTTCTGGCCCAGTCTGACAACGGATAAGACTAGGATTCTATTGTCTTTTAATAAAAACTCGAGTAGGCATCTTACTGTTTAGTGAGGACATATAGCGGAACGTATGAGCTTTCTACGGTATAGCTACTGTAGAAGTTGTTTGTACAAAGAATAAGTAAAATCGGTACAACACCTTCTATGTGATTGCCCAGCCTTACAAGAGCACAGACTACTCTATCTGGATAGAACAATTATCCAGATAGAGTAGTAACCTAAAGGTGTGAAACATGAAATTAAGTATGCAGAGTCTTGTGTAAATGAAACATTTTGTAGTACATTTTGATGTTTT
Source organism: Lucilia cuprina (assembly GCF_022045245.1). Classification (NCBI taxonomy): domain Eukaryota; kingdom Metazoa; phylum Arthropoda; class Insecta; order Diptera; family Calliphoridae; genus Lucilia; species Lucilia cuprina. The sequence continues at coordinate 28,138,283 of NC_060951.1, forward strand.
CTATAATATTGATACATGTATTATAAAATTAAATCTTCAGGGTCGTGAGTAAATATAAACCTGCAGAGTCTTGAGTAAATAATAATGTACAAAAGAAGATTTTTGTGGGTAATTTTGATTTTTATATTTAACCTAGAAAGCAGCTTCGTTTTTCGATGAAAATTTATCGTAATGTTAGTGACAGAATCAATATGATTTTTATAAATTTGAATGATTAAAATTTGTGTAACCGGCAGTGTTTGCCATTGGCTTTTGCCGGTCTTACCTTGATAAGAGCAAAGGGAAGTTTTAGAAAGAAAAAGTAATAAAATTTTGGAAAGTCTTCTCATTTATTTGATCCTCATCATCAGAGTGCTTTTGAGAATAGGGCCTTTAGAAAGATTTTTGATTTTATTTGTTTATGATAAATCACATCACTACACTTTATTGTTAAGCCAGGTGTGAGCTTTAAAGTAATTTTCTTATCAATACTTATAAAATGTCACCACTATTGAAGCTTTCTTTAGACAGTTGTGAGCGTTAAAGTCATTTGCCACTTTCTGGCTGTTCCCTTTTGGACTCTACCGAGTTTTCAACATACTGCAGGCCAGACAGACGGGCAGATACACGGACATGGCTAGATCGTCTTAGAATTTAATAAAAACTCAGAATATATATACTTTTATGGGTCTTTGGAATATATTTTTATGGTGGGTATAAAAATCACATTCTTACTTATTCTATTTCCACATTTTCTTTACTTCTATTCTACGCATAAACATACTCTAACTTATTAATCTCTTCGGGTAGTTCTGGTAATTTTTCGTTCTTCAATTTCAATTTTTTTGGTTTTTTGCAATATGGATACTAAATAGAATCTAATACTTATATTAGCCTTTATTGAGTAAAAATCTATATAATATATAATTTACACTGCAAAATTTATATTAAATATATTATGGAGTTAGCCAATTTATATTATTTTTGATATAGATTTTACTCCTAATTTTACAATGTAGCACTTTACATTTCCTTATGTTAAGGTTTAGTCCAATCGCAGTTGTTTAAAACTCTAAAGTATTTTATACGATATATGATAAATTATTAGATGATGTATGTTATAATATATTTCAACGTCAATTCATTTTCACTTGTAACAATAAATTTATAATTTATGTATGTTGGTCAATCGTTATGACAATTAAATAAACTAATCAAAATTTGATAATATAATTGTATCCCTGGCGACTAATTAAAATGCATTTTTATTTTATATTTGAAGGTTACTAACTGATTTGTTTATTATTTTTTAATTATAACACATTGTAAGTATTTACAAATAAAACAGGTATGAAGTTATAGTCAGGTGAGGTCGGTCATATAACACCCTACACCCGTGTACGAATAAAATGTGATTTAGTTTTCATAATAAAGCATAGTAAAGTTGTACCATGCCTCAGTCATACTTAACCAATTTATTGTTTAATAAAACTGTAAATTTAAGTAAAATTTTGATGGAGGCTTTTTATAGCGGCTGGTATCAAATGAGGCTCTATAATTATAAAGTTGATGAGGGTCATCAAGGCTAGTATGGAACTTGGTTCCGCAGCTTTTTGTGGATGGGGCCTACGTGAAATAATGGACCTATGATAACTATTTTCAATAAGCTTCGTCTACGGTACCACAGAAGACCATGTGGCAAATTCCATTACATTATCTCCAAAATTGCGACCTGTAGTTTGAAATCAGTGTTTACAAGCCCTATTAGGGGTGCAGTTGTATGGGGACTAGGTGAAATTATGGACCGATTTTAACCATTTTCAGTAGGCTTCGTCCCTGGGACAATAATTTCATTGAATTATCTTCAAAATTGCGAACTGTAGTTTGATTACAAGGTTTACATGGACGGACTGACAGACGGACGGTCATAGCTAAAATGTTTCTGAGTCGATTGGTATACTTTAAGGTGACCAATATTATTGTGCGTTACAAACATCAGCACAAACCCAATATACCCCTAAAAAGGTGTAGGGTATAATTATTATTTATGTGTTTTACTTAATTTAATAATGTTTTATAAGCTGAACTCAATTAATGATTTATTTATGTATAGAGGTTAAAATAGTATGATTTTTATAAATCCATAGTGAATGATATAATTTATATACATTTATGTATTATCTTGTCACATTATAACAAGTAAGAGTGTTATATTCGGCCATGCCGAATCTTATATACCCACCATCAAATCATTCATGTTTATGTAGAGTTTTACTGATGTACTCACATTTTTGGGTCAGTAATAAGTCTTAAAGTCAAGAAGGGGACCTTGGTAAGGTCAATTATAAATCCATTTTCATTAAATTTATGAAAATGATTTTATTTCCTATAAAACTTTTTATGTCGAATTTTATTGCTTTATATATATGTTATGAGCAGATATGAGCATAAATTTAAGTTCTCATTAAACATGTTTGTGTTGAATTTCACCGCTATTAATATATCTCTTAGCGATAAAGTTATTTTCTGAAGGGGGCATTATAATAGGGACAGGAGAAAACGTGAACCGATATTCTTACTTTCAATAAGGATCGATCCTTATAAAATTTGATAGGGAAACTTGTGTATGTAGAATTTTGTAGTAATGAGCGTTGAATTCGTTTTCTATAGGGAACCATATTAGGGGGTTAGATAATAATGGACTCATCCTTATAATATTGAATATTATTGTTTATATATGCTTCTTAAGGTAGATATGAGCATTAAAGTCGTTTTCTGCAAGGGACCTTATAGGTGGGATAGGGTCAATTATGGATAGGGTCAATTATCGTTATAAAATTCTACAAAGAGATTTATGAGACCATAAAACATGTTTGTGCAGAATTTCACCGCTATTGATGCTTCTCTTAGCCAGTTATGAGCGACAAAGTCATTTTCTGAAGGGGACTTTATATGGGGGGTAGGGTCAATTATGGACCGATCCTTATAAAATTCTACGAAGAGATTTATATCACCATAAAACATGTTTGTGCCGAATTACACCGCTATTGATGCTTCTCTTAGCCATTTATGGGCGATAAAATCATTTTCTGAAGGGGACTTTATATGGGGGTAGGGTCAATTATGGACCGATCCTTATAAAATTCTACGAAGAGATTTATGTCACCATAAAACATGTTTGTGCCGAATTACACCGTTATTGATGCTTCTGTTAGTCAGTTGTGAGCGATAAAGTCATTTTCTGAAGGGTACTTTGTATGGGGGGTAGGGTCAATTATGGACCGATCCTTATAATATTCTACGAGAAGATTTATGTTCCTATAAAACATATTTGTGTCGAATTTCACTGCTATTGATGCTTCTCTTAGCCAGTTATGGGCGATAAAGTCATTTTCTGAAAGGGACTTTATATGGGGGGTAGGGTCAATTATGGACCGATCCTTATAATATTCTACGAGAAGATTTATGTTCCTATAAAACATGTTTGTGCCGAATTTCACTGCTATTGATGCTTCTCTTAGCCAGTTATGGGCTTTATATGGGGGGTAGGGTCAATTATCGACCGATCCTTATAAAATTCTACGAAGAGATGTTTGTGCCGAATTTCACTGCTATTGATGCTTCTCTTAGCCAGTTATGGGCGATAAAGTCATTTTCTGAAGGGGACTTTATATGGGGGGTAGGGTCAATTATGGACCGATCCTTATAAAATTCTACGAAGAGATTTATATCACCATAAAACATATTTGTGCCGAATTACACCGCTATTGATGCTTCTGTTAGTCAGTTGTGAACGATAAAGTCATTTTCTGAAGGGTACTTTGTATGGGGGGTAGGGTCAATTATGGACCGATCCTTATGAAATTCTATGAAAAGATTTATGTCCCCATAAAACATGTTTGTGCCGAATTACAGCGCTATTGATGGTTTTGTTAGTCAGTTATTGGCGATAATGTCATTTTCTAAAGGGAGGCTTATATGAGGGCTAGGCGAAATCGTGGACCGATATTGCCCATTTTCAATACCAAACAAACTGGATCAACTATAAGTATCTGTGCAAAATTTCAAATCGCTAGCTACTTCCGTTTGGACTCTATCGTGTTTTCAACAGACAGACAGACAGACAGACGGACAGACGGACGGACATGGCTAGATCGTCTTAGAATCTAATAAGGACCCAGAATATATATACTTTTATGGGACTTAGACGAATATTTCAATGTGTAACAAACGGAATGACAAAAACAATATACCCCCCATCTTTTTTGATGGTGGGTATAAAAAGGATATTAAAGACTTAAATGAAATTAATTTTTTTGCAAGAAAATTAAAGTAATGTTTTAATTTATTTATAAATTTTAAAAAATAAGTTGAAGTTTATGGGACTTATTCATAATAATGCCAAAGCTTCGAAGTCTATGTTGAAGCTACTCGACCGCGTATAAAAGGGTGCAGATACTTATCGGTCATAGTAGGGTGTCAAACTCTTATGATTCACTGAAGCACCGTCAAAACGTGAGGTGTAGTATTTCACTATCGATACTATAATGGAATTAGGGAACTCGTTCCCGATACCCGTGGATTAGAATAAATATGACAACCACAGATCTTTTAATATTTTTTGAACATTTATAAATAATACTTTTTTCCTCATGGCATTATAGTGGCTATAGAGGTGTATTTCATCGAATTTAATGAAGTGTTATACATCATCCTATCAACCTAACTAAACCTACACCAATTTTCCATCTTGTTACTAATAATTTTATAAAATATTTACTTATAAATATTTTGTCATGATTTTATCCTAAGGCACTAAATAAAACACGAAAAAGTTACTGGATCAGCAATATGAAAAATATATATTTAATTTGAATGATGTCCAAAAATAACAACATTATTTACCTACTTTATAAGCTAAACAATCGATATAAATATTTATTTAAATTAAATTCCCTGCAGATATATCACCGTAAAAAATCTTACAACATATTGCTTAAAGTGATTTAAAAAAATTATTTTCTTATAGGCAAAATAATGTCTTTCATTTTACATTTAAAGCTGTTATAAGTCATTTTCTACTTTCTTTAAAAAAAGCAGCATTTTCTATAAAATAAGAGTGAGTTTATTTTGATTTCCTTAAAAGAAGTTGCCACTTACAACAACTGGTATTTGTATTCTTAGGCAAACACATTTACATAAAAAAGCATGTACCAATCCCAGAAGTCTACAAGTACCACTACATGGTATGTTCTTTTCCAAGTTGAGTGAATGAACGAATGTTGTTGAAAGTACCTAGAATATATAAAATACCTACTTAGAATATTTTCTTTATATTTTACTTACTTTTATACATGAGTTTCCTGGTATAGTTTAAGTACATGAGTGTATAGTAGTACATTCATCTAGTTTTTTTTTGTTATGTTACCTTTTCTATGTATATTCATAAATGTAGGTACATAGTTATATATCCGGCTTTTAATAATATATTATGTACATATGTATATGTTTATATTTATAGGTAAATAAGAAATATTTGTATATGCATTATGTAGGTTTTCTTAAGTAGCTGTTTAACCTAATATTTAAACATATTTATTGAGTTATACATTAGGGGACTTATTCATAGTAATGAATAGGAAAATTAAAAAAAAAAATAATAAATTTCTTACAGAATTTATTATAAAAACTTTCTATAAGACTTTATTAAAATAAAATAGCCATTTTTTAGTCCATAGCCTAGTTTATAGTTTAGTCAGTAGTCTAGCCTACAGGACTGCAGTCTATAGTATCTAGTATAGTAGTATAGTTTATAGCAGTTTATAGTAGTATAGTCTATAGTCTAGTATATATTAGTATAGTCTAATCTATAGTCTAGACTATAGTCTAGTCTATAGTCTAGTCTATAGTCTAGTCTATAGTCTAGTCTATAGTCTAGTCTATAGTCTAGTCTATAGTCTAGTCTATAGTGTAGTCTATAGTGTAGTCTATAGTCTAGTCTATAGTTTAGTCTATAGTCTAGTCTATAGTCTAGTCTATAGTCTAGTCTATAGTCTACTACTCTAGTATATTCTAGTCTGGAAATTGCTTTATAGTCTATTCTACTTTAGTCTAGTCTACTCTACTCTAGTCCTGTCTAGTCTAAAGTCTACAAAAATTAGTTTAGTACTTTCTATCCAAATTAGTACTAACTTTTTTATAAGTTAGTACTATTTCGAAATTTCAATTTTCTCTGCCAGTCATACAGTATGATTCCTAGACGTATGTGTAATATGTTGCTCATACGATCCGTTAACAGAATAGGTGACAATGTAAATAATTTTATTTTGAATATATATATCTTGTAAGCTATTGGGGATATCGTGGCAAAATTTCACATAGTCACAGCTGATATGAAGGTGATTTATTGTTGTTTGGCTTCATTAGAACATATTGCATACTAAGTCGAACATAAAACTTAATAAATGTCGACAACTTTCATTATTTTATACTTGGTCTCACAATCAGATAATACGGTAATAACATTTAAGTGTTATTAGCACAATCACATAATACCCTCCACGCTATGATTGTGTAGGGTGTAATATAATAGTGAAACTGTTGCATGTGACACATTAATATATGTAAATATAGTTACCATATTTTAAATTATTTTTGTTGCACATTTCATTACGTTAGTTTACACTACTACATGCAAAATTGTATGTTTGTGTCGTTTTTGTAAAAAATGAGTCAGTAATTTAAAGAAATATATATAAGTATTATTATTTAATGTTAATTTTGTTGTTGCAATAATTATAATATTAGTAAAGGAAAAATATTTAACAAATGCAAATTACAGTGCCACTTATTGAACAGCTCTATCTAGTTTTTATTAGTTAAATACTATTTTTTGTTTATTTAAAACAATAAATATTTATAATTGTTCATATTTGTTTATTACGCTTGCATTATTTTAACTGTTTAACTTGTATAAATTAAATTATTTATATCAATTAGTTTTTTTTTAGAAGTACAAATTTAATTTAAATAAATATTACACGTAAATTTATTTATAATAATATTAAATAAAGTGTATATAGTTTAATTTATAATATTGGTTTCATTATAAAAATCCTTTTTTTCATGACATCAACATAATCTAATAAACATCATTTTAATTCGAAGTGTATATTTAAATTTTGCGTTACAAAAGAGAAAAAAAAGAAATAAACCTAAGAATAAAATATTTAAAAGCTCAGTTTCATGGACGTAATTTCTAAAAATTTCCAATCTGGAATTATATAGCTCTCAAGATATTTGAATTTAAAATCGACGAATGCCTGACAGTCTCAAACAAATGCTCGAGAGTTTCACTATCCACTCCACATGCTCTACATTTGTATGAATTCGCAAGTCAAATTTTGTATAACTGTGCGTCCACTCAGAATCGAATTGCTCTAATTGTCTTTTGACTCTCGGTAAATATGTAAAGCCAAATTTATTCTTACTATTTCTGGATCTTTAATGTAGAACCCCAACCCCACAGATTCCTATGGATATTTGCGGTTAGTTAGCTAGTTAGTCAGGCAGGTAGTTAGTTAGTTATTTTTTATTTATTTTTTAGAAGTGAACTAGCACTGAACTAGAACTGAACTAGAACTGAACTAGAACTGAACTAGAACTGAACTAGAACTGAACTAGAACTGAACTAGAACTGAACTAGAACTGAA
>NC_060951.1:28146073-28151084 GCF_022045245.1 Lucilia cuprina
GACATAGACTAGACATAGACTAGACATAGACTAGACATAGACTAGACATAGACTAGACATAGACTAGACATAGACTAGACATAGACTAGACATAGACTAGATATAGACACAAGATTTGGTGTTTTAAAACGAACATAGCTCATTGTAACTCTTCTATTTTTTGTATGTTTAATTTGTATTTATATTCACAAATGCACCTCGAGTTATAAATGTAATATACACACATATGTACATATCTACCAGCTGCAAGTGAGTTTACTTAGTTTTCTTAGCTTCTAAAGGATGTAATAGTAATTTATAGACATGTCGTTGATGTGGCACTAAACATCGAAATTGCATTCATTTCCGGTGATGTTGATCATTTGATTGGCAGCTACTCAACAAAACAACTGGGCGTGCAAGTACAAGTTACATATTTTTATAGGTTTTTCTATCGTACATTTGATATTGCTTAAATTTTATTGCAATTTTGCTTTTTTCCTATTTCAGGTACAAATTGAATTTTGGTTGCAGTGATTTTTCTGTATTCAATGCATTTAAATAAATTATTCTATTTATAACCAGAAATATATTATATCATTGGGTGTGCAAATTTAAATAATTGTATTTTTATAAAATGCCGGAAATTTAAAATGTCATTTGTGCACATACATACGTACACATATAAATCTTATTAATTTACAATTTATTATTGCCTTTTAGAATTGCTGTTAACAAACAATTAGAGTTTAATTTATAAACATAAATTTAGCAAATAAATAACCAATTATTTTTTATTTAAATTTAAAACTTTAAATATAGATACAACTAAAAACAAAATTAGATTTTATTAAATAGAATTAGTGTCCAATAAGTAAATTAATATTAAGTATACGTCACATATTTTCTAAAACATTTCATATGACTACCTCAGGGCAATTTACATTATTATACTCTCTGTATAAATTTGTTGTTTTTATTATAATAAGAAAAATTCGTAATCAATTTTCATTTGAACATATTGCAAAAATATATATATATATATGGAAACATTAGTTGTCATTACAAAATCAATTTGCAAACTGTATTAAATTGTCTCATAGTTAGAGAAGAAAATACAATTTTGTAACACATTCTAGTACAATTGATTTTTTTTCACAAGTGCAAATTTATTAAATCACAAGTAATTTACAGCAGCTTCATTTTCCATATTATAGAATCACATTTATTTTGATTTCAGACATACGGATTGTAAGCATATCTCTATTTGTTCGAATTACAAATGAATGACAGACAAATCTTCTTTGTCTGAACTTAAAAAGTAAAACTGAAAACCACAAAGAACAAAAGCATTAAATTAATAAATGATTACAAATCAATCAGAATTAAGTTACACAAATGAGTGAATGAACTTATCATTGAAAGACAATCAAATAAGACATTATAAACATATAATAGTGTTATATTCGGCTGTGCCGAATCTCATATACCCACCATCACACCGTATGCCGTAAAAGGAATGCTCCCCTATAAACAATAGGGGGATATTTGGAATATGGCTTAAGTCAATTATAGACCGAAATCTTTTGAACTAATACGGAATTTCATAACGGTATTTCATAACTCATATTTTTATTATGGACCGATCCTTCCTAAATTTGTTGGAGAGATATTCATATTTTTAAGCCAGTAATGAGCATTATAAACATTTACAGAGGGCGGTCTTATATGGGGAAAGGTCATTTATGGGTCGATAAAAAAAATTGGTACAGAGGTTTTGAAAGCTTTTTGAAAGCTACGCGTGTCGCATTTTATCGTTTCAGTCGTATTTTTAAGACATTAATTTTCTGAATTAAGCTATTTCCTAAAGTGAACCCAATAAGAGAAGGTCAATAATGGACCTATCCACATAAATGTTGGTAAAGAGATTTTGGCTCGCGAGGAACTTAATTGTACTAAATTTTATTGCTATATTCGTATATTTTAGCCAGTAATGAGCGCTAAAGTCATTTGGGAATGGGTAGCGTCAATTATGGACTGATCCTCAAAAAATTTGGTACAAAGATTTTGGCTTATATGAAACTAATTTATGTCGAAGTTTATCGCTATACTCGTACTTTGAAAGCTGTTTTCAGGAGACCCAGTTGTATGGGGCCTATCCGAAAAAGTGGACCGATATGGGCCATTTTCAATACCAAACAAACCTTAGCAATAGGGAATATTTATGCAAAATTTCAAGTGTCTAGCTTTTTTCGTGTGGTTTCTATCATGATTTCAACAGACAGACGGACGGACAGACGGACGGACGGACATGGCTAGATCGTCCTAGAATTTAATAAGGACCCGGAATATATATACTTTTATGGGTCTATTAATATACTCCCCATCTTTTTTGATGGTGTGTATAAAAACAACTAAGAGTTTTATATTCGACTGTGCCGCATATACATACTCAACATCATTTTGGGTATATATGTATGTACATACAAACATATACATATACATATACATATACATATACATATACATATATATGTATTGTTAATAAAAATTAGAAGTTTATAGCTATACTCCTGTTATAAAGATAGTTATGAGCATTTAAGTCAATTTCTAAAAGTGCCCTTTATATAGGGGAGTCAACTTTAGACCGATGCTTATAAAAATAAGTACAGTGCAAAAAGTTCATGCCTTATAGTCGTACATTGTACGAATCTTTCTTTCCACATAACATCTTTTCTCAAAGAGATCTTTATGGGGAGTAAGGTAATCTCTAGTCTAGATAAATATATGCTCGATAAAGAGAAGTAAGAAGAAGTAGCGAAATTTTGTCAAAATATAGTATAGTATTCCAATTGTAATTAGGTAGAATATAATTAAGATTTTGCACAGCCTAATATTACACTCAAACTATTTTAAAATTTTGGTCTTAATAAGTTACACTTGTTAATCATAAAATGTTGTCTGACCTTGAGTCTAATAGGCGTATTAGTCTTAAGTATTTTAAATATGTATATAAATGAAAAATAAAATAATTATATCATAAAGACTTATTTATACTTTAACCTCTATTTTACTTTCTGATACTTGACATTCAATTCTTCATTATATTTTTATATCCACCATCCAAAAAGCTGTTTTTGTCAATCCGTTTGTAACACATTGAAATATTCATCGGAAACTCATAAAAGTATATATATTCTGGGTACTTATTAGATTCTAAGACGATCTCGCCATGTCCGTCCGTCTGCACATCTGCATGTGTGTCTGTTTTAAACACGATGCGTTCAAATGGAAGTAGCTAGCGAGCTGAATATATTGAAATATTCATCTGAGATCCATAATAGTATATATATTCTGGGCATTACTAGGTTTTATGACTATCTAGTCATGTCCGTCTGTCTGTGTGTCGGTTTTAAGCACTTTAGGGTCCAAATGGAAGTAGCTAGAGAGCTGAAATTTTACACCCCACAAAAAGTCCCTATTAAAACTAGTTTTATGGAAACTGAAATCTTCCTACCGACCTTGATGAAGATGAATCGATAAACAATCAATTCAGAAAATTAATCAATAGTTACTTAAGATTATGACTTAAGCGATAAATTGCGAAAAAAAACATCTTCTTTACGAAATATAATTTATGTACAAAAGTTTATGACGATGGGTCTGTAATTGACCTATATATAAGATTCACTCCAGAAAATTAACTAAACGCTAAAATTACGTTAGTTTTATAGGAACTGAAAATTTTCAACTAAATTTGATTAGAATAGGTCGACGGCTGAGCCCACCCCCCAATATCCTTCAGAAAATTTCTTGAAACTGTGCCCGTATACAAGGATGAAATTCGCTACAAATTATTATTGTACAAGACGATGAGGATATATCTCTTATTGACTCTATCCTCCATATTTAAATATGTTCATATTAATATCGACATGTAATTACTAAATTCAACATAGATCTAATATATAAGAAAATTGCTTCTATAATATCAAAGTTTATTAATAAGAATGATTTGATGGTGGGTATATAATATTCGACATGACCAAATATTACACACTTACTTGTTTATACACTTAAAATTTCTTTAAGTTTATGCATTGAAAACAACTTTATACCTTGGGTTTAATATAAATTATTAAAATTAAATGAATATAATTATATGTACAAGACTATTAAAAAATGTTATTGTAATTTTTTAATCGTTTTCTATTAATGAATGTTATACTTATACAAAGTATAATATATACACTTTGCTTATATATTTTTTCAGTCTGTGTGTTTAAGTGTTTATTTAAAACAAAGTTTTATTTACTATAAATGAATATAAATGATGTATTTAATTTATTGATTTTTATATGTTTGTAAAATAGGAATGCCTTTAAAATTAAATCTGTAAATATAGAAATAAAATTAGCTACTTAAGAATCTTATTTTAAATTTCCCAGACATAGAAATTCGTACTGTTGTTATAAGGAAGCTATTATTCATCCGCTTATTTTTGACCTAAATATTTAGACTTTAGATAAAAAACTTAATATGTAGTATAGTCTACGCCCAGATTTTTCTAGTCCACTCATTTTGTGTTTAAGTTCGTCTAGAGGCTTCAATTATTTCTCTGATATACGAATTATAATATTTAATTCATATAAGAAGGGGCACTTCCACCATTTCTGCTTTACTAATATTGTTACTAAAACTACTCATATAAATGTTTAAAGTGCTAGTTTTAAATGTTTTCAAGATAATCCTATACAGTCTTTAGAAGAAGCCAAGCTCAGTTGTGATAGTCCGTCCGTTCTCTTTCCATCTTAATATATATGTATGTCGAAATTATCTGTGCTATATTTTAGAATTCTAACCATTTCAGTTTGACTTTACATAGACAGATATACATTCATTAATATTATATAATTATACCCTTCACCACTATAGTGGGGAGGGTATTATACGTTTATGCTGATGTTTGTAACATACAAAAATATTGGTCCAATACCCACCTTAAAGTATACCGATCGATTCAGAATCATTT
>NC_060951.1:28151184-28152678 GCF_022045245.1 Lucilia cuprina
TTTCTTTACAAAAAATAAAAAATTTATAAAAGTAAAAATTGTAAAAATATACTCATGGTGTAGGGTATCATATGGTCGGCCATGCCCGACTATACTTTCCTACTTGTATTTTTCATATATTATTACTGGACACTGTTTAAATTTTCAATGTAAAGAGTATGTATTCCCTGACATAAGAATTTTCTAAATTATTTGTAACATTTCGAACTTGTTAAACTTTAAGGTATTAATTAAATAACAAACATACTTAGTTATTTATTGTAATAAAATTGTTTTTCTTTTTAACAATAACAATAATAATTGAATTATTATTGACCTTATTTGAGACATATTGATAATCAATTAGAAACTAAAAATAACAACAAAATACTAAAATTTAATTGATAGCAAATACAATAACAGAAATGCAAATACATTTATATACATACATATACTTATATATAAATGAAATAAATAAAATTCCTATAGCAAACATTTATCTAAATAATAATTATAAAATACTCAGGAGAGAAAACACACAACTTTACTCAAATCCCCTTTTACAAAAAATAAAGCAAGAGTTATGCTTGGATCATGGCATTTGCATTGAAAACAACAAATAATTTTTTTTTCGTATTTCTAGTTTGTTAAATTTTGCAGATACAATTAAACAGATTACAGATATGAAAAGATTAGATACAAATGTTTTACACATAGTGCATATGTATGTATGCAAATTAATGTTAGAGATAAAATACTTTTAATACATATATTAGAGTTTATACATTAAAACAACATGTACATAACATTTAACAGATTTACTTACTTATAAATGAACAACTGAAACAATTTGGTATATATACTAAAAATTTATATTATAGCCAAAAATGCTGGTCATTTTACTAATATAAGCGATAAACGAACATTGTGTACTCTAATAGTTTTTATGCACAAGTACTTAAAAATCGCATAAACTTTACAGCTTAACGGCTTCATATGTTTTTTATAATATTTAACGGTTCTCTACAATTAAGTGGTGTACTTTTAATGCACATATACATATGTATGTATGTATGTATGTATGTATGTATGTATGTATGTATGTATGTATGTATGTATGTATGTATGTATGTATGTATGTATGTATGTATGTATGTATGTATGTATGTATGTATGTATGTATGTATGTATGTATGTATGTATGTATGTATGTATGTATGTATGTATGTATGTATGTATGTATGTATGTATGTATGTATGTATGCATGTATGTATGTATGTATGTATGTATGTATGTATGTATGTATGTATGTATGTATGTATGTATGTATGTCACTTATAAGTAAAATAGCATTACACGGTTATGACAAAGCAACATATGACCAAACGAATTAACTAACTAATCACCAAACTAACTAACTAACTAACTAACTAACTAACTAACTAACTAACTAACTAACTAACTAACTAACTAACTAACTAACTAACTAACTAACTAACTTACTAACTTACTAA
>NC_060951.1:28152778-28154900 GCF_022045245.1 Lucilia cuprina
GAACTAGAACTGAACTAGAACTGAACTAGAACTGAACTAGAACTGAACTAGAACTGAACTAGAACTGAACTAGAACTGAACTAGAACTGAACTAGAACTGAACTGAATATGGGGGTTTGATAGTTAACGACCGATCCTTATAAAATTCAGTTGGATATTTCAGTTCTATAAAACTACTGTAATTTGGAAGAATTTTTGCACTATACATGAGCGTTAACATGATTTTTTGGAGTGAATCTTATATAAGAATACTTCCAAAATTTTTTGTTCTAGTTAGTTAGTTGGTTTGTTTGTTACCCTTCTTCAACGTCGGTGGTGAAGAGTAGAAAAACGTCAGGTCATAAATATAACCCGAATTTTATATATGTTTTGATTGGCATAAAGGGTCATAAATTTAAACCTAATACATACTTATCCACTCTGTTTATTATACAGATGTAAAAACATGCAGATAAATGTAAAATAATAACGTACACAATCTTAGGAAAAGAACTCCGTCCTATTGATAAGAAACATGCTGTAAAAACAACAACAGCTGTCAGGGATAAAACAAACCATATCCTTTAAAATAAACCACATGTCAAGCCTACGATATAGAATTACAACAACAAAACGTCCTTACAAATTACATTAAATGATGTTGGCGTATAGTAAGTTTGAATGAGGGCGTCAATAAACCAATTATTAGTACAAATTAAACCACAAACGTTGGTTTGTCAGGTTTTTTTGGTTGCCGGTTTTGTGCTATATTTAAAAGGCTTTTTCCACAAGATGGATTGTTTCCAGATACTTTTTTAGGTGGAAAATTTAAATTATTTTTTGAAACAGATTCACGCGATAGGTGTTGAAATAAATTTAGGATTTTTTTCTTGTTTAAAAAAACTTTAGAGGAATTATAATTTAATATTAAAAAGTAGTCTTGGGTTTGTTGGTAATCGATTAAGTTATGCCAGTTTGTTTCCCTAAAATCGGTCCAGACGTTAAGGAATGATTTGCATATTATAAAAGTTTTCATGAAAAAATCCTCAGCATGCGTACCCAAAAAATCTCTTAAATTACAGACCTAAAACCAGCAAAAAAAAAAAACTTTTTTTACACAAATGTTGCTACAACAAAAACCCAAATGTCAAGCATTTACAACAAAAACAGCAAATACTACAATTGTGATGACATTTACACCAGAAAATAAATTAAAATTCCATTTAAGTGCTTAGAGTATTATCAAAAGCATGAAAGAGATAAAAATTCTACAAAAATTTTTAATTCAAACAAAAGTTAAATGAAAATTTTAGTTTCTCCCTAAATGAGAAAATTTAAATAATAAAATACAATAAAGCATAAAAAAAATATATATATATGTATATAGAAATAAATTTTAAAATGAATAAGCATTCAATTTGTTAGTGCTAAAAAAAGGAACTTAAAAAAAAGAATTAAAAATTAATTAAATTTTATTCTACATTCTATTTTGTTTTCATGTAAATAAGTTCCAGAGAATAAATTTCATTTCTCTTTTTTATTTGGAACAATTGTGCATATCTGAATGTAAATTTTGACATAGACAAATTTGTTTGATTGTAAAATAAGGGGTTTAAAAAGTAAAATACTTTTGAAATATGTATGTATTTAGAATATAATATTAAAATGTTTATTTAAAATATTTCATTAAAATTACTAAAAATTAAATTCTTAATATTTGTAAAGTATAGCCTCCGGTAGGTTAGTGGTTAGTGTTCTAGTCTGGTAGACCGGAGGTGGTGGGTTCGATTCCCACCCGTGGCACTGGTTGAGGAGCGCACAACAGGCCCTATTGAGGCCTAGGTGTATTTCTTCGGATTTGATGTCTATACATCCTCCTTTCAAACTAACTAACTAACTAACTAACTAACTAACTAACTAACTAACTAACTAAAAGTATAGGCTCAAATACATAAGAAAAGTGTAAATGATTTAAACCTAAATAGTTGCTAATTTTTGCGAACACTGTAGCGTATGCTTCATTTTGATCTAATTTCATAGAATAGACATAGACTAGACATAGACTAGACATAGACTAGACATAGACTAGACATAGACTAGACATAGACTAGACATAGACTAGACATAGACTAGACATAGACTA
>NC_060951.1:28155000-28157484 GCF_022045245.1 Lucilia cuprina
CAGAATATATATACTTTATGGGGTCTTAAACCAATATTTCGATGTGTTACACACGGAATGACAAAATCAATATACCCCCCATCTTTTTTGATGGTGGGTATAAAAACATTGCAACAACACTGAAAGTATTAAACATAAAAAGCCTGTATAAAACCACACTTATAAACGAATTTTATAATGATTCCCGATTCCTGAAAACAATCGAACACTCCTACAACACGAGGCGACGTACAGAAGGAAGATATCAAGTGGATCGACATAAAAACAATTATGGAAAAAGCTCCTTGTTTGTGACATTACCCAACATTTTTAATGAAATACCAATGAATTTACCAAATATTACTAATCCTAAATTACGGAAAGTAAAAATGAAATCATATTTTATAGAAAAACAATGATATGTACGTATTCTACATGCATTTATTAACTAACCACATCCTGCAGACAAGCCTAATGGCTTCGCGGGATTAGCTATAAGTTTTCTTAAAATAAATAAATAAAGAAAATAAAGACTAGACTACGACTAGACTAGACTAGAGTAGACTAGTCTAGAGTAGACTAGACTAGACTATGACTAAACTAGACAAGACTAGAGTAGACTAGAGTAGACTAGACTAGAATATGACTAGACTATGACTAGACTATGACTAGACTATGACTAGACTATGACTAGACTATGACTAGACTATGACTAGACTATGACTAGACTATGACTAGACTATGACTAGACTATGACTAGACTATGACTAGACTATGACTAGGCTATGACTAGACTATGACTAGACTAGAATATGACTAGACTATGACTAGACTATGACTAGACTATGACTAGACTACGACTAGACTACGACTAGACTACGACTACGACTAGACTACGACTAGACTACGACTAGACTACGACTAGACTACGACTAGACTACGACTAGACTACGACTAGACTACGACTAGACTATGACTAGATTACGAATAGGCTATGACTAGATTATGAATAGGCTATTCTTACATTATTACATTTTATGGATAATCTCCAAGTTAAAAATGTATTGATATACTTATGTATATTTATTTAAATTTTTAAATCCGATTATGTATTTAGCATTAATATTGTAATTCCTTTAGTTTGCTAGTCATAAAATTGTAAATGTAATGGAGCATTAAATAGACTTCTTTACTTAATGTACGAGAAATTTCTAAAAACTAATTAGAAAGTTAAAATTTTTGAGTTTTAATCTGTATGTATAAAAATTTGTGTTACAATATGTATATTACAATATGCTTATATCCATGACACGCACCTAAAACTACCGAAATGTTTACAAACTGACAGTTACACGAGCACAATTGCTTTCTAATGCAAATAAAAATTTACAATTAATGCATACATACACATGTATGAATATTCGTAAGGTGTTTTCGAATATAACATTATAAAAATTGACAATTTCTAATGGTGCCGAGTAATTGTTAGAACACATTACTTACTCGTTAGTAATTGTTCATTTGTTGTACTCTACAGACTATGGTATAAATTTTTAATTTATATACAAATTATAGTACCTAATACAGGCTTTTGGATTCGTTAGCCCAATAATGGACTAACTAGACAAGTTTTTGAAAAAAGGGCAGAAATGGCTAAAAGACTTTAAAAAAGGATAGAAAAAGAAACTTAAAATCTGCTTTGAAACTTGTGAAAAGAATAATAGTCTTACATTCCCGGCTATAAACCAATTAAGCCCTAAAATGACACTAGATCCAAAAAAAGAAACAAATCTCGCCGAATTTAATAGTATTTATTAAATGTTTATACACCATAAAATATTTCTCCAACTACTAAGAATCATTTTCTGATTCTATTAACCCTATCTGTTCGGCTTGCAGACTTTGTGGCCATGATAAGATAAGTGCATGTCGCAATGAGGAAAAAGTAAAAATCGTTCTTTGATTATACATCGAACAGTTGAGTTCATAATTTTATACCTACATCTCGAACAAGGCCGGCTACAGGACAGAGTTCTGAGTTATTGAAGTGCTGCCTACGGGGTACATATGATGGCTGTGGTTTAAACCAAAAACCGTTTAAAGATAATGTTGGTTAAGAGACAGGTGTTTTATGAAATGTATATTGATGCCATTGCGGAAAAATGCGGAATAACCTTCGAAGAAGTTGGTGTTAAATGAATAAGATTCAGTACGATTTAGAACTATATGGTTCTCGCCACATTCTTATACTTGTATGAATATTTTGTACGTAAAAGAGGCATGTAGAATTGAATGGTGAAGCATGGAAGTTAAAATGCCCTTAATATTGCAGATTTTTTCAAAGTTCTGTGAGTGAGAACTCATTTTTGGCTAAAGTTCCTTCCTTTTGAAATTAACTAGTTAGTAGTAAGTTAGTAAGTTAGTAAGTTAGTAAGTTAGTAAGTTAGTAAGTTAGTAAGTTAGTAAGTTAGTAAGTTAGTAAGTTAGTAAGTTAGTAAGTTAGTA
>NC_060951.1:28157584-28158675 GCF_022045245.1 Lucilia cuprina
TAGACCAGACTAGACCAGACTAGACCAGACTAGACCAGACTAGACCAGACTAGACCAGACTAGACCAGACTAGACCAGACTAGACCAGACTAGACCAGACTAGACCACACTCGACCAGACTAGACCAGACTAGACTAGACCAGACTAGACCTGACTAGACCTGACTAGACCAGACTAGACCAGACTAGACCAGACTAGACCAGACTAGACCAGACTAGACCAGACTAGACCAGACTAGACCAGACTAGACCAGACCAGACCAGACCAGACCAGACCAGACCAGACCAGACCAGACTAGACTAGACTAGACTAGACTAGACTAGACCAGACTAGACTATGACTAGAATATGACTAGAATATGACTAGAATATGACTAGACTATGACTAGGCTACGACTAGACACAGATATTAAGATAACTTTTCATGACTTCCAACGCCTACACAACACTTCCAACGGCAACCCTAATGCCACTGACACATGTACTTCTACTATAGAAATAGTCAAATCATACAAATATCTTGGTGTATATGTCGATGAAAACTTTAACTGGCTAACACACACACAACACCTTAGAAAAAAAACTACGATCAGTTGCATACAGTCTTTACCATTTGAGTAATTGCTCAACTTTTGAAGTGCTGAAACGAGCCTATTTTTCCCTAGCTGAGTCCTATATTAGACATGGCATCACGGCATGGGGAAATTCCATTTACTGTAAATCACTTCAACAAACTCAAAATCAAATTTTAAAAATATTAATGAAGCACAAACTACACTATAATCAACATATAGATACAACACTAATATATGGTACCAGAAACAACCTTTCTAGCGCTTTAACCAGCTATAATACGCAAAACAACACATATACCAACTCCAACATGGGCAACAGCACAAATACCAACATTACAATCACCAACATCAGCACAAATTCCAATACAAACAGGAATAACAGCAGAAATACCAACTTTACAAACACCGCCAGAAACACCAACACAAATAACAATATAAACAGTGACACAAATACCAACGCAGACACCAACACAATCACACACACCAGCACAAACACTACAACTCCCATTCGATCGAA
>NC_060951.1:28158775-28161641 GCF_022045245.1 Lucilia cuprina
TCTGGTCTAGTCTGGTCTAGTCTGGTCTAGTCTGGTCTAGTCTGGTCTAGTCTGGTCTAGTCTGGTCTAGTCTGGTCTATTCTGGTCTAGTCTGGTCTAGTCTGGTCTAGTCTGGTCTGGTCTGGTCTGGTCTGGTCTAGTCATATTCTAGTCAGGTCTAGTCAATTCTATCATAATCTGGTCTGGTCATAATCTATTAGTTCAAAGTACGAAGTGCACTATGGGAAGATATTTAAGTAAGAATAATTTCTGAAAAGTAATGAATTAGTAAAGTACGTTAAAAACTTTCCCAAAGTGGACAAATAGTACAAAATTGAGTACGGGTTACTTTATTGAAATTCATCTACAGCATGATTTAATTTAACGCAACATTTTAATGACTCTCTCAGACTGATTTACTACTTGAACAATCAAAAAGTCATATTTTAGAGAACAAAATGTAAATACTTAAATCGAATGATTGTTGTACTCAAAACTTTGAACGGTATATATACATATATATATTTTTTAAATTACGAACATAAAATAGAATTGGGAAATCAATTTTATAACTTTGTCTCTGCGTTAAAATTATTACATTTTTATGATGTTGTTGAATTTTCGATGACACGTATTTTAAGTTTTTACAACTGCTGACTGTCGTAGATGATGTTCTCGTTGTTATTGTTGTCGTACAAAAGTCATAAGAATATTCCAATATTTTGAAAACCATTAGCAAAGGGTGAAATGTCACGTGCTGCAAATAAAATCTGTGGCAATATTGCTCATTTCCTTTTAAGCTATATTTGCTACTCACTCATACTCATTCCCATACAAAATTAAGCTTATACCATGCTTTTAATTTTTTTTTAACTTTTTGACTGAAATTCTGTGAGATGGTATCTGTGTGGCATGTTGATAACTATGTATCAGTCTCTGAACGTAACTGTAACCTTTATGTCTGTGTGGTTTTGTGCATTATTATTTTGTTTTTACCCACAAAAATACATATTGTGGTTTGTAACTATATTAATGGTTGTTTTTTGGAGGTTTTCTTCTACTTGTTTTTTTGTTTGTATTTTGCTTGGTGTCACGTAGTAAATATTTATTTCCGGTTTATTAAACAAGTTAATTTTATAGCATGACATTTTTTTTCTTTCACAGCGACTTGTTAAAGAAAGAGAAAGATAAGAAACGACGAGTTGTATAAATAAATTACATTAAATTGTAATTGATGAATAAATTAAATATTTTTAGTAAATATTTAAATTTTTTTGTGGTGAACGAGAATATGTAAAATATAAAAAACCTTATTTTGCCGTTGCCTGTCTGTTTAAAGTTGTAGTGAAAGTGTTATAGGAGAAAGAGAGGTAGCTTTTATTAAGGCAACAGTACGTATACGCAGTATTGATTTATTGATGTAACAAATATTGAGTATACGCCTAGTATGGAGAATCGCTTTAATGAATATTTTACTAATTAAACCCTACACTTCTATATATATAGTCGTGTTGGTAACACCCAAAAATATTGGTCCTATATCTCCCATATATCAATTACTTACTGAATAGATTTATCAATATCCGTCTATCCGTCAGTCTTCCTATATGTATGTCCATGTAAACCAATTTTCAAGATAATATGATGAAATTTGGCGGGTACTTCTAGGTCCTTTATTTCGCCTGAAATAATAGGCTCATAATTGTGTTAAATGTTCTAGCGTCTTTACTTAAATTTGCAAAATTTAGTTTTAATCCTTAATGATTGTTTGATTTTCTCAAAAGGATCATCAGTGTACAGCACCCAAGTGTGTTCCAGTAAAGAAATCGCGAGGATTTCTGCCATAGTTTTAG
The DNA here is from genome assembly GCF_022045245.1 of Lucilia cuprina. Lineage (NCBI taxonomy): Eukaryota > Metazoa > Arthropoda > Insecta > Diptera > Calliphoridae > Lucilia > Lucilia cuprina. The sequence continues at coordinate 28,160,608 of NC_060951.1, forward strand.
TCCAAATGATACTGCGCATTTTTGTTATAATAGGGACTCATTTAACTCTAGCTTACAAAAACAGTTCCCTTCAGAGAATGACAAGTATGACAGTAAAAACACGATAATCTGATACTCTATATAAATAACATCTCTTTTAGAAAATCTATCTGTTTAAGGTAATTGTAAAATTATTTCGGAATTAAGGTAAAAAACATGTTTAATGCTTTATTATCAAAATTAATATATAATCAATAGACATTTATTAATTGCTAGTGTAGGGTATTATATGATAGGACTTTTTTACTTTTTTTCTTGTTTACGTTATTGTATTTTTTTCTTGTGACAACTTATATTAGCTTAAACCACTTTATTAAACTTTATGTTTCTCGTGCGCCTATGTAAATGTTGTAAATAAGTTGCTGTGGATATATAAATATTATGAAAAGGGTAAATTATGTGGTTGGCATTTTTATTTCAAATACATTATATTTTTCCCCTATTCTGTACATTGATTAATCTAGGGACTTAGATAAACAACACATAAACGTTAAAGTTAAATTTAAATAGTGCTTATTTAACATTAGAAAATACTATGAAAAAGTGGTTTAAAACATTATTATAAATTTTTATCTTCTCGCGTAAAACTGACACCATTTTCCTTTGTTTATTTTAACTTTTACGCTCTTTATGTATTGCGTTATTTTGAGTTTAAAGCTGTAGAATGTGGTTATTGGCAATGTTGTCCTTTAAATACATGCCACTATAAGCTTTAAAGGATAATATCCTTCGAAACAACTTTTTTTTAATTTTCTTATTAAAATTGTTTAAATACTTTATGGCACATTAGGGTTATAACCAAACTTAGGTCATATTAATACTTTTGTGAATTTGGTTGATAACCTAGGCCTAGTATTAATGTAAGCGTATTTTACCCAGACAGACTGATTGTAGGGGCGCTTGTGGTATAAAACTATGACTTTTCAGTGTTTATTTTTTTTTTGTTCTGAATATATATTTTTTTTATTTTTGTTCTCTCTACTGAGAAGAGTTTA
>NC_060951.1:28161741-28165121 GCF_022045245.1 Lucilia cuprina
CAGGTGCTCACGTTAATCTTTCGACATTCATGTCAAAAATATACAAAATTTTATGAGTATCGGTCCACAACACTGGCAAATTTTTAGTATGTACACCTTTCAAATCCGCTGAATCCGTTTCCGGCCATAGAATATCGCATCACATCTGAGAATTGAGACATCGTGTCCTGGTGTTTGAAAAAACGCAATTTTTGATTATAACAACATGCAACAGTAATTTTCACGCAAGAAAAAATCTATATGTTTAGTAAACTGTGGATTATTAGTATTAACTCTGTGTACTCAGTTTCTCATAATCAGCTTTTATGTGCCTGTAAAAGGACCTCAAAGTTTAAAGGACATATGATTTCAAAAGATGGAATTCCAAATTTTTATAGAAAAAATTGGTTTTAATATTAATATGAAATAAAGATTAAAACATCTGCTTCCAAATAATATTTATTTTCATTTATCAGAATTAAAACAGAAATGGTATCTTTAAGAAAATTTGTCTTAGAAAAAGAAGTTAAAAATTTTTGTTTCGAAAAAGAGACCTTGTTTAAATTTAATTTATTTTTCTATTTTTTGTCTAAGAGAGTCAAATATATAATACCGATATAGATGTATAGATTCCAAGATTTCATTTGATATTAATATTATCATCATACAACACATATAAATATATATAATAATCGGAGTACGCAGAAATGTTACAAATAGAATTAGGATTCAATATCACTTATCAACTTTTCTATGTGTGAAAGCATGTAGTATGTTGGATATCATCTGAACGTTCATTTTTGGGCTATTTGTAACGTTATAACATCGTCAAAATAATTCTTTTTGTAAAATGTTCTATGCCAATAAAATAAATGTTTAATATCTAACATATCTTCCAATGTTTCACAATTTTATACCCCCTATCATTTTTGATGGTGGGTTTTAATTAATTTTGTAATTCCGTTTGTAAAATATTAAACATAAAATATTGAAAATAGACCCACAATATTATATTTATTCTGCGTCCTTATTACATTCCTCCGTCTGTCTGTAAGTCATGTCTGTTCGTCTGTCTGTATGTCTGATGACAGCATGATAGAATCCAACAAGAAATAGCTAGAGGGTTGACATTTTACACAAATATACCCGATAGATAAGGTTTATTTGATATGTTTAGTATTCAAAATGAACAATATCGGTTCAACTTTTCATATAAACCTCATACAAGTGGACCCCGAAAAATAATTGTCTTAAAAATTCTAGTATAGATATGATATTCGACATAAATAAATCTTGTATGAGGGCTATAGGAGATCGACTTACAATTTCACAAAAATCATATTCTGTTGGGTCTAAGATGCATATTTCTTAGTGTTACACGTGGATCGAAAAATTGAACTTGTTTTAACTTTGATTAAAATTTTATTAGAATCGTTCAACTGTTAAACGTTTATCGGGCTATATAACAGAGATTTTGTGTATACATTTGCTCTATATGAACCCGTTCTATAACACATGGTGTTCAATAAAATATTACTAGAAAAAATTTCAAAAGAAAATGTTTCATATCAAGGTTGCTCGCAAAACTCCTGTAGCGTACATAGTAAAAGATTCAAAGAAAAAACTTAATTCCTTGATAATAAAGAAAAAATGCAACAAAAAAATTTTAACTATAAAACTGATTGGAACAAAATATCATCTTCATTTTGTTTACTACTACTACTACTACTCAATTTATTGCAACATGTAATGGATTAATATCGAAGTAATATAAACAAATAGTAAAATGTCTTAAGGATATTAAAAAGCTAAATGGAAAAAAAATAATGAAAAGTATTTTATTTTCCTATAAATAATTAGAACATCAGAAGAAGAAAAAAATGTAAAATAAATATTCGAATCTATAAGACTTAAGTAAAAATGCCCGAGGAAAAATTATTGTAAAGAAATAAAGAAGAAAATAATAAATAAATCTTATAAAACTAAATGCAAGTGATAATATCATTATTAAACAAGTGATTATTTAGTAAATAATTGACTTAAAAAAATACAAAAAATAGTTAAAGGCAAAATTATAAAATAAATAATATTTATTGCAATGCAATAGAAATTTTAAAATAATTTGATTTGTCTTTGAATTGGTAATTTTTTTCTTCGTGAACTTCTAAAGTATATGATTTGAGGTATACTATGTTTGCTATAAAGTTTGTAACAGGAATTTTTCAAACGAAAGCGTTTGAAAATCACTAGTGTAGGTTGTTCTATAGTCAGTCATGACCGCTTAGCTTTTTTTCTTGTTTTATATTTTAGCTTTGTTCCTTAAAAAAATCTCTTAGTATAACCTGTAATTACAAGAATTGTTGCAGTTATTGTTTAAGTTTTTTAGTCAAGTCTTGTAAATAATTATTAACACTTTTCCATTATAAATCATATTTATGACATTCGAAGAAAAGTCCATAACTTCGAATACATTTTAACAAATTGTTTTCATTGTAAATTTGTGTTATTTCTTGATTTTGTTTAAAGAAGTAAAAAAACTACAATGAAAATAAAAATGTTTTCACAAATTTACTTGACACGTACATAAACTTATGTTTACTTAGTCAAATCATGAAAAATCGTTAAAGTCATTTTATTGGTTTTGTACTAATTGATTGCCTGTTGTGTTTGTTATTGTTTTTACTTATCCTTGTTTAAAGTCAACAACAAGGTGCACGTTAAAATTGCACAATAAATGTTTTATTAACCGTTTTTACTATTTAACTTTTGTATACATATTTTACATTTATATTGAAAAAAAAAACTTTTACAACTATAAATTAGCATTAAACAATGACAAATGATTATATTTATTTTATAAATTTCAGCTAGTAAAGGGTGCCCTAAATTTTTTACAAATATTATAATTCCAAATCCGACCGTGCATCACCCAAAAATTTTCTCTACTACTACATCTCTACTTCCTCAGCTAATGCCACTTCAATCACGCATAAATTAGGAACTAGAAACAAGGTTCGTAAAGCGCTAACCGGCAGTTCTTGGGGAATGGGTAAAGAAATCATGTTAGCTACATATTAAACGATCGGTCGAGCAGTGGTTGTGGCTGCTCAGTTTCGATCAGTGATACCATGTAAATAAACATACAAATTTCTTCGAAACATAACACAGTTTAATACTTCAACGAGGCAGGTCAGGAAGGATCTTCGTATACATATACGAGGAGAACATACGCATATATGTAACAGATCCATTACGAATGAATGTCGAACTTGGATGTTGCCCGCCTACAAATTACTTCGAAACATCACATAGTTTAATACTCCCACGAGGCATATCAGGAAGGATCTTCGTATACATGTAGGAGGAGAACACATGCAGATTCATTAAATCAATCAGATCGC
>NC_060951.1:28165221-28166519 GCF_022045245.1 Lucilia cuprina
TCCTCCCGATTGCCGACGAGATAGAAGCCGGAAACTAGTTGCGTGCTGGCTGCTTTAGTAGAGACAAGAGAGAACTCTGACACCATCAGATCAGTTGTATGCTACATGATAGACTGACAAACAGACAGACATACTTAAATCGACGAATTTTACAAGGACCCAGAATACTTGTAGGGTCTAAGATCAATATATTTCTTGGTGTTATAATCACTTATAGTAATGGAGGGTATAAAAGATTTTAGTCAGTTACTACATACTCTATTTCCTAAAATTTATGTTTCAATATTATAGACCCCTTTCCTCATTTATTCCGGGCAACATATCAATTCTCTACCTTCTGTCGTTTAGACTCTATCGTGTGTACAACAGTCAGATAAACGGACATCTTGGAAATAGATTGGTAAATCTACAGTATTGGGTGTTAAAGTCATTTTTTGAGAACGACCTTATATAAGGGGTCGGGTTAATTATGGACCTATCTTTATTAAACTAGGAAAATAAATTTTTTTTATATCGAATTTTTTGAATTTTTAATTCAGTAAAGTCATTTATTGGAGGGGACCATATATGATGGGTAGGGTCAATTACGGACCGATCGTCATAAAATTTGGCAGAGAGAAATTGACTCATATAAGACTTATTTATGTCGAATTTATTTGCCATGCTCGCATTTTTAAAATAGATATGACTGCTAAGACTGTATTTCGGGGGGCCATTTGTATGGGGGCTATGCAAAAAATTGCCGATATTACCCGATACCAAACAAATCTTATCTATAAGAAATATTTGTGGAAAATTTCAACTCTCTAGCTTATTCCATTCGGACTCTATCGTGCTTTTAACAGACAGACGGACAGACATTGCTGGATCGTCTTAAAATTTAATAAGGACTTAGAATATATGTATATTCTTTTGTGAGTCTATGATCAATATTTCGATGTGTTTCAAACAAAATGACAAAACCAATAATAATGGTTGGTATAAAATATTACTTTTCAGGAATACAACTGTGCGTGTACGTATTAATAATTATTTAACATAAGAAATATTAAGTATACGTTAAGTTTACTTCACAAAACCTTAGAAAAAATGTCTACTGAATAGATTTTATTTTTACAAAATTTCTTGCTTTAAGCTTTGTTGTTAACGTTTCAACACAGTAAATCTGTTCAGTTGTTATTTGTTTTATTTTTTTTGTAACAGCTAAAGCTATAGAATTATCTAGTATGAGGTTTCACCTGGATATGTCCATAAATCCATTCGACAATGAGAAGAAGGGCTGGCAGTTGAAGCAGTTG
>NC_060951.1:28166619-28243866 GCF_022045245.1 Lucilia cuprina
CCAAATCATTCCGAGGCGAAGCCAAGGATACATTTGACATCACCAGTTTATAGTCCCGGCAGACTAGAGGTATTGGTAGCACCTCTTTACCCGGGGATTGCAATACACTATGATGGAGATTTCATCATTGAAACGGGGGGACCCCTTATATAGACAGTATAATCAGTTATCAAACGATTCTAACGAAATTTAGTAGAAAGATTTTGGTTGCAACAAAAATTATTAACATCACATTTCATTGCTGCACACCTATTTTTAAGTCTGAATAAGATTTTTATATTCCGATGTGGCAATGTCAATTTAACAAATTTGTTCCTATTGTGGCTTAACTAGCATAAAGGCCGTTGGTATTTAAGATTCGTAATTGCCGAATATACATAGTAATTCAACTAATGCTTTTTTTTCTAAATATTCTCTTTGTGTCACTATTGTATCTCTTTGTTACTGTGATTATATTTTTGCATTTTAATTTCCTGTCACAAATTACCATCATTTCCCTTTTGTATTCGTTTAGTAGTTTGTTGTTATTTTATATTTTGTTTCTTGCATTTTTTTCTACATATTTTCTATTGTATTTATTATGTTGCTATCAACAATATTGTAAAATATCTATTGGAAAGACATACTGACTAACTGAAAAACTAACTGCTGGACTGATTTGTTGCATGTTATACTCTAGACTGTGCAATAATAATAACAAGGAAAAGAAACGTAATATCGTTCTGTTAAATTCCACTGTTTTTGCTCCAAAAAGAAAATAAAACTAATCTGTAGTTAATTTGTTCAGAGAAGTATTAAGAATATTTGAAAGAAAATTAAATTATAGAAAATTAGTTTTTCGGCAAAGTTCCTTACAATAAAGAAAATGCAAAGGGATTTGAATAACACGATAAAATATTACGCAACAAGGCGTAATATTTTTTACTACATGGGTTAAGAACCAAATTTTCTTTTTTGAAAAACGAAAAAGTACCAAAAATATTTTTAATGAAATTTAAAGCGGTTGTCTCGAATTTCTGCTTATAACTTCGTTACTTATGAACCGATTTTGCTAAATGATGAATAAATAATTGATAAAGACTAGCACTTCACAGACATCTGGGGTCTTTTGAAAACGCACATAACCCCCGCCCCTCAGGGGACATGTTAGCTTAACAAAAAACCATATATTAGTAATTGCAATTCCGGGAAAAAGAGGTGCTATCAATACCTCTATTCTGCCAGGGCTATAAACTGGTAATGATCAAATCTTCGGCCCTTTCTTGGAAAGATTTGATATGAAGTCCAACCAGAAAACCACATAATTTGGTACTGATCTGGCTGGTCTCTTGGTTGGGGTTTCTTTACAATGCACGTTGTTGCCGTGGTTAAAACACAAATTCTTAGAAAGAAAATGTCGTTAAATGACTAAGAAATTTATAATTTTGGGTAATTTTGGTGCTACTGCCAATAGATTGCCCACAAACGAAAGACTGTGGGACCAAGCGTTGAAAAAAAGTTGGTAGTAAGTGTAAAGTAAGATTGTCAAATGTTGTTCTTTATACGTGTGTCGGATAAATGCGTAATGTGCTGGATTGTATGGGAAAAGGTATCTTATAAAAGTGATTCCATTGAGTATAACTTCCTTGCCCAAATATGTTTAGGGAAAACTCTGTTCATGCCAGATTTCCCACAGTGTGTTCTCTGTGAGTGAGAGCAATGTCCTTGACTTAATTAAAGAATTCGTATTTCGAATACGAATTCTTTTTGTTGTTGCCGATTCAACCGTGGCCATTAAATTTGTGTGGCTGTAAACGGACGTAATGTTTTTATACCCCTCACCACTATCAGTGGTGATAGAGGGTATATATAACATTATCATTCCGTGTATAACAACAAGAAGTATTCATCTGAGACCCAACAAAGTATATATATTCTGGGCCCTTATCAAATTCTGAGTCGATTTTGCTATGTCCGACTGTCTGTGTAAAAAACGTTCACGATAAAACGAAGTAATAGAATGTAATTAAATTCACCCAACATTTTCTTTATTTTCCTAAGTTGTTTGGTATTGAAAATGGGCAAAATCGGTTTACATCGGAAAAATTTATGAATCAAAATTTAAAACAACCTCGAAAAAAATAAGCATTTTTTACACATTCTGATGTAATTTTCTCAAAAATTATGCGAGACAATTCCATAGAAATAACCGTTTCTATACAAGTGCTTGATCTATTTCAAGATTTTTTCACGATTGGTTGATAACATGGGTGCGGTCGGTCCCATACAAGGTTCACTTAAGAAAATCACTTAAACACACATTACTTGTCACTAAATTACGATACAAATTTTGACTGAAATCCAGATTTTATGTACAGAAATTTAGCTTAAAGAATCTTTTACGATCGGTCTATAATTGGTCATATCTCCCATACTAGGTCCAACCATTAAAAACCCTTTAACCGTATTTAACTAGTTGCATTATCAATTTGTGTAGAACAAAATTATATATGTATTTTGAAAATCCTTAAATCTTTCACACACATTCGTACATGGAAATTGAAAAATATCGCTAAGCGCTATAAAAATATAAAGAAAAATGCTTGTAAACGCATTTTTAATAAATCTTGGAATTGTAATAGATTTATATATTGGGATTTTTCTATTTAAGATATGAGAAAACTCATTTCTACAAATACTTGATAAATTAGAAATGTATTAATATAAATGTAGCTGATGGAGGTAGGGTATTTAATATTCGGCCCAGCTAAATATAGCACTTTAACATGTTATATCTCAGATGTTAACCCTTTAACGACCATAGGCAAATATACTTGCCATAATTTAGTATATATATATATATCTGTTTATGTGACAATTAGGGCAAATCTGTCAACCGATCTTGAAAACTTTATTTGCGAAAGGATACATAAGACTTAGAAGTTACCTAGGAGAATAATTTCCTTATCCTAACTATTATAAGGCCATAAATATTGACAATCAAACAAAAAGGATCCAGAAAATATATACTTTATACGGTCGGAAAATTATATTTCACTTGAGTGAAGGGTGTTCGTATACACTCTTAAATTAACTTAAGCATAAAATTGCACACAAAATTTAAATGATCTTCCTTATTGCATATAAAATCATTAATTAAAGTTTCATTTCATGTTGGTTAAATGTATACACATATACATATTTTACTCATGTGACCACGAAATGTTTTTACTATTTTTAATATTTTTTTTTATTACAGAATCTGAGGTTGAAAAAAAAAATAATATTAAACAGAAACGTACAATTCCAAAGAAAATTATTGTGTTCATTTGTAACTATTTTTCATTTATACAGCACAGACGAACACATACAGAACACAAAACTGAAATACACAATTTGCAAAACATATAAAAATGCAAATCAGTCTGTTTGTTAACAGAAATGATTAAGCTATTAATGTGACTTCATTGTATGTTTTTAATAAATTCATAGCCATAATAATTAAAGGTAGTGAAAGGTAAAAAAATGAATGCAAATATTGAAAATTATAAAAAAACAAAATCATTTCCTTTTTCCACAATTTACCTATATTTATTTTTATATACTCTATATTCGGCTATAGATTAATTGTTATATCAGCAATGAATGTTTAGCAGTGAGATTTTGAAGCAAAAGTTTTAATTGAGAAAAGCTATATTTTTTAAGATTATTCAGATTCAGAAGCAAAACATTTGTTTTATTCATAAATCTGTATGTACTTAATTTGCGTAACGAAACATAAGCTGTTATCATTTAAAGTTTTTATCACAAATGAAAAATCTTGGATCATACGTTAATGTCTGGTCGACCATATCTAACTATATTTTCTTATTTGTTAGTGAATGTCACTGTATTAAAAAAAGTTTGATTGTGATTAATGTGTACATATATTTGTGCAATATTAATGCAAACCTTGACATACTGTAAACAAAAGTACACACATACATACATATACATTATATTCACATATAAATAAAGAACAATAGTAAATAGTTTTTTTTAAGCATATTGTATAAACGTACATATTATAAACTACACAGGCATGCAAATTTATTTGTATAAACACAAAATGTTTTTAAACATATATGCTTTTTAAAACTATTTTAATTTAAGATTCTGGCATTGTGTCATTTTAGCTTTTGTTTTTTGTAAAATGCGAAATATTTTTAAATTAGAAATTTTTACAATTACATTAGAAATTTCTACAATTACATGCATTATCCCTGTAACAATTAATAATAATATTTTTCGAATTTATTTGATATTTTCAATATAACTCTAAAAAATACCTTTTTTTTGGATTCTGAAGTCAATGAAATTTGATAAAGGGATATACATAAGTTTATACACAACCCATAGTTAAGAACTTTATATTTAATTTATGCAGAATATGTATGTGTAATGTTATGTAAGGAATGGCTTAATGTCCGGAATGCTTCACAGAATGATTTCAGGTAATAGTAGGGTGTATGAAATTGCAACAAATAAATACATGTTAAAAGTTACAACAACATAGATACGGTAATAAATTTTCTTGTGTATGTGAATATCTATCTATCTAAATAACTAACTAACTAACTAACTAACTAACTAACTAACTAACTAACTAACTAACTAACTAACTAACTAACTAACTAACTAACTAACTAACTAACTAACTAACTAACTAACTAAATAACTAACTAACTAATTAACTAACTAACTAACTAACTAACTAACTAACTAACTAACTAACTAACTAACTAACTAACTAACTAACGAAACTGACGAAATGCAGGGATATTGCGCGCCCACCTCTTACAGTTTAGTGAGTATTGTTACTTGTATTAGTCACTGATCATCTATTTGTTCTCTAGGGTACTGCCTTGTGTTTTATACCTTACCCTTTAAAAGGGTATATTGGTTGTATACTGATGTTCGTAACATACAAACATATTAGACGTATACGCATCTTGAAGTATACAAATCGGCTTATACCGATGAATGATAATGCAATTTGATACAATTAAGATTCTCGCCAGCTAAAATATATTTATCATTCCATAATTGACCCAAGCGCCCTTACAAGGTCACCTTCAGAAATTTACTATTTTTTAACCAGACATCCTTAAGAAGTTTACATTAACGCTAATTACTGCCATAAAAAATGAGAGTAGATCGATGATATTTAATGTTAAAGCTTCCCCTCAGGATAGAGTTCTGGATATTAAAATACGATTAGTTTTCCTTATTTAATATTTATGTATATGTAATATTTTTATGACTATCGGTTCATATTTGACGTTAATAAGGTCCTCTTCAGAAAATTACTCATACGCCTACGGTAAAAAATTGAACAAAAATATTTTGTTAATTTTAAAAATATCTCGGTTCATAATTGTCTTAAGCCATATTCCTATTATCATACTGATGTTTATATGGGAGCATTCCTTTAATGGCAGACGATTTGATAGTGGGCACTTGTTCTTATTTATTTGTTATTTTCATTTTACTAATTTTAAAGTATTTATCAAAAAGTATGTTTTTTTGGAAGTTATTTGGATTCTGATTTGAAAAACAATATTTAATCCAGCTCACCAAATATTGTCGTAAGAAAGAAATTTTTGAGAAACGATATCTTAGAATTTAATTAAACTTCAAATTTAGATGGGAACATTGACTGTATTTATATTATTTTCAAAGACATGAATAATTTAAACAATACTTCAATTTATTTAGTTAACCATTTACATTATTTTCCGCTATTAAATTCAATTTTGGAAATTCCCTTAAAAAATTAAAATAAACAAAACAAAACGAAATATTGTAATAAATAAAAAATAACATCGACTTCCTTATTATTTTCTATTAAAACAGCATTAGAGAGTCATTCATCAAGTTGTCGAAATATAAAATATAAATTAATCTTCGACATTAACAATAATACAAACAATATGCTGAAGATGTCAGTAGATCTCTGGTCAATAGATTTATGGCTAAGACGAAATTAAGAGGGAATGAAATATACAAAACAACTGAAATTTATTTATTCGTCCTTCAGTGGCTATGAATGATGCTTCGATATTGTAAATAGAAAAACTGTTGGATTTAAATGAAAAACAAAAGGAAAACTTGCAAGAAAATAAAAAAACAGAAGAGGAATATCTGTAAGCAGCAAAATGAAACAAAGTAAGTTAAGAGTAAAAGTAATAAATAAACTCAAGGACTTCTTCTATATCCTGTGCACATTTACATAGTAATTCAATGGGAAATAAGTGTCTTAGAAATTGATCGAATAAATTGGCAGGTTATGATGATGAACAAATATTTTTTGTTCATCATCACAGTGTTTATTTTCTGCGAACATTAAATTCATTGAATAAATATTTGAAATAATACTTACGCTTGAAATAAACCGCATAGTACTACATAGATCATAATGATAATCCAAACAATGTTCCTAAAAATATGCTTTTCTCATTTCCCTCCTTTTGCTAGTTCTCCCACTCTTTGCATCATCATTTCACAGAAATTCATTGAATATACATAAGTATTAATGGTATTAAAATGAGAAAAGTTTTTTGGCAAATTTTAGGAAAAAAAAAACATAATTTTAGAAATTTTAGTAATTGCTGCCCTGCAGATTTACAAGGAACCCACCCATGTGGTTCTACAAAGAACTCGATCATTGGAGGAATCGTTACATAAACGTCCACATTTTAATAATGTAGAGAGAAGTTGCTTTGTCTTTCTTGCGAAGGTAAGAAAAACAAGAAGAAATACTCCATTGCATGGTTAATAGTTCATGTTTATCTAAACCAGAGGAGCTCAATATTGCCATAACATAGCACACGTGATAGGGTAAGAAAATTCTGCTGACGCTAAGTTGATACACATACACTATAGGTTTAATTCTTCTCCTTTTTATAATGAGCAATATCAGTTGATTTGCTCTCAACTTAATGAACAAAATCAAATCAGTTGCTGATCAGCAAATCAGGTCTGTGCGCGACGTTTTTAAAATACACCCAGAAATAAAACAACAAAATTTTGAGAATGCCGAATTAATGTAGGAGTACATGAGAGAACAGATGATAGTTTTTTAAACATAGACTTTGATATACGCTGGCTGTCAAAATCCATAATAAATATTTGATAGTTAGCATATAGTTTGTAGTCATTTTATTAGCATACTTTTATTTTGAATTAATTCTGTTCTCTGCTGCTTTACCAACACAAATAAAACTATGGTAGTCTATGGTAATATGTGTTTGAGCACCTCTGATCTAAACAATAATCCGGGAAGTCTTGATGACACAAACATTAATAACGTAAATAATTACGTAATTAATAGAGTTGAGAAGCATAACCATAAATTGTACTAGACTTAATTCGTAGTACGTATAAGACATTTTGAACTGCGAGAATGGAAGTATGTAGTTTTTTTAAGTGAAAAAATAATTCTTTTACATGAATGAAATAATCAAAAAAGAAACAGCAAATAAATACAAACAAATAATTTCGAGAACTTTATTTGATTATGATCATTTGCACTTATTGTTAACTAACTAAATTGTGGAAAAGAATTAATAAATGATAAAGTTAGGAGAATGTTTATATAAACAATATATACAATTATCGATACTTATGTACATTTACTTTAAAAATTAAATCAAAATAAGTAAGAATGTTATATTCGACTATGCTGAATATTATATACTTGCCATCAAACCGCATGCAGTAATGGATGCTCTCCTAGAAACATTAGGTTCATATTGTTATGAGATTTTGGCTTTTTTCTGTGTATCGAATTTCAATTTTTCAATCAATTCTTGAAGGGAGCCTTATATGGATGTATGTTAATTTATGAATCGATTCTCATAAAATTCGGTAGACTTATTTATGTCGAATTTCATCGCCATATTCTCATTTTTAAAACAGTTATGACTGTTTAAGCTGTTCTTTTTGGATATTTGTGGGGGCTATACGAAATGATATTGCAAATTTTCGATACCAAACTAATCTTACCAATAGGAAATATTTGAATAAAATTTCAACCCTCTAGCTATTTCCATTCGGACTCTTTTGTGATCGATTAACAATTTGAATGGGATTTTAACTGAAATTAGGCCCTATCACTATGGTGTAGCCAATACTGTACTAGTAACGAAAATCCATTTCGTGAATATTTTTGGTGCAAAAACCATCGCGGCTGATTGATTTTCAAAATGAAATTTTATTTAACCCAATAGTATATTATAAAAATTTTATGAAAGTAATAACTCTAATGTACAATGAACTTTTTACGTAATATGTACAATATATAAACTAATTTACAAACATTTATTAAAGGCTTATACAACAAGTTAAACTAATCTATATTCTATTATTAAAGAAAATGTACATATATGGTGACAATAAGTCTAGCCAAAACATCACGCGATATAACATGTGCCATTCCACTTTATATACATATACATAAATTTATATGTGTGAATAATCTTATCTCTACCTTTAAATAACTAAGTCATTCGTACAAACTCAAATAATATAATACTCACATTTTTAAGCAGAAACTAATTATAGTGTGAAAACCTAACGATACATAAGTCTAGTTTATGTCTAATCTATGTCTAGTCTATGTCTAGTCTATGTCTAGTCTATGTCTAGTCTATGTCTAGTCTATGTCTAGTCTATGTCTAGTCTATGTCTAGTCTATGTCTAGTCTATGTCTAGTCTATGTCTAGTCTATGTCTAGTCTATGTCTAGTCTATGTCTAGTCTATGTCTAGTCTATGTCTAGTCTATGTCTAGTCTATGTCTAGTCTATGTCTAGTCTATGTCTAGTCTATGTCTAGTCTATGTCTATTTAAAATACCATACATGAAATACTGTCTTTAATATTTGAGTGTAAAAATTATCAACGTGTAATTAAAATTAATACAAATTGTATACTTATATGTATGTTATAGTTATTATCAACTATTTGCAGCAAATAATCTTATAAACTCTTACGCATTTCATTTAACAACAATAAAGACTCTTATCAGCAGATCAGCTGTTTTCGGTTTATTGTCCATTTGTTTGGCGAAAGAACAATCATTGATATTTAATTTAGCACTTAAACACTTTACATACAATACAAGGCATTCGAACTGCTGTGGTTGTTTATACATTTAGTAGCCGTTGACCGAAAAACAATTTATAAACATGTTCAGCAGTCGCTGTAGCAGATTCATAACAAATTTCAATTATGTACAAGCAAAGCAACAAATATTTAGCGGCATTTTAAGAACCAACTCTAAAAGTACTTGCGTTGCTAGAGTGAATATTGTCCTCAAACGATGGCTTAGTACACAACTGATAAATGATGGTAAATTGATAATAGTGAGAGAAACTGAGGGACGGTCTGTCGATAGACGTGAAATGAAATTTCCCACAGTTTGGTTACGCGATAATTGCCAATGCAGTGAGTGCTTTCACGACACGACCAAAAGTCGTAAAATCAATTGGGAACGTTGCAGCAATGAAACAGCCATACGTGCTGCACAAGTAACAGTCGATAGCAACAAAAATGCAATAATCATAGATTGGCAAGATGCCCATAAATCAAAATACGATTTAAAATGGTTAAAGCAACGCGATTTTAGTCCAGAGCAGCGCAAAAAATACACTGAAGAAGTTTATAAGCCAAAGGAAATAATATGGGGCAAACAAGACTATAACAAAATATTGAAAATTTATGATTTTCATAAGATTATTACAAATGATTCGGGTAAGGTCAAGGTGGTGTTAATATTAATGTTATTTGAAGTGATTTTTATTGCCATTTTTTTGTGGGGAGTAGTTATACAAAATGTAAGGGTTGTAAAATATTTATTTTATAGATTTCAGTTTACGAAAGTTTGGCAATATATATAAAGATTTAATAGTTTATAAATACGTAGAAAAAGATATGAATTTTAAGTAAAAGGAAATGCTGTGCGATTTAATTTTGTTCGAAAATTTAGTTTAAGGTTGTGTTAACGTATTTATTACTTTTTGTTTTGTCAGATCTTTACAACTGGTTGAAATCTCTAGCTGTGTATGGTGTTACAATAATCAAAGATGCTCCCCATGATAGAACAGTTTCAAGACAGTTAGCTGATCGTATTGGATTTATTAAAAGGACCACTTACGGGTAGATACTATAATTTGTCTTATCTACAGCATTTCCATTTGTAATTAGAAATGTAATTTAATTTTAAAATTCCTTAAAATGTTTTTTTACAGCGAAGAATTTGAAGTGAAGTCTAAAGAAAATGCCCGCAATTATGCTTATCTGATGACCCCTTTACCGTTACACATAGACATGCCGTATTATGAATATATTGCTGGCATTAACATTCTACATTGTCTAGTACAATCGAAATCGCAAGGTGGTGCAAATCTATTAACAGACGGTTTTTATGTGGCCGAACAATTAAAACAAAATTATCCCAAATATTTTGAAATCCTATTGAAAACTCCAGTGGACTGGTACGATATAGGAAAGGACAGTGAAATGGAATTTCACAACATATGGAGAGAACCAGTAATAAAGTACTTCGTTTCTTAAACAATTTTGTTATTATTATTTTTGTTAATTAATAAACATTACGTTTTTTTTTTTAGTTTGGACACCGATGGCCGATATCATCGAATCAATCACAATACCACCAAACGTGATAGTCACTTTATGGTACCTTTAGAAGTAGTCGACTTGTGGTATGAAGCTTATGATAAATTTTTACAAATTGCTTATGCATCCACGGTAGAGCTTAAAACGAATCCTGGTGAGGTATTTGTTTTTAATAATAGACGTATGTTGCATGGTCGTACCGCTTATACGGATTCAGCGGACAATAAACGACATTTGATTGGTGCCTATGTAGACTGGGATATTATTTATTCGAAGATGAGGATTTTAAAGGCAAACTTAGAGAAAGTTTGATTTTAGGTACATGTAATGAAAAGATTTAAATTTTTGTATCAATAAATAAATGCTGGTGGAGGATTTTTATACACGAATTTTAAGTTTTTTTATAAATTTTTTAAATATACTTTTGGACAGCAAATTTTGAATCAGATTTACAGCAAAATAAGATTGCATTGCAAAAAAATTCTACTTTGCATTAAATTTTTGTCTGTACAGGCTCGAAAAGTTTTTCCAATAAGCGATTGTTTAATATCTATTGAAAGGTAAGATTTGACAGTCAGCTGTGTGTCGATCAGAGTACTGCATTACTTGGGTCGAATTTAATCCCTTTTAAAGAACCTATGGAAAGAAAGATACGTTATATGAAAGCTAATATTCAGCAAATTGTGGAGAAGATATCAATTTTGCAAGAGTTGTTCTAATTAAACATTTAAATGATTTAAATAGATCATAGATCGTTATGACAATTGATCCTGAAGTTCGAAATCGGACCGTTTCCAAAGACTACAGTCTCTTCATTATAATCATTTTGATAGCTTCTGAAAAAGTTAGTATGCGGTAATCCCTAAGCCTAGTGAGGTTTCCAAATTTACAGTGGACAGTTAAGACCGATTCCAGTTTATCAAACTGAAGCCGTTGAAGACCGAGGCGCTCTAGGATCGATCAGTAGTTTCACTCGATCCACGTACTTTACCATGAGAATGGCACATTTCAAGAATGTGTGTTTTAATGACAGGTAGTGGAATACACAGCACTGTTCCATATTCACATCACTCAGCATGGTTATAGCAATTCCTAAAGTGTCTGCATTATTATTGTCCTATATTGTACTTCCATCTTCTTAAGCCCGTGTAGGAGTAATATTTGAATATATCTTCACCTCGTTTAGAGATGTCCAGCATTCATAAACAAGTTGTGAAGTAGAGAAAAGTTTCACTATCAGTATAAATTCTGATATCTACTCGATAGCAGCTCACACAATTTAAAGCGTTTTGATCGCTTATATTTCAACTTGAAGCAGCTTGGCATTATCGTTTAGTCTAAATGAGATTTTAATATAATATTCATAAAAGAAGATGTCACTATCAACTTCAAGGAAGCTTTTAGTAAACGTAGAGAGAAATTTTAAAGACTCCGAAGAAATATGATATTAGAATTGTTTAGAACATGTGTTCTATTTGCCAATTAAACTTAATCTGACAGCAGTGTACTATCCCGTGGTTTGGCTATCTTCTGAAGGCCAGTAAAGCATAGCAAACAACCCCTTTATGGAAGTTCTTCTCACAGCACTGGTGATGAGAAGAGCAGAAGATCTCATAATCTTTCCAAAATAACTGTATTATATATTTGTTTATATTCAGATAGATATAGACGGATATAAGATAGATTTGACGTTAATGACATCAACATCATTATTAAGGCAGGAGACCAATACAAAGTTACCATATCGTAGAGTATATGTTTCAAACAAGGGCATGTAACACCGTCTCAACGAATTTGAATGTTAAGAAGAAGGAAGAATGGTTTTGCCAATCGATGTTTTTTTTGTAGATATTGATTTTTATGGTTGTTGAGAGGAAGAAAGCCTTTTATGCTTGTTGAGCATGGATTTTTTAAAATCGTCATAGTATTTTACGTATTCATAAAATTATAAAATTTACATTATAGATTTGATAGCATTATGCTATCAGGGCCTGGAGCTTTCTAATTGTTGCAACAGCGAATATGTCTTTATCAATCGATATATATACATCAACCCATTTTTGATATATTCAGCACATACCGGTAAAATAAATATACTTCTATTAATTTGATATAAACGTAAATCTATTTTAACACCTAACCCTTATTGTTAAATCAAATAAATATTTACAAAAACTCATATTACTCGAATTAAATTAAAAATATAAATTTTTCCATTGAGGTTAAATACCGCTTAAAATGTGTTTAATTTGAAAAAAAAGTACTTGTGTTAAACATATCATATTACATTTACAAAACGGAAATAAGAAAAAAAATGTGTAGAATGTGTGCAAATATAAATAACCTCATTTTAAGCGGAAATCATTTTGACTAATTTCTAGTGGAACTTAATAGGTTCTTTTTTCATTTCCTGCAAAATAAAAAAATACAATTTTAAATTGATGTTGATAAATTAACACTTACGTATGTATGTTTTATACTGTCACAGTTTTGATTTATGCACTCATTTGCTTACTAGACGTGCTATAAAAATTAATCCTGGTTGGAAGTTAAAACGCATTTGTATAAAGTGTAAAAAGTGTAAAATATATCAAATTTAATAAAATCCAGCTGATTTTGTTGAGTATTATAGGAACATTGATCTGCGAAGGGTTACTGTTAATATTCTTCTGATTAAGTTTAGGCTGGTGAAAATTTCCAACTGTACATGTTTATGAAATTATACAGACACATATCCATTTATTAATTATAAATTTCTATTAATATTCTATTTACTGTTCTCACAAAATAAGTGCTTTCTATTTCTATGGAATTTTCTAACCTGTAAAACTCAGTCAAATCCGGATACTCTTTAAGTTTTTTATTTCGTTCTACTTTTACGATTTAGTTTTTTATGACATGGGTTTGTGGAGTAGTTAATGATGATAGACTTTAGTTTATTATAAGTTGGTTATTAAGTATTTTAAACACATGCATTCTTTTACCACTTTCTTCTTAATAGCACCGTCCGACAAAAAGAGAAAAAATTCGATAGACAAGAACCGGATGATATACGGGAAAATCTGCGTTCGATAGACAAGAACCGGGAAGGGTAAATCTGCGTTTTAGTTTTTCATTTCGTGATCCTATTTTAAAATACGTTTACTAATCAAACAATTTTTATAGTCTGACTGAAGGTGGTGGGATCGAACTGAATAACTGACTAACTAACTAACTAACCAACTAACTAACTAACTAACTAACTAACTAACTAACTAACTAACTAACTAACTAACTAACTAACTAACTAACTAACTAACTAACTAACTAACTAACTAACTAACTACCTAACTAACTAACTAACTAACTAACTAACTAACTAACTAACTAACTAACTAACTAACTAACTAACTAACTAACTAACTAACTAACTAACTAACTAACTAACTAACTAACTACCTAACTACCTAACTAACTAACTAACTAACTAACTAACTAACTAACTAACTAACTAACTAACTAACTAACTAACTAACTAACTAACTACCTAACTAACTACCTTACTAACTAACTAACCAACTAACTAACTAACTAACTAACTAACTAACTAACCAACTAATTAACTAACTAACTAACTAACTAATCAGAATAAGTAGTTATCCTTGGTTTAATAAACTCAAATTTTTTGACTTTGCAATTAATTTTTTTAATTCTCATAAAGAAATATTGTTTTTTTAAGTGTATTTTAAGAAATTAACATTTTGCAATCATTGATGTATACAATTTATGTAGAAGAGAAAATGAAAAAGAAAAGATGAAACAAAATTAAAAATTGTTCATTAGTAAATGATTGACTTTAGGCTTAAACGAAATACACACATACATATGTATATAAAGATGAATGTAAGTGTAAATTCTAGAAATGGAAAAAATAATCTAGAAAATTTATTACCTAGAGACAATAGTCAAAACTAATATGAACTTACTTCTCCTGAATATATTAACTAAGAAATTTACATGAAATTTTTAGTTTATTGACTTAACGAAGGAGAGCAGATAAAGTCTGTTTTGAATAAAGGGTACAAAAATATTTATACAATATATATAATATAAGAATACACCACTTTAGTGAGAGGGTATATTGGGTTTGTGCTGATGTTGGTAACATTAAGTATACCAATCGGCTAAGAATCGTTCTCTGACTCGATTTAACTATGTCCGTCCGTCTGGCCGGCTAGGTGGATGTTCATGTAAACCTTTCGCGCAAGGTACAGATCGCAATTTTCAAGATAATTGGATGAAATTTGATACACGCTTTTTTTGATCCATGGACGAAAATGAATAAAATCGGTCCCTCATACAACAGAACCCTAGAACAAGGCTTCTGAGCTCATAATTATGTCAAATATAGCCGTATATCGATAAAAAAGCGGCCTAACTAAGTTTTATAAAAGCCTTAATGGCATTACCAAATTTCATTATTTCATATCACCCTAGCTCAAATACAAAGTCCCCTTCAAAAAATTACTTGAATGTCCAAAACTAACTTATAAACATATATATATTACACAGAAAAAACTAAAAATGAGTTTTAATTATCAAAAAAATTGTATCAAGCAAGTTTTGCACCTATAACCAAAATGATGATATCAATTACCAAATTTGTAAAAAAAAAATAAAAAATTATATTTTTTCCAAATAACGAATTAATCAGAACAATTAATGTCAATAATAGAGACAAGATTTAAAATTGATTAATTCATTAACTGTATAAATTAAATATTTAATAAATATAAAATTGATTTTTTATTAATTCATTAATCAAATAAATTTAACTGTTTGATAGAATTTTTTTTTAAATCAATTAAGAAGATTATTAAAACAATCAAATTATTAATCGATTACACACAACGTTAAAGGAATACTAGACCTTTAACAATGCGTTTAGCATTTACAAAATTGTCACTTTATTGACACAATTTAACATATAAATTGTTTCATAAATTGTAAAGAAACTTGAATTTTATATGCCTAAAATTTTATTGACTATTTAAGAATTATAAATATTGCTAGCACCAAAATTTAAAATAAAATATTAAAAATTAATCTCAAATAGAAAAGAAGGCCAGAAAAATTTTTTCAATCAATTAAAAAATTAATTGAATTAATCAAAATTTTACACTTTAGTTTTAAACAGTTTCAAAAAAACAAATAAAAATTTGTTTAAATAAAAAATAAAGAAAATGAAAACATGTTAATTGAAAATAAACTACCGATAATTTTTCAAAGCTATACAAAATTAAAATTGCGGATTCAGACCAATGTTGAGCATGTAGATAGAAGAAGCGAAAGCAATATTATTCCGGATATAAAATACTTCACTAACCTGATTGTATAATTCCTCGCTTCATACACCATCGAAAAATTTTTAAAGTCAATATGCCGATGATCATGCTGTTGATATAAACTTACATGATGACCAAATACACATGAATAGTAGTTATTAAATGCTTAAAAACTAATAATCCCCAATTATGTTCTGCTCTAAATATAAATCCCTAATAAATACACACATATGGTTATATGTATTAAAAACTATTTTAATATTTAATATGCCATAAATTATGAGTTAACCAGAATATAGATAATACAAACAAAAGTTTTTAACTAGAAATTTTCGCAAAACAAGAGAATCATTATTTTATTTGGTACATGTTTGCGGTTGACCTCAGAAGCCACAATTTGCATAAAATAAATTTAATTATGTAAAATATGTTTATGTGTTCATATTGAAAATAAACAAAAAAAACCTTCGTGGTAACATATGGTTTGGACATACAAACATACATATACAATAGAAATTTATTTTGTATTTTTTTTGAAGGGAAGAATGGCCTTATATGTATATTACTGGGTATAGCAACTACTAAAAGTAAAATCAAATTACATATTTTCTTTCAATCAGTTTCGCATTAATAGGATTTTTTTCTTAAAACTAAATTTTACATCAATATAACGAAAATTGTTTTATTTCTTAAAAAAAAAAAACGATTTTAAGTTAGAACATGTATGACAGCCACAAGCATAAATGTGTATAAATCAAAAAGTAAATGTACAAATAAATTCTACTAAAAAAGTTCTCTTTTTATGCCAAGGTTAGAAATCAATTCTAATCGATTTTACTTTGGATTTAAACTGTAGTTTTTTACGTTAAACTAAAGTTGTTGGTCAATTGGGATTTGTTGAAACTTTTTCTTAAACTTATTGTTAAACTCTATATATTGATTGCTGCGATTCAGATAGATATATAGTTTTTGGAGAAAACTTACGTCTTTTCCCCCTTTTGTCCATAATTATAAGGCCAACAACTGTAAATATACAGTGGTAACAGAAGTAAGTAATCATTGTAAACTCAAAATCCTAGTATTGCTAATATTATTATTAAATTATTATTTTGGGCCGATCCTCATTAAATTAAAACAAGTAAGAGGTTTTAGCCAGGAGAGGACGACCATATAATACCCTACACCAGTATATAAATAAAATGTTGAATTGTATCAATTGTATCTTCAGCCATTTATTTTTTAATAAAACTGTGGATATTTAAGTAAAATTTTGATGGGGTCTTTTTAGAGGAGATAGGGTCAAATGAGGCCCTATAATTAAAAAAGTTCATGAAGGTCATTAAGCCTAGTATACAACTTGGTTTTGCAGCTTTTTGTCGAGATAAGAGTATAATTAAACATAATTATGAACTTAAAAGCCCTATTTCGCGGGTTCAGTTGTATGGGGCGTAGGTGAAAAATAGACCGATGTTAACTATTTTCAATACGCTTCGTGTACGGTATCATAGAAGATTATGTGCCAAAATTCATTTAATTATCTCTAAAATCACGACCTGATGTTTGATTACATGGTTTACATTAACGGACGTACAGACGGACGGCTAAATCGACTCAGAAAATGATTCTGAGCCAATTGCTATACATGGGTATAGGACCAATATTATTGTGCGTTACAAATATTAGCAAAAACCCAATATGCCCTCCCCACTAAAGTGCTGTAGGGTATAATGATTTTTATGTCAAATTTTAGCTATCTGCATCCTTCCAGTAATGAGCGTTATTGGTTAGTTCTTCCGGAAGTTGGTTAGTTCTAGTCTTGCAGACCGGGTTTGATTCCCACCTGATGCACTAGTTAAAAAGCGCCCAGCAGGCCCAATATAGGTCTAGGTGTATTTCTTTTCGGATTTGATGTATAACTAAGTGATATAGTGCAATCGTTGAACGATATTTTCCACTTTTATTACCGAACAGACTACATCAACTTGTACAAATCTCGGGGCTTTTGCTCTTTCTTTTGGAACTCTATCGTGTTGTAAACAGATAGACAAACAAACAGACAGACAGACAGACAGACAGACAGAAAGAGAGAAAGACAGACAGACAGGCAGACAAACAAACAGGCCGACAGATAGACAATAGACAGACAAGCAGACAAACAAATAGACAGACAGACTGACTAATAGACAGAGTTAGATCTTTTTCAAAAAATGGATATAAAACTACAACAAAATCACTGTAATAATAATCTTGCAAAATGTTCATGGCTAATCTCTCTATTGAAATATATTTACGTGTATATTAGGATAGCAGCGAGAAGTTTTTAAATATTGTCCTCTAAAGTAATGTTTAAGATTAGATTTTTCAAAAAATAATAACCATTTTTTTAAGAAAAGTTAAAGATGTGAATAAGATGTTAAATAAGTAACACAAGTTATTTGATAAAAAGCACATTTTTTGAAATAGGTTGTATAGAGAGACTGGGGGAAAATGTGGACCGCTCCCCATTAAATTTGTTGAATTTAGGTTTACTTTAAATGTGTTTATCCTGAAGTTTATTATGATATAAGCCTTTTTATGGGAATTGTGTACATGTAACTTATTTTTTGAAGGCGTCTTTGTATGAAGGCTAGCTAGGATCAAGTGAGGCCTCTTTATTATAAAATTCGTCAGGGTCATTGATTCAAGTATAAAACTAAGCTGTTCTGCTTTTTGGCGAGATACTAGTTTCAGTTGTATGGAGGCTACGTGAAAAAACAATTCTTATTAGCCCTGGATCGTCCCTGAATAAATGAAAGATCATTTACCAAATTTCATTGAATTTTCTTCGAAATTGCTACTTGTGTTTGGATTACAAAGTTTATAAGCCCTACTTAGGGGTTCAGTTGCATGAGAGCTAGGTGAAATTGTGGACTTATCTGAACCATTTTCAATTAGTTTCCTTGTCCCTGGTACAGTGGAAGATCATGTACCAGATTTCATTGAATTAGCTTTTAAATTGCCATTTTGAGATTGATAACAAGGACGGACGGATAAAGCCAACTTAGAAAATGATACCAAACCAATTGGTATACTTCGAGGTGCGTGTAGAACCAATATTTTTTGTGCGTCCACTAAATTGGTGTAGGGTATAGCAAATAGCGAATTCGAAACAAAGAATTATTTTGGCCAATTTTAGCGTTACAAACATCAGCACAATTCCAATATACCCTTCACTAAAGTTTAGTGACTAAACTAGTGTAGGGTATAATAAATATTAGAAAATATAAAATCGTGTCAATATAAAAACCATTCTATATTTTCTCTGCTTTTAGAGAGGAACCCTAATGTGTATGTATTAGTAATAATGTCAAGGTATCGGTGCACTTTGTGTACACCACACAACCAATAACGTTTTAAAGTGTTTTGTGGTTTGTTTTGACTTATTTTACTTGTGGTGCAGAAAAAAAGTTTATGTTTATTTTTTTTACTTTTTGAACTTTTATGTTTTCATAGTACAGGCAACAAAAGTAAAATTATAATTTATTACCTTTCAATAAAATAATGATGGTAGGGAAAAAGCAATTTTGAAAATAGTATACGCTACATAATAAAAGTTGGTGAACATAAAATGGTTTTAAGGTTTAAAACTTAAAAAATATTTGAAAAATAAACTAAAATGTCATAGAGTTATTGAAAAGTCTTTTAGTGTTATTACAAAGTCAATCGTTATATAGATTTAGATTCTTGATTTTAGTCCGTTGTTGTAATTGTACAACGTACATTGTCTTCAGTAGAGTACACTTGAGTTCATAAAAAGCAAAGAAAGGTTAAACAAAAACCTTCAAATCAAATTTATAAGCTAATACATTTAGAAATGCTTAAATATGGAAATCAATCTGTTGCTGGTTTAATATTGTTTAAATGTTTACAACCATTACTAACAACAATTTCAAACCACAATTTTTTTTTAATTTAAAAGTTAATGTGTTTTTGTTTAAGTGTATGTGTTGTCGTCTCTTTGTATTTCAAAACAAAATTTGCTGTTGTTGGTATTTTTAGTGATTTGTTTTGAAAGTTTGAAAATTCTTTTTCTTTTAAAACGAAATATTATTATAATTTACCGCCTATATGAAGGTTGTTTGTAACATTGGCAGTCGTTTGTGTTTACATACAGGATTTTTGTGAGGATTATTAGTGTAAGCTTTAATATCATTATTGTTTAAAAACAACATAAATTCATCAGTGAAAGTTTTCTTATAAGTAACTGTGTTTCAAGACAGCTGGGTTGGTTATTAAAACGTTTGATTTTATTAATTTTTTTAACAATTCAAGTAGAAAATTATTATTAAAGTTGTGGTTTGCATTGAATATATAATGCCTTATAATTTTTATACCCTACACCACTTTAGTAGGGAGGGTATATTGAGTTCATTTTCATTTTATGAGTCGATTTATCTATGTTCGTCCGTCTGTCTGTCTGTCTGGCCGTCCATGTAAACCTTGTAGTCAAACTACAGATTTAATAATTTAATTTAATTGCAATTTTGAAGATAATTCAATGAAAATTGGTACATGATTTTCTATTGCCCCAGGGATGAATCCTGGTTAAGATCGATCCATTATTTCACCTGGCCTGCATACAAATGTACCGCCGAATAGGGCTTGCAAACATTGTAATCAAACTACAGGTCACAATTTTGAAGATAATTCAATGAAATTTGGCACATGATCTCCTATTGTACCGTAGACGAAGTCTATTGAAAATAGTTAACATCGGTTCATTTTTTCATCTAGCCTCATACAACTGAACCCCCCAATAGAGCGTGTAAACTTTGTGATCAAACTACAGGTCGCAGTTTTGGAGATAATGCCATGAAATTTGTCACATGATATTTAATGGTACTGTATACGAAGCCTATTGAAAATAGTTAATATCGGTACATACAACTGAACCCGCCAACTTTATAATTATAGGGCATCATTTGACCCTAGTAGCTATCAAAATTCCACATAAATATCCACAGTTTTGTTAAACAATAAATGGCTTATGTATATCTGAGGCAAGGTGGAATTCAACTTAATTGCTTTATTATTAAAACTAAATTACATTTTATTTGTAAACAGATGTAGGGTATTATATGGTCGGTCTCGCCCGACTATAACTTCTTACTTGTTTATTGTATAAACTCAATTTTAAAAGTTAAAACAAGGTGGAGAGCTTAAATTGAACATAAAAGATTTACCCAAATCGACTGTAAACACTTCTATTTGATGGACGTAAGTCAAGCTTATTATTAAGCCTTCATTGGGAAACATATAGAAATGCTATTATCGATAAAAAAGGGACACTGTAACATTGGAAATCATGCCAGAAGGTAAGGTCTCTATTACAATTACTTCTTAAGAAGTTATCATAATAAGGAACTTTTTCACATCTCCTCTGCTACTGTTCGACATTCCTATAACCTCTACGGCATTAAAACGGTTAAAGGAATTGCCATTGGCAATCATGTCAAAAGACTGGATATCGAGTACTACTTAAGAAGTTGTTATAATGAAAAGACTGTTCTACATTCCGGCTCAGTTATTCTCTCATGTTTAGCTTCTTACTCAGTTAGTAAACTTTTAATTGGGATTCCTTTACTAAGTATACCAAGTTTTAGTGGTCAACATGACCTCTATTTGATGGACCCAGGCCAAGCTTATTGTTAACGGATAAAAATGCTGCTATCGACAAAAATGGGACATTGTGCTATTGGGAATCGTGCCAGAAGTTAAGGACTCGATTACAATTACTACTAAAGAAGTTCTCATAAAGAGGAAACTATATCTCATTTCATCTCCTCTCCTACTGTTTGATATTCTGGTTCTGCATTATAAAGAAGCTATATGGTGAATCTTAAAAATACCTATATATCATTAATCAAAACTGCTGGTCTGACTCTTTATTTATTATAATGGACTCCTATAACCACTACTCCTATAACCATACGGTACTAAAGTTCCATTGGCAATCATGCCAGAAGACTGGGTCTCGAGTACAATAACCACTAAAAAAAGTTGATAAAATGAAAATACTATATTTAATTTCCTCTGCTACTGTACGACATTCCTGTTCAGCTGTTCTCTCATATTTAGCTTCTCTCTCAGTTATCATACTTCGTAAATTTAACTGGTTGGTTTCACTCTGAAAGTAAGGAGTAATTTTATAAAGTACTTTTATAACAAGAATTTGGGTAGATTCAAATGATTTACTCAAATTAAGTGGCTTTCTTTTCTACTTTAACACACAAAGTTTAGGATGGTGAATGAAGGTTATATCAAAAATTTAAATAACTACATTTAACATATTAAATATAAGTAGTACCTTTCAACTAGAAATAGTTGAAGTTTTTTCTTGTTAGATTTTAGTATTATTGTAAAGTCTTAAGTAGAACAAGGAAAAAAAACTTTTAAAAAAAGCAATGCAATGAAGCAGATAAATAAATTCTTTTTAACATTTTGCCAATAACTACTATAAGAAAATTGTGGAAAATAAAAACTAAAAAGAAATACTAGTATCGAATTTTTCAATATTGTCGATGAAAAGTGTTTATTTATTTCTCTTGATCTTGATATATTTCTTATACTCTTATATGGATTTTTTTACTAAGTTACATTATATGGTATGTAAACGTATAGAAATTGTAACTCAAAAGTATTTCATTGAATTTATGTTAAAAACTGTTTTTAAATATATATTACATTATATGATTTATTGTATTATATTAAGTTTTATTATGTTAGAATTTTTGTATTTCATCAAAAAATTTTATGCATTTATCATTTTGTAGTTATATGCATATTAAACACAACAATACGTATAAGTGATAAATAATACATGTTAAGTATACGTATGTATTTATATTATAGTCAAAGGAGAATAAAATATATAAGAAGGGTGACAGTGTGTTTTGCTAACCTAAAGCAATATTAGTAGAAATCCGACTTAACGATTTTAAAGACTCAAAGATTAGTTTCCGACAAAAACGGACTTTTATGTATTCACTCAAAGTGTCGTTTTTTGGAAGGAAATACAAATGATTACAGCTTTCACACAAAATAGCTGTTTTTGGAAAGAAATAAAAGAGATCAGAGATGTTTTCACACAAAATATTTGTTTTTGGAAAGTAATAACAGTGATTACAGATTTCACTTGCTTTTGCTGTATCTCTTATAGTTTCAAAAAAAAAAAAAAAAAACAAGTAAGAGTGCTATATTCGGCCTGTAAAAACTGATTTCAACAAACACTCAGACAGACAGACAGACAGACAGACAGACAGACAGACGAACATAGCTTAATCGACTTAAGGACTCGAAATATATATACTTTATAGGATCAGAAAATTATATTGTAGAAATTACAAACGGAATGACAAACTTATATATGCCCTTCACACAAAATATCGGTTTTTGGCAAGAAATAAAAGTGATCATAGATTTTGCTTGTTTTTGCTGTATCTTTTATAGTTTATGAGAAAAACCGACTTATATGTTCTCACATTAAATATCGGTTTTTGGCTTCTTTTTGCTGTATTCCTTATAGTTTTCAAGCAAGACGAACTTTTATGTTTTCACTCAAAATATCAGTTTTTGGCAAGAAATAAAAGTGATCACAAATTTCACTTGTTTTTGCTGTATCTCTTATAGTTTTCAAGAGAAACAGACTTTTATGTTTTCACTCAAAATATCAACAACTAAAAGTGATCACAGATTTTGATTGTTTTGCGGTATCTCTTATAGTTTATGAGAAAAACGAACCTTTATGTTTCCACTCAAAATATCGGTTTTTGGCTTCTTTTTGCTGTATCCCTTATAGTTTTCAAGCAAGACGAACATTTATGTTTAAACCCAAAATGTTGGTTTTTGGAAAGAAATAAAACTGATCACAGATTTTGTTGTTTTTGCTGTATCTCTTATAGTTTATGAGAAAAACGGACTTTTATGTTTTTACCAAAAATATCAGATTTTGGCAAGAAATAAAAGTGATCACAGATTTCACTTGTTTTTGCTGAATCTCTTATAGTTTGTGAGAAAAATGGACTTTTATGTTTTCACTCAAAATATCAATTTTTGGCAAGAAATAAAAGTGATCACAGATTTCACTTGTTTTTGCTGTATCTCTTATAGATTACGAGAAAGATGGGCTTTAATGTTTTCACTCAAATATCAGTTTTTGGCAAGTAATAAAAGTGATCACAGATTTCACTTGTTTTTACTGTATCTCTCGTAGTTTATGAGAAAAACGGACTTTTATGTTTTCACTCAAAATATCGGTCTTTGGCAAGTAATAAAAGTGATCACAGATTTCACTTGTTTTTACTGTATCTTTTACAGTTTACGAGATAAACGCACTTTTATGTTTTCACTCAAAATATCAGTTTTTGGCAAGAAATAAAAGTGATCATAGATCTCGCTTGTTTTTGCTGTATCTCTAATAGTGTTTTCACTCAAAATATCAGTTTTTGGAAAGAAATAAAAGTGATCACAGATTTCAATTGTTTTGCTGTATCTTTTACAGTTTACGAGATAAACGCACTTTTATGTTTTCACTCAAAATATCAGTTTTTGGCAAGAAATAAAAGTGATCATAGATCTCGCTTGTTTTTACTGTATCTCTTATAGTTTATGAGAAAAACGGACTTTAATGGTTTCACTTGAAATATCGGTTTTTGGCAAGAAGTAAAAGTGATCATAGATCTCTCTTGTTTTTACTGTATCTCTTATAGTTTATGAAAAAATAATAGTGATCATAGATTTCACTTGTTTTTGCTGTATCTCTTATAGTTTACGAGAAAAACGGACTTTTATGTTTTCACTCGAAATATCGGTTTAAGGCAAGAAATAAAAGTGATTTCAAATTTCACTCAAAATATCAGTTTTTGGCAAGAAATAAAAGTTATCACAGATTTCACTTGTTTTTGCTGTATCTCTTATCGAGATAAACGGACTTTTATGTTTTCACTCAAAATATCAGTTTTTGGCAAGAAATAAAAGTGACCACAGATTTCACTTGTTTTTGCTGTATCTCTTATAGTTTATGAGAAAAACGGACTTTTATATTTTGACTCAAAATATCAGTTTTTGGCAAGAAATAAAAGTGATCACAGATTTCACTTGTTCCGCTTTTACGAGAAAAACTGACTTTTATGTTTTCACTCAAAATATCAGTTTTTGGAAAGAAATAAAGGTGATCTTATAGTTTACGAGAAAAACGAACTTTTATGCTTTCACTCAAAATATCTGTTTTTTGCAGGAAATAAAAGTGATCACAGATTTCGCTTGTTTTGACTGTATCTCTAATAGTTTTCAAGAAAAACGGACTCTTACGTTTTTGGTAGGAAATGCAAGTGATCTAATATTTCGCTTGTTTTTGCCGTATCTCTTATAGTTTACGAGAAAATTGGATTTTTATGTTTTCACACAGAATATCGGTTTTTGGCAAGAAATAAAAGTGATTATATATTTCGCTTGTTTTTGCTGTATCTCTTATAGTTTTCAAGAAAAACGGAGTTTATGTTTGCACACAAATTATTTGTTTTGGTAGAAAATATATAGCGAAAATATGCACTAAAATTACTTTTCTTACGAGATACAAATAAGTTACAGCCACCCATCTGTTTATTATAGAACTAGATATAGTAACATCTGGATTTTTTTCTTGTATCACTAAAAGATTAAGTGTTTGATAATTAAGAAAACCTGTTTTACCGGTTTTTCCTTGTTAATGTACACATTGTTTGTGGTAAGCACTTACCTGCTTTTAAAATAATGAATGCTAATATGTAAGTAAATTTTAGCATTTTAACCCCATGTTTTGTGGAATCCAAAAATTTAACAGCTCAGACAAGCTTTTGAGAGGTTTTCGTTTAAAATCAGCAAAATACGTCATAAATAACGGACTCATACTTACTTGTTTTTTTGCATTTTATTATATTAAAATTTTTCCTTTTTTGAAGTACACAATTTTTGTCATAGCTTCCTTACATATTTGTTTGATTCTATATACATTTTTTATTGAAAACATATTTGCCAGCTGCAACTTTATTCTCATAATCAAAAAATACTTAATTTTTTGTTTGCGTTTACATAAGTTTCTTAAAAATATTTTCAACATGAATGTTTGGGTTTATTTTCACAACACAAGTACACAAATGCGTGCACTTTGTGATTGTGATATTTTTATATACACCATCAAAGTGATATGATTTATGTAGGTTTTGTTTTATCGTTTGTAACATATTGAAGTTGTGTATGTCGACACACATAATTACGTAATTTTTGTGTCCCCGAACATCAAGAAATTCTATGGAACTCTGTCGGTAGTTTTGTACTGAAAACCATCCAGACGTTGACGTGAATAGATATAATACCATTTTGCATCGTGCATAGTTTAACAATAAAATTTATATTTCATAAGTATACAAAGAATACCATTAAATATTTAATTACATATTTATTGTCGAAACAATTTGATTTATGTTTTTTTTTATTTTATTCAAAATATTTTACCAGCTTATTTTCTATTTATTTATGAATGACCACTTAATTTCTAATTTAAATATTTAATGTAAAACAATATTATTATTTTATTTTAATAAGTGATGTCATTTAATTAATTAATGTATCGTAAATGTTGTACTAAATATGTATGTATGTGTGTATGTATGTATGTATGTATGTATGTATGTATGTATGTATGTATGTATGTATGTATGTATGTATGTATGTATGTGTTTATATTTATGATTATTAATTTTTTATTATTTGAATAAATATTAATTAATTAACAAACTACCTAACTAACTAACTAACTAACTAACTAACTCACTAACTAACTAACTAACTAACTAACTAACTAACTAACTAACTAACTAACTAACTAACTAACTAACTAACTAACTAACTAACTCACTAACTAACTAACTAACTAACTAACTAACTAACTAACTAACTAACTAACTATCTAACTAACTACCTAACTACCTAACTACCTAACTACCTAACTACCTAACTACCTAACTAACTAACTAACTAACTAACTAACTAACTAACTAACTAACTAACTAACTAACTAACAAACTAACTGACTAACTAACTAACTAACTAACTAACTAACTAACTAACTAACTAACTAACTAACTAACTAACTAACTAACTAACTAACTATCTAACTAACTAACTAACTAACTAACTAACTAACTAACTAACTAACTAACTAACTAACTAACTAACTAACTAACTAACTGGCTAACTTACTTACTTACAAACAAAACTTAAAAACCAACTAACTAACTGTCTAATAATAATTTCTGAACTTACAATTTTTCTTTTGCAACATTGTCAGAAAAAGCATTACGAAAAATCTTGCAAGACAAAATTTGTAAGTTGACACTATTATAAGATATTTTCTGCACATTTTACTGCCAACATTTTAAGATCTAACAACTGTGTATACATGGCAAAAGTACTTACCACAATGCCTTACAAAATTACAAATCGTTTAAAAAATCATATTCAGCTTCTATATTTTCACCAAAAAGTTGATAAGATGTTATTAAAGTACTTCTATGTAATCAGAACGATATGTAGTTTTCATTAGTATTGTAAGTCATTGTTAAGTCATTGTCAAGTCATTTATGAAGTAAGCTTCCATAAATTTAGTAGTACATGTTGGTTCCCATAAAACAAAGATTTATATGTGAATAGGGACTATTCTGAATCGATCCTAATAATAGTATTGTTGTAATGAAACATATGTTAGAATTAAAATTTTTAAACTAAATTACTAGATAATATATTCTTATTTGACTCCCAACTACTGTATTTGTTCCCCTTTGAAAAATTGCTCTTCAAATATAATTACCTTTTTAACAAATTTACAAATATGGGATTTGAAATTCAATAAGTAAATATGAATATTTATCATGACAGAATACTTCTTAAATGTGCTATAAGTAAATAAGTATTTTGTTTGTTTAAATTTATACTTACAGCTTTACATTTGTGTGAATATTAGTGTGTGATTAAAAGTTCTTTCTTTTGTAGCATGCTACTTATAAACCCTTTTTATATTTTGATCAAATAACAAAAAACAATAGGACAAGTCAATATGTGTTATAGCCTACACCATTACATAATAATTTTCTGTCTTATATGGAAGCTATAGATAGATTGTGCACAAATCATAATAAATATCAAATTGAACGATGTCTCTGTATATGAATATGAAAGAGGAAGTAGAATTATTATTCACATTTGTTGTTAGCATAAGGTAGGAAAAAAGGTAGGGCATTATTGCATACATTAAGGGGTTCCTTGCTATGGTGTGTAAGTTCTTCAGTTTACCTTTTTTGTGTCTGTGAATAGGTAATTCCAACAAATAACTTTTTGTATATTTCACTCTTATGTGTATTTAACTTATGCGTGAGACATTTAACATATTGTAAATTATGAATACGTTTTTTATGTAAAAAAAGAACAAAGAAATAAATGTCTTCGTTTAGTTTTATAGAATAATTTGAATATGTATTATAGTACATCCCCTAAGTTTTATCTCATAAATATATTTAAATATTTTATTTTGTAAAGCATTTTCTGTCTAGCGTTTTGTTAAGAAATGTCTATTGTGTTCGAAAAGTCAATAATAAAAAAAAGTCTGTTTAAGGGTTTTGTTGCTACTTGAAATGAACATTTAAAAACAGGTATACATATTCATATTTAATTCATTCAAAACATGAAGTGAAGTCAAAGTAGTAGTACTTAAAAATATTTAAGAAAAATATTAAAATAGCTAGAGTACTATACCATAGCAAACTATTCCCAGCTAAAACATGCATTGAATGAACTAAGTTAAAAATCTATTAAAATTACTATTACTTGCTTATATATTTTAATTAGTTATTCCCTACACAATGCGAGTTTGTTCTGATGTTAGTAACACGACTACGAGGTACAACCCAAAATTTTAAAGATATACTCATGATATCATATTGTCGGGTTTGTCCGACTTCTTTCCCAGCAAAAACATTCATTACAATAGCCTTCAAACATAGTAGTGTCGTTGGAGTCAAGTATTTACCATAATAGCTTATAGGTACTGCTATGTAATCAGGGCGATATATAGTAGTCATTGAAAATTATATTATTATATAAGTGGTTACAATTACAAGTCATTACCAAGTTTTTGATAAGTTTCTACTAGTTTTTTTAATGCGTTGATGTCATTGATGTATTTACTATACCCACTGACAAATAAGTACTTAAATAACCCATTACTAAAGTGTCACATCTGGTTCTCTTATTTTCACATACATAAAAACAATTTAATTGAGGTGTGCAAGAATAGTTGCTATCGCACAATCAAATAAAATGGTAAAATTCAAAATAAATACTAGACTAGACTATAAGTCATTATTAAAGTACTTAAAAGTAATCCAGAGAATATTTAGTGGTCATTGATGTATTTTCTAATTATTATACTTAATGATTTTGATAAAACTGCTGCAAGTGGTGTTTGAATGAAGAATATGCAATTAAATTTTAATTGCTTTAAATATGTATGTATGTCTGACTATTTTAATGTCTAAGTTTTTAGCATGGACTAAAGCTAACAAGTTCATGCAAATATTTCATGTGAATTTGCCACTTTGGCAGACATAAATCACTACTAGAATAATATAAAGAAAAAACTGTTACTTAAACAAAAATTAGAAAGAAATGAAGCAATATGAAAGAATATTGTTCTATTTCAACAACATCTACAGTCACCAGTAGTGAATAAAGATTTAAGTAAATTACTTTGACGACAATCTTTAAAGCAAACTTGGTTATTTGCAGATTTTAATAAATGTGTTATTAAAGAACTAACTTATAGTTAAGGTAAGGAATGAGATCGAAAAATTCTTAACATACATATATGTTTATAAAAAAGAAACCACTAAACTTACAGCTTTATTTT
Organism: Lucilia cuprina; assembly: GCF_022045245.1. Taxonomy (NCBI): domain Eukaryota; kingdom Metazoa; phylum Arthropoda; class Insecta; order Diptera; family Calliphoridae; genus Lucilia; species Lucilia cuprina. The sequence goes on from NC_060951.1 coordinate 28,196,578, forward strand.
TTTATTTGATTCAAATTATTATTACAATTTACAAAAAAAAAATATTTTTATGGTTTTAATCACTAGTGATGAAATTTTGAACCCTTTTCGGAAACCCTTCCATTAACGTTTTTATAGTGCTTTCTGTCACTTTGCTCGAACATGTAGTCCATCTCCGTTTAAAATCTACCACACTTTTGGACACCTTTTTTGTACTCTTCAATTCTCTTTTAACAAGAGCCCAATATCTCTCCACTGGCCTTAGCTCCGGGCAGTTTGGAGGATTTACCTCTCTTGGTACAAATACCACATTATTGTTCTTGTACCACTCAAGGGCTTGTTTACCATAGTGACAGGATGCCAAGTCAGGCCAAAAATAAGTGGACACATTATGAAGTCTTATGATGGGAAGCAGCCTTTTTTGTAAACATTCCTTGATGTAAATTTCAGTATTTATAGAGCCCGTTGTAACAAATGATTGGCTTCTTTTGCCGCAACTGCATATTGCTTGCCATACCAAGAACTTTCTGGGAAATTTTGTCTGCTTTTGGGTCCTAAACTTTTCTTCAAAATTCCCTCGAGCATCAGCAACATAAAACTTTTGACCTGGAAGTTGCGAAAAATCTGCCAGAACATACGTTTCGTCATCCATTATGCAGCAAGAATATTTTTTTATAAAACTTCAATTTCCGTGCTCTGTTTTTGGCCTCTAAATTTTTAGCAGCGTTCCTGTCAGGAACTTTTTGAGCCTTGTATGTTTTTAAACCTGCATTAGCTTTAACTTTTCGTACCAAATAGTCCGAGCACTGAGCTAACCGAGCTGCTTTCCTACCGGATGTGTTGGGAGCTCTTTTGAAAATGCGTTCTATTTTTTTGGCTTTAGACACATCATGTGGACCATTCCTTCTACCTGAACCAGGTTTTCTATCAACTGACAAGTTCTCCCGGTACTGTTTAATAACATTGGAAACAGTTTGACGGCAGACCTTTGTATGCTTGGCTAACTTTTTGTAAGACCAAGTTGGGTTTAGTTGAAAATATTTAATAATTTCAGTACGCACTTTTTTCTGGTCACTCATTTTAATCAGATTAACAAAAAAATTAATATAATTGACATTACACATAATAACTGACATGTTTTTTAAAGGTAACTTGATAAAAAAAAAAATCAAATAATACTTTGGTTGAAAAATGTAATGAAAAACGTGTGTTAAGAATTTTTCGATCTCACTCCTTATGTTTGAGGCTTCGTCCTAGGGACAATAGAAGATTATGTTTGATTACAAGGTTTACATGGACGGACGAACAGACGGATAGACGGGCGTATTGAAAATGGTTAGGATCGGTCCAATATTTCACCTAGCCCCCATACAACTGAACCCACGAATAGGCAAACGGATGGACATAGCTAGATCGCCCGTAAACCTAAATGGGTTAAATGGTGATAGTTAAAAGGTACCTTATACAAGTGATACTATTGAATTTCTTTGTTACGTTCCCACGGCAGTTGAATCTTTCCTCCAGAACGACCCGAGTCATACTCGGTCAAAGATTGTCTACCAAGCGACAGCTGTATCAACCAGGAAATAACTATCGGCCACAACCGAACTGTTACAACAACAACTTCTTTCTTCAGGTATGTACAGGGAAAACTCTGTTCATATTAGATTTAGGACAGTGTGTTATCTGAGTGTTATGAGAGTACGAACAAAACCCTTGGCTTATTTGATAGATTCGTAATGTACCGAATACATTTCTATATGCTGTTGTCGGCTCAACAGAAGCCATTCCATCTGCGTGGTTTCAAATGAAAGTGAATGACATTAGATAACTCGATTACTCAGGCATAGTGCTTTACCTGTGTGTAAGATACACAAAAGTGCGATGGTGAGCCGTTAAAGAAGCTCCCAGTGTTTAAAAGATGTCCCGTGAAATAAGACCAATAAGCCAGGTGTTCTAGTAAAGCAATAAGACTTTCATACACACACACCCCGACAGACAGACAGATGAACATGTCTTATACGACTCAAAATTGGATAAGGGTGGTCGAGGGTATAAAAATATAGAAGACTCAGACAGTACAGAAACTATTTCCATAGTTAAGTTTTTTTCAAAATGATGGTCCATTACTGGACCATATTTTCACATAGTCCCCAAAAAAGTGGCTTCAGTAAGATAAGCTATCATAGAATTGTTAATTATGCAAATATTTGTATAAATTTATATTTTTGTTTTCAAAAACAACATGTTGCAGTTTAGAAAGCTCATTTTAAATATTATTAAGCATTGCGCAATTTTAATAGTAATTTCTTTTCTATTTCATTATTTAAGTTTTCTTTCAATATACACGTTTTCAAAATGAATATCACCATTTAAAAGCCACTTACTTATATTGGAGTTGGTTTTTATTGACATCATTTATTTTTCCTGTCGCGGTCATGAATTTCCGTCGTCAACATATTTAAATAAAACTTCTTAAAGCGGAAGTATTTTTTTACGTGTGTACACCGCAATCGAATTCTTGGTTTTGGTGTGACATAGTGCCGAATTATTTCTATTTGAATTTGTATATCTATGCTATATATTTGTATGTGTTTGTGTTTTTATAAATGCACGTGCTTGTTGATACAAACAATTTTTTGTAAAATTTTTTTCTAGATACCCAGCAAAAAATTGTAATTGCAAGTATTGAGTTAAAAAGCTTACAAAGTTTTAAAACTTCTTCATAAGCATTTTAACACGTTGATGTCATTGCACTCAATCAATAATACTTTCGCTTACAAATAACTACTTAAATAAGTATTTGCAAATTTTGATTTGAAACCTGTTACACGACTGCTTAGTTATTTAATTGCGGAAGTCATTATAAAAGTACTTAAAAGTAATGCAGGCAGTATGTGGTAGTAATTGAAAAGTAAATAGTTGTGTAAGTACTAGTCACTATTAATTTTTTGCTTGGTTATTTAATCATAGGTTTAATAACAATATATTAATATTTATAACGATCCCAGAAGAAGTGTTATTGACATGCAGACTGTTGTTTTAAATTACCTCAATATGTATAGACACCTGTTGACGTTTCAATAGGTTCTTGGTTTAAAAATAAGAACCTATTTTTAGGAATAAAGTACAACTTAACGAATATATAATTAAATTTAAATTCAATTTCGTAATGTAGGTAAGGTAGCTCTATACTACTTCTACTTCTTGTCTTTATAGAGATATAACAATTTTTTAACATTAGTTATGAAGTACAATTCACAATACGATTTTAGTAACATGACAAATTCTGCAGTCATTAAAAAAGAAAAAAAGTTTTTTTGGGTTAAGGAGAGAGAAAAACATGAAAGTCTTAAGCACAGACCTTGAGATTTAAACACAAACTTCCATGAAAACTTTACACTTTATTTTTTGTCACACAAGTTTTTTCTTTGGATTTTTTTCTATTCCCCTTACAAAAATATGTGTTTTGAATAAAATGATTTAAACTCAAATTTAGTTTATATATTTTTTGTTACCATTTAGATACAAAACTTGACCACTTAAGTATTTAAAAAGAATTTCATATAAAAAATGACAATATAAAAAAAACTTACTATTTCTTTTTAGTTAAAGTTCTTAAGTTTTCTTTATGTTATTTCAACTAATTGCCTGTCAGTTAAGTGTCAATGTCGTCTACGTGACAGAAATACTTATGAAAATAATAAAAATCTTTATAATATTTGTATAGTTAAGCATTTTATCGAGTATATTGGAAATAAAAAACAAATTTTTATTGATTCTGAAATAGAAAGCACCAGCATATGTATATTTAGTAAAGACCTAATTTGTAAAATGGTATATATTTGATTATGCCGAATTTTATGTACCCTTTATCGCTCTGTGTCATCATTATAATGAATATTAACATGAACATGGCAGTGATTTTGGAAATATGGAATTTTATAGTTTTTTTTTTTTTTTGTTCGAAAGATATGGTAATTTGCTCAGACGGATGTATGGAAGAATAAACATATCTATATGATATTTAAATTTAATAGGAACTTTTAACGTAAAGTTACAAATATTCCGATGTGTTGCAAACAAAATAACAAATTCAATATGCCTTTTTTATTGGCAGTTACAACAGTTACTAGAAGGACTAAACAAACAAACAAAATAACTAACTAACTAACTAAATAACTAACTAACTAACTATATAACTAACTAACGAACTAACGAACTAACTAACTAACTAACTAACTAACTAACTAACTAACTAACTAACTAACTACATAACTAACTAACTAACTTGTGCTTGTTTGTATGTACGGTGTATTCACTTCTTCATTGAATACAATAAGCCGCTGGAAACAACAACGTTTGTTAAAATTTTAACGTAATCGACGAAAAATTTTAAAAAATCTTGTAGTTTCTGATATAAACAACATTTTTGTATTTTGTTCATATAGGAAGTGCCTTTGAAAATCCGACCGTTATTCTTTAAATGTTCATATTAATGTCAAAGTTCTTCACGTAGAATTTAAATATTATAGCTTTAATAGTTTCTCAGAAATAATTTTTTTTTGATTAATTCATATTGGGACTCACAGTCCGCCCATTTTTTCTCCAAAATGTTCAGATTTATAATAAAGTTCTTCTTGTTCTATCAGTTTTCCAGATAAACGAAATTTTGTATTTAATTCATATGGGAGGCGCAAAGTCCCTTTCGATAGTCCGCCCGTTATTCTCTCAATGTTTTCATGAATGTCAAAGTTCTTCAATTAAAATTTGCAGATTTTTGATCTAATAGTTTCGCAGATATACGAATTTTTCTATTTAATTCATATAGGGGCTTCAAGCCCCCATGATGAAAGTCCGCTCATTTTTCTCCAAAATGTTCAGATGTATATTGAAGTTCTTGGTGCAAAATTCGAAAAATTTAGTTAAATTTGTTTTCAAGATCAACGAATTTTTGTATTTTATTATTGTGGGAGGTGCCGCTTCCCTCGTAGGAGTCCGTCAATTTATTTCTCAAAATATTTACATGAATGTTAAAGTTGCTCATGAAAATTTTTTAAGATTATAACTGTAATAGTTTCAAAGATTAACGGATTTTTGTATTTCATTTATATTGGAGGTGACACTCCCCTAATGGAAATCCACCCACTTTTTGTTCTAAGTAATCATATTGACACTGAATTCGCTCCGACAAAATTTGAGGACTCTAACTATAACTCTTATATTTAATATTTTCTTAATACGCCCACTTGAAATTTCAAAACAAAAAGTAGCCTTTCAGATATAGAGGAACGCACAGTGAAAATTTAATTTTAGTAGTTTAGCCTATAAGGTACAAACAAATGGTGAACGGTATAAAATTTTCGGCACTGCCAAATGTAGCACTCTTACTTCTTTAAACTGATTTCATAGAAATATTAATTACTATTTTATTATGTTATAGATTTTGACTTGTAAATATAACTGTCTTTAATTGTATTTCTGTTTATTTTTGTCAACATTACTTAAAATTTGATTATTTAGTTTTAATTTATTTCAGAGTCGAATACTCTGTCATTTGTATACTTTATTCTATAGATTTTTTATATAAATACTCTATTAAATTTTAATAACTTTTTTTATAGCGTCTCAGTAAAATGAATCGATTTTTTTTGTATACAAAAATATGTACTTTCATTAAATAAAGCGCTGTAGAAAATCCATTTAGTAACATTAAAGTTGGTTTTTATTGACACCATTTCTTTTTCCTGTCGCAGTCATGAGTTTCCGTCAACATATTTAAATAAAACTTCTTAAACCGGATGTATATATGTATGTACATGTAGACTTAATTCCTATTCATGTCATTGTGGGTCTTAGTGCCAAATTACTTTTATTCGAATTTTTTTTTGCACCCTGTGTGTTTCATTCCATTGAACTTAAAACCACATAGAGACTTAGGTATTTATGTAAAAAGTAAAAAATTTGTTGATAGTTAAATGATAGGTTTTAAGTTATAAACTTTAATTAAAGTTATTATAATAAAAATATTGTAGAATTTCAAAACATTTAAGATTTTTTATAATTTTATTATAGAATGTATAATGTTCTGTCAAGAAAATGCTTTTCACAAAAAACCACATTAAGAAAACATTATTTAGAGATAAGTTAGTACTGGGGCAATTTTATATACAAAAAATGTTGCGTGTGGCCGGATCTCTTTGCTCTACAGCCAGTACTCCCTTTCTCTATCGCAACTAAGTACATTTCATATTTCGTTACCGAATTTTCTTAAATGGCCTAGTACTCTACTAGACTTCTGCACAACCAATGTGTACCTACATACAACATGTATGCTAAACATGTAATTGTTTTATATAATCCTCTAATCATAATTTTATAAATCCAATTTTTTTATGTAGGGGTCTTAACATTTTGCACCTATAGTTCTCCTACATTACGGGTTTGTGGTACTTTTAACTGGAACAACATCGCTCTTAAGAAACATATTACGATATGGCTTTGAAGTTACCCCGACAATAACAAAGGAAGTGTTCCTAAGTTTCAATGTTAAAGCTTTTTCTACATAGTATTAAATCTATCACACCTAAAACTATGCAACATAATTTGTATACGTAAACATTTGAAATACGTATGAGTGATATAAATGTCAATCATACGCAGCAATATAAAATTTCACTTTAACTGCCCTATTCAGAAAAAATTATTAAGGAATTAGAGAAAAATTGTATATGAAAATTGTTTATTTGGTACTTTTTGAAGTTTCTATAATATTGAACCTAGAAACATGAAATTAAACATGTAAACGCATAAAAGTGGACTATTATAAGTGATTTATTACCAATCAAGTCATTATCTTTGAGGCTATCAAATGAGGCTAGATCAGTTCGTTGTATTATTTAGACTATTTAGATAAAACTATTTTTTTTTATTTTTGTATACTAGAACATTAGAGTTGTCAATTATTCGTGTTAAAAATTATTCGAATAAAAACGAACAATATATTTTTTCGAGAAGTCAAGGAAATTTTAGAAATTAATCGAACAAATAACAAATGAATAAATCTTGCCAAATACCTACAAAATCTTAAGATCAATCTCAATTTCAAATTTCTCAGTAGATTTAAACGTAAAAGCTGAGGCTTTCATAATGGTATATGTATAGGATATTTATAGAAATATGTGTGCATTTCATCAGCTTCTTAACAAATACAATACACCTACCATCAAATAAGATGGTAGGTGTATTGTATTTGTAATTGCGTTTATAACACATCGAAATATTGGGTCCTTATTTGATTCCAAAACAATCTAGCCATCTATCATCTGTTGAAAACACGATAGGAGGAGCTAGGAAGTTGAAATTTTGAACAAATATTTTTCTTGTTTGTTATAAAAAAAGGGCAATATGAAGAGTAAAAAAGAATAATGTTGTACGACAAGCATTTTCATTTTGTGACCTGTTTTTAGAACTTGCAAAAATATCAAAACATTTTAATCTTTTCTTTATTCTAAATTGGAAATTTTTTATTCGTTCGATTAATCGAAAATTTTTTATTCGAATGACAACCCTATAGAACAAATAACATGATTATAGTCTTTGGTTCTGAGAAGTGTATGTTCAAAATTTTATTAATTTATTTTTAAAATTTGGCCCTATAGCAAGCGCATAAGGTTTACATGGACACATAGATGAACAATATACTGGCGGACAAAAATGTCTAACTACTTTATGTGAACACCTGCATTGAGGACCCTATTTCAAGGATGTCTTCTTCATCCAATGGGAAGTTGTGGGACGATGTACTAAACTTCTCCGAGGGATTTATATGAAGAGCAGTCAGGCGGCAATATTCGTACATGGATCAGCCGGTCCATGTTCCAGTACTTTGCTGCTCTAGTAGAGATTTCTAATTTGTTCTAATAAACATACATCACTGCCATAAACATCAGATTTGATAACTTTTCTATAAAAACTAAAAATCTAATTAAAAACCTAAAAGAATTTACTTCTAAGAAATCCTTTTGCATATAAAGAATGTAAGATTTTCTAAAAAAAAAAATTGACTAATTAATATGAAAATTGATTAAATATAAGAAAAAGTTTACTGCATAAATTTAATTAAGAAATGTAAAAAAGCAAAAGTTTGTCTAAATATTAATGCAATTATTTTTAAAAAGGAAAACATGTTTTGAAAATTTTACAATTTTTACCAAAACTTTACTTTAAAATTTTACTTAATAAAAAATTGTTGTGTTTTTTTTTTTTTTGCTAAAATACATTCAATTTCATAAACAAAGAGCTTAAATTTAACTTAAAAAAGAAACAACATTACAAAACATAATAAAAACATAAAATATACCCACACCCACAGAGTGGCTACATGCATTGTGTGTGTGTGTGATCTTTACTGTGGAAATAAATATGAATGTATGTGTGTTACCATTGTGGACAGGAAGTAAATGGTGATGATAATGGAAAAACTGTAAAAAAAACTTAAAAAGGAAGAAACTATAAGAAAATTTATTTTTACTAAAATGTCTGTAAGATAGTTTAAGGATTGAGATCATTTGAAATTAATGTGCAAATAAAATTTTTTTGAGTTAGTTTGCAAATAAATCTTTGTTTATTATAAATTTATTTTGGTGAGAAAATACAGTTTGAATGGAGACTAGAAATTTTAAATGTCGTATATATTTCAAATATACAACATATATCTAGAGGTTTTTACAATTTATTCGATCTTCTACCTTATGTACATTTTTATGCTGCATTTTCAATTTCCAGCCTGTTAAAACTTTGGATATGTTAAGAAATAAATACACATAATCTGTTTTATTTTTTTAAAGATTTATTTGTACCGCAAAAAACGATTAAAATAAAGAAAGGAAATTAAATATCAGACTAAAGAAACAGAACATACAACATCAGCAATTAAAAAGTTTTTCCTTAGATTTTCTGTGCTGTTTTTGAAAGATAAAGTTTTTATTAAAATTGAATTTAGTATAAAGTTTTTTTTTTTAAGTTTATATAAGGAGTAAAATGCTTATATTTTTTCACACAATCTGTACTAGCACTTTGTTTATTTATTTATTTATTTATTTATTTATTTATTTATTTATTTATTTATTTATTTATTTATTATGAGAGGTTTTAGTTCAAATGATTGTTATATTATAAAAAAAGTATTGTATCTAAGTGATTAATTCTTAAGAAGAAATGTTTCTTACCAAAAAATTACGTATTTAGTTGGGGTGGGATTAATTGGTCTGCATATAATCTTGCAGCATTTCATATTATTTTTGCATATTTTTTAGTGCTTCTTGTCAAATACTTTTAGAATTATATCATATACTTATACCATACACCACTATAGTGGGGAGGTATTATGCGTTTGTGCTGATGTTTGTAACACCCAAAAATATTGATTCTACTGCCAGAATTATTTCATGAGTCGTTTAAGCTATGTCCATCTGACCGTTAGATTGTTTTAAACGACCAAAATTGACTTATAACCATTAGTATCGCAATGAAAGTCTATATAAACAACTGTTATTTAATAATATATTCTTTTCCTAAATTTAATAAGGCCCATGTTTGACATATACTCTATATAAAGCCTATTTTAGAAAATGTGTTTTTCATCAATAAATTGCTAAAATATTTTAAAATTAAGGTAAAATTATATGGTCGACCATGACCGACTATACTTTCTTACTTGTTTTATTTTGGCTAAACGAAAATGGTTAAAATCGGTCCACTATTTCGTCTCGCTTATGTACAACCATAACCCTTGAATAGCGCTTTTGAGAGCATTTTTATGATAAATATTTTAATATGTGAAGAAAAATCGACATAACTTTGGGTATATTCATACTTGCTTAAAATGAAATACTTACGAAAATTATTATAAAAATGGAAAATATTTTAAAACAATAACTATTTGAAATTATTTGAAATGATTTTGCCTTTTTTAAGTTAAAAGTAAAGTAAAAAAAAAACTGCTGTGATAGAAGACGTACCAAAAAACAAACACATACTTACAAAGTTAATTCTATTGAAAAAAGCCGGAAGATACATTATAGCTTCAGAACATGTGAAGTACTGAAACATAATTTGAATTTATGGATTTTATAAAAAAAATTCGGCTGTGTCGAATCTTATTAACGCTTCACCATAGTGTATTTAAAAATATTAATTTTATAAAGTTAATAGTCATTCTATTTTATGACGGAAACTAAATACACTAGGTAATGAAAGCAACAAACATTCAAACAACATTGCTAGTCATAGTTCCTATCGCCGTTGTCGAACTAGTTCTTTGTACTGCATGGGAAATACACAAAAAAACAAAATACACAAATACATCCGCATCCAGCACTCAGTGTTAATGTTGCTTATTTATCAAAGCACGATATATAACCTTTTTTATGAAATTTCCAGAGGTTGTCTCAGATTTGTGCTCATCCGTCATTTATAGACCTATTAGGCTGATTTTAAATAGCAACAGACAGACAGACAGACATGTGTGTCGATTTAGCTTTGTCCGTCTGTCTGCTAACTGTCTGTCTTTCTGCCGCACTCAAAAATATTGAACCTACACCCACATGGTATATATCAGTGAAAGTATTATTTACTTTCAGTCCGTCTGCTTGTTTGTGTGTATGTCCGTCTGCTTATGATTGCACTTTTATATAAGCATAACAAAGGTTTTAATATCTCTTTAAATATATATATAGCCACCTTAAATTATACCAAATGGCTCAGAAATACTTTCTAAGACGAATAAGATCTGGCCGCCTGTCTCTCTATATGTCATTGAATGAATTGAATTAATTTCATAATAATCGGGCCTTTTTTAACCTTAGCTCACATACAAAGGCCCTTTTGGAAAATTTCCACACCTCAGTAATAAGCTTTTAAGTTGTAATTTAATTTACCAAAAATAAATTATTTCAGATTCTTTGTTTGTATTCAATATCATCGCTATACTGATGTATTTCAATCAGTGAAGATTATTTGAACAGTCTTCCAACGGCCACTTGTATGGGGAGTGTATGAAATCAGCAACCGATATTGCCCATTTTTAATGGCTATTAGACAGCATGCATAGAGAATATTAGTGTAAAGTTTCACTTTTCCTTTCACTTTTCGTAAGATTTCCATCGAGTTTTTAGCAGACAGACGGACGGACATGGGTAGATCGTTTTAGAGCTTAATATGGACCCAGAATATACAAGGAATGTCAAAAACAATAGAATTCACATTCTTTTTTGGAAGTGGGTATACAAGTTTTGCATTTTTTCATTTCAAGAATTAAGTTTTACATTGTACTGCTTTTATTAAGAACACCTGTACGTATACGTATTAATATTTTTTTGTTATTTAAAATATTAAGTATACGTCTTAATTATAAATGTACTTGAAATATTTAAATCGAATTTTTTAAAGCTTTTTTTGCGATTTAAACCTTCTAGATAAAGTTCTTTTGAATTATACATGTTTTTTTTTTATTCTTTATTAGAAAAATCAACTTTATATTAGAGAATAAATCAAAATTTCCGATTTGAAAGATATGAGTTTGAGAAAATTATAATTTTTTGTAAAAATTACCTATATACAATTTTATATAACTCGTTTAAGTTTAATTTCATTGACATTCGATTATTCTAATGCCAGTTACGTATTTTAGAGTTAGCTGATATAGTTGCACTATTATTATATCTTGACATAAAATATTATGGCTAAGAATGTGTGTATTTGTGATTTAAATCCTTTCAGTTCTTTTCTCCACCAACTGTCCTTTTTTATGATTTTCTTTGAATGTGACTGACATAAGTTAAATTTATTTATACATTAAACTCTATATTCTTCTTTGCTTTGTATTAGCACAGTTGCGGAAAAACATAAAATAGAAATGTTGAGGAATATATTTCAAACAAAATCTTAAAAAAATGTTAGAATATAAATATTCTCAGATATATCTTACATTTGTTCACTTACTTGCGCGGTCAATGCAGTTGGTTGGCTGAGGAATTCACTTTCGCTTTTAGCTGTTAAATAGAATATGACCTCAAGTGATTTCTTTAGTACGTGGCACAAATTTAACATTCTCATTTTACTTTTATGTGACTGAGTTTATATTGGCGTCTGTGGTTTTGCTTCCTTCTTTTCAGTCATTAAAACATCTCCTCTTTTATACAATTTTATCATAATACGTACTATTTTATAACAGTTTTTTGCGAACAAAAGTTGAACAGAGATTTGACTAAAGCAAAACCAAGACATTAAAATGAGCAATGTTTATGTGAAACTGTTTTGGAATACTAAAGAAAGACAAGTACTAAAGAGGTGTTCGGAATAGGAAATGTCATTCAAGGATAATTCATTTTCTTATGCTTAAGCGTTTTACTTAACTACACAAGACATAAGCATAGATGAATTAGTGTAATAAAAATTATTTTATTTCTTTTTATAAATGAGTATTATTTTTGTAATTTAATTTAGTTGTACATTTGACAATTATTACTATGTCTTCTATGAGGAACATAGGGCCACCACAAACTGCATCCAGGTTTTTTATTTATTGTGCTTCCTTTGCTTCTTTCTTCAGTTACGATATATAATAATTTTTGTAAGATTAAATAAATAAAAGCATTGTTACATTACCTCCATAACACTTTTAATTAATTAATTACTTACTTACTTTTAAGGAATTTATCAACATATACATATAGCTGTGCTTTAAAAAACACACAAAAAAAAAGTTTTTTATTAATTAGTATAATGAATAACAAAGAAGTAAATACTCATGCCACTGGTATATACAATCTTTACTGTATAATATATACATATATCAAACATTTGTATACCACAGACAGAAAAACAGAGAAAGTACTTTTCGAGTACTTATACAAATACATAACTGTTAAAAAATATAAAAGAGCAAGCAAATATAAATGTTTCGCCACCTGAATTAAAAAAGGACTTAACAATCAAAATATGTAAATTGTTTATTGAAAACGGTTTGGCATCAAAAAAAACATGTTGTTGCAAATTAGAATTTTATTTTCAAAAACAACGACTTTTTTAAAATGAAATTCAAAAGGGACTAAAAACAAATTAGTAATTTCCACAAGCCAGAAAGTTCTAAAAGGCAATATAAAAGCCAATGTCTGGCGCTACAGTTATATTCAAACAACAATACTAGTAAGAATATGTCATTTTTATAACAACATCATTACTCTCACACTATTGAAATGGGTGGGTATTATGCGTTTGTGCTTATGTTTTGTAACATCCCAAAAAATTAGTTTAACCTTCAACTTAAAATCCCCAGGGGGCATGTTACCTTGTTGAAAGGCCCCTTCTTAGTACTTTTGCATTACTTGATTTGAACTTCACTTCTCGGACATTCTGTGGAATGATTTGACATGGTTGAACCAGAGAACCACATAAACAGATATTAGTTGGCCGCAGTACTTTGTCCTTGTTGGTCAGTTGGTTGAGGTTCCTACGGGATCCATGTAGTGGCTGTGGTATAACGGGAGAAGTGAGTTGTGGTTTAAATACTGAAAAAGGTGCTTCTAGTAGCCCTTGCTTATAAACTGTACTATAAACTGGATATGGAACTTCACTCCTCGGACATTCTTTGGAATGATTTGACATGTGGTCGAACCAGAGAATCACATAACCTGGTACTAAGTGCTGGTCAGTTGATTGTGGTTCCTTCGGGATCGGTTTAACGGGATGAGTGAGTTGTGTTTAAAATACTAATGTAGAGTAAAATCTATATTTAGGAATAAGTTTGGCGCTGCTGCCGATTACTACAGAGGAGTAATTCTGGAAATAAACGTTGGTAATGAGTTGGTATTATATGTATATAGTACAGGATGAATGAATGGTTATACTGATCTTTTGAGTTTACCTAGAATGACTGTTTCAGATGAATGAGAAGTGTGGTTGATTGAGAGATGATAAATGAAAGGTATGTAACGCAGGATATTGCATCCCTAGCTTCTGGACTCAACAGAGGCCATTCCATTTGTGTGGTTGTAAATGGAAGTGATGTTTTTATACCCTACACCACTTCAGTGGGTGTATATTGGGTTAGTGCTGATGTTTGTAACGCACAATAATATTGGTCCTTTAACCACCTTAAAGTATACCAATCGGCTCAGAATCATTTTCTGAGTCGATTTAGCTATGAACTCAAACTACAGGTCGCAATTTTGAAGATAATTCAGTGAAATTTGGTACATGGTATTCTATTGGGACGAACCCTATTGAAAATGGTTAAGATGGGTCTATTATTTTACCTAGTCCCCATACAACTGAACCACCGAATATGGCTTGAAAACATTGTAATCAAACTAAAGGTCGCAATTTTGGATATAATTCAAAATGGTTCATTATTTCACCTAGCCTCTATACAACTGAAACAACAAATAGAGCTTGTAATCATTGTAATCAAACTACAGGTTGCAATTTTGGAGATAATAGTTGAAAATAGTTAACATCGGTCCTTTATTTCACCTAGGCCCCATACAACTGAATCCGCCAAATAGGGCTTTTAAGTTCATAATTATGGTTAATATACTCATATCTCGACAAAAAGCTGCAAAACCAAGTTCTGTACTAGCTTTGATGACCCTCATGAACTTTATAATTATTTGACCTTTAAAAAGCCACAGTTTTGTTAATATCTGAGGCAAGGTGCAATTCAACTTAAATGCTTTATTATGAAAACTAAATTACATTTTATTCGTTTACAGGTGTAGGGTATTATATGGTCGGCTTCGCCCGACTATAACTTCTTACTTGTTTTTATTTAACTTTTTTGTCTCTTCTCTAAAATGTTTAAAAGTGATCTTAAGTATGCCCTTTTTCATTTCAGCTAACGTTTTGTAAAACATTTACTATCATACATTTTTTTTAAGAAATAAATACTTAATAATTTAACTTGGTGAGTGTTATTTTTATTTCAGTGTTTCTTTTATTTCAAAGAAAATATAATTTCTTCATAATAATACTTTATATTTACGAGTTAAAAGTCAATTTAGCAAAATGACAAATTATTCCCCCAACTTGTTAAGCTACTTTCCGACCTATCAAATAATTTGACAAAAAAAGGTGTAAATTTATTTTTCAATCTGCATAATTTTGTAATAGAAATTGATGTAATAAATATTAAAGTCGTTCTGAACTGATGTCGTCAAAGATATATTATGTTTGTGCAAATAAATATATATTTAAAGGAAATCAAAATGTCGATTTTTTTAGTGGTCACATCACTTTCTTCAAATATTTGATAAGTGTGGATGTTGCATTTACATCAACGTACCACGTGTTTAAGGTGATGAAATTATTTATATATTTATATACAACAAGTAACAAGCAAGAGTTATACATTCGACTCGACATTCCTTCACCATAGTGTGCTTACAAAAAATAAAAAAAAAAAACTACCAGCTGTGATATGAAAAAGCAATAGAAAGTCCTCTGATAGATGAAATTTGATAGATCGTCCTTGAATCTAATAATGATTGTTGTTAGTTTGAGTTTCCAACAGACAAACGAACGTCTAAAAATCAAATAAGGACCCAGACTAAACATATATAGTTTTGTGGATCTAATATCAATATATAGTTGTGTTACAAACGAAATGGATAAACGATACTTACCGTTTTTTTGATAAAAAGTGGCATGCGCTCAAAATTGTACATGTCAAAAATATTTTAAATTTTGAGCCCTCAGATTTATGTAAAAAAATGTTCCTTCAGCCCCACTGTATTATGGTCGTTTAAAATATTTTTACTAAAGTTCATAAGCAATTAAGTATTGCATCAATTCCTATTGTATTTAATATATTCCCTTTTCAGGACACTTTCTTGTTTATTTCCACTCTTTGTTTTTGATAATTTGCCAAATTCAGTCAAAACTACAATACAAACATTATTGTCTGTGGGCGAAAAAGGAAAGCGTTGAAATGGTTAAATTAATGAGCATTACTTTAAGCGGTCGTTTAATTTAAATCAACATATAAATATTTGTGTGAATGTATGTGTGTTCAGATATACAAAAATATAAACTTCTATTTGGTTATGTTATGGTTATGTATCCTAGGCTAGCTTCATCAGCTTCATCTTAATGTCGACAGTTTTATACATAAATTGTACCCTACACAATTATATTGAGGAGGGTATTTTGAGTTTATGCTGACGTTAGAATATTCCAAAATATTGGTCCTACACCAACCTTAAAGTATACCAGTAGGTTCAGAATGTTTTTCTGGTCGATTTAGATTTGAAGTGTTGGCCTTTTATTGCTTTCATGTAGATCGCAGTGTCCCAAGATTTTTTTGGTTTTCTTGATGTAGAGCCTAATTTTAAGTTCTCAGCAGTGTTCTGCGTTATCATTCGAAAAATCTTAAAAATAGGATAACATTTCATTACAAAATCATAGTTAACCATCATAGCGGGTATAAAAGGTCGCACTAATAGGAAATTAAAATTTAATTTAACATTTATAAAACAGTTATTTAACACATGTTCTTAAGTGCTACAAAACTTTTTCTTTGTAAAATTTTGCTGCATGTGTCGAATGTTTTATTTCCTTTTATATAAATTTCGTTTGACAGCGTATAGCAGATCAAGGAAATAAAAATATATTGCGCCTTGCACTTTTTTAAATGTGTTTTTAATCGTACATAATTTATCTACCTAATAAACTTATGCGGTAGTATGCATTGCACGGTGGTCGAAGTAAGTCTTGAAAATTGTTACACAATGATAAAAGAAAGTCTTTCTATGAAGCAAATTCCTGAAATAATTACTTCTTTAAATACGCGAGTTTGGTACAAAACTGACCCAATCGTTCATTAAAGTTTTATTGGCATAGTCGAAATTACACTATAGTAGGATCTTAAAATTTTAGTCCTACACCAATCGGTTTATAATTACTTGCTAAATTGTTCATCTGTCAGGTTGTAAAAAATTAATAATAAAAACTCTCAACTCTCTAGTTCTGTTCTAGTTCTATTCTAGTTCTGTTCTAGTTCTGTTCTAGTTCTGTTCTAGTTCTCTTCTAGTTCTGTTCTAATTCTGTTCTAGCTCTGTTCTAGTTCTGTTCTAGATCTGTTCTAGATCTGTTCTAGTTCTGTTCTAGTTCTAGTTCTAGTTCTGTTCTAGTTCTGTTCTAGTTCTGTTCTAGTTCTGTTCTAGTTTTAGTTCTGTTCTCGTTCTGTTCTAATTCTGTTCTAATTCTGTCCTGGTTCTGTTCTAGTTCTGTTCTGGTTCTGTACTAGTTCTGTTCTAGTTCTGTTCTAGTTCTGTTCTAGTTCTGTTCTAGTTCTGTTCTAGTTCTGTTCTAGTTCTGTTCTAGTTCTGTTCTAGTTCTGTTCTAGTTCTGTTCTAGTTCTGTTCTAGTTCTGTTCTAGTTCTGTTCTAGTTCTGTTCTAGTTCTGTTCTAGTTCTGTTCTAGTTCTGTTCTGTTCTGTTCTAGTTCTGTTCTAGTTCTGTTCTAATTCTGTTCTAATTCTGTTCTAGTTCTGTTCTATTTCTGTTCTAGTTCTGTTCAAGTTCTGCTCTAGTTCTGTTTTGTTCTACACTATTTTCAACAGTAATTCAGAAACACTCTATTGTAAATGAGAATTTCCATTTGAAATTTAGAAACAGAATTTAGAAAATTCTAAAAATGGGATTTTTCATTTAACATTTAGAAAAGATCAATTGAAAATGAGAAGTTTCAATTATAATTTAGAAAATATAAATTGAAATTGAGATATTCCATTTGAAATTCAGAAAAGAACATTTTAAAATGAAATTTTTTATTTGAAATTCAGAATACAACAACTGAAAATGAGATTTTTCATTTGAAATTCAGAAAATTCCAATTTAAAATGAGATTTTTTATTTGAAATTTAAAAAAAAAATCAATTGAAAATAAAATTTCTCATTTGAAAACCAGAAAATTGTATGTGTTTATTTTATTCAACCTTAATTTAAAATTAATTGTAAACAAAAATTTAAATTGGTATTTTCTGAATTTCAAATAAATAAACTCGTTTTTAACTGTTGTATTCCGAATTTCAAATAAAAAATCTTATTTTCAATTGATGTTTTCTCAATTTAAATTGAAAATTCTCATTTTTAATTGGTATTTTCTAAATTTCAAATGAAAAAATCCATTTTCAAATGTTCCTTTCTGAACTTCAAAAGTAAAATCTGAATTTTGATATTTTCCGAATTGAAATGAAAAGTTCTCATTTTCAATTGAAAAAGGTGTAGTTCTGTTCTAGTTCTGTTCTGTTCAACTACTGTTTTTATTCAGCTTTGGTTCAATTCTAGTTCAGCTCTGGATCAATTCGAATTCAGTTTTTGTTCTATTCTAGATTAGTCAAATCTATTCTAGTTATATTCCGATTTAATTTCAAATCAATTTTAAATAAATATTTTCCGGCTCTAGATAAAAACTGAATCAAATTTGTGTCAATTTACAAATCAATAAAATCCTCAATCAATTAAATCCTCAATTAATTCTGTATCAGTTATAGTTCTATGTAGATCAATTATAGTAATAAACGGTACTAGGTTTCATTTGAAATCATTAAGTTTTAAAAGATTTCATACATAACTTTAAAATGTTTTTTTTTTCAACAGTTAAAATATAACTTTTACTGCTTTATTATTATAAATGCTTTAAAATATATACTCACTCACATTGTTGGCCAAGCCCGAATATACATAAAGAATTGTTTTTTAAATTACATTGTCAATTCCGAAGAATTTTGAACTACATAAATTGTATACGTAATATTTAATTAATTATGCAAGTTTGTTACTCATACGTACTGATAGTCATAGTATGTCATTATTACTTGTTTTTGTAGAAGATGCTGTTGTGATGTCTAATTGTGAAGTATGACACGATATTCCCTTTTATCACCAATTTTACAATATCAAAGAAGAAGTAGGAGATAAAGAAACAAAATTATTGACCCACTGTCATAGCGTGAGAATATGGGCCAATCAGCAAATAATAACCAACAGCATCTGTATTGTAGTTTGGTTTTCATGTATTTATTTTTCGAAAAACTTTATTTTTTTGCAAACAATGTTTGCCTCGAAACCATATCGAAACAAATAGTTGTTATCGTAGCTCTCTGTTTGTGCACTTTTTCTGTTCGTTATAAATTGCCAGTTAACATGAAAATTATAGTATTTTTTGATTTCATGTCTGCTTTATTTTTAATTAAAACTTTAAATTTATTTCAAGGCTAAAGTGTAGTTTTTTTACAGAATTCGAATTTTATGTATTGTTAGGTTTAACAAATAAATATTTTTTTTTTTTTTCAAAAAATACAACTTATTTAAAGTTTGTAAAATATTGTGCAAAAAATCGACAAACATATATTAAAAAGTAATAAAAAAATGTACATTAAAACGCTGGCAAAAGAATGAATTAAAAAAAAAAAGAATTTCAGTTTGTTTATTTATTTGTATCAAAGAAAAACCTTAATTTTACTTTTACAAATTAATGATGCACATTGTGATAAATGAAATGTTTTGTTAATTTTCCTTTTTTACCTGCCAGACAATAGCATTGAATGTCAAAAGAACTTTTTATGGTGTTTTCACTCAGCGAAGCAAAGTCTGAAAAATAAAAAGAAAAAAACTTTTGAAAAGTATTTACCCTACGAAATTATAATAATACATTAAAGTTAAAACTACATTTCCAAATGGTATAGAGTATTGAAGTAATGTTTATTACTTTTATTGTTTTCTTATAAAAAAGAGAATGTTCTTCTGATTATTGTTTAAAACCAAATTTTATATCAATCCTCATAAACAAATTATTATTTAAAACATAATTTTATAAAAATTCTCATTCTCTACTTTTAACATTTTGAAAAACTATAATGTTTAAGATAACACTATGCAGCACTATTTTTGGGGGGCGAAAAATTCCTTCATAAAATGAAAGCATGACATTAGTGTATTCAAACCCTCGACGCGTTTTTCGCTACTAGATCAAACTTTTACGCTATCGCTAATTGAAAGTTCATAGTGTGATGACGGGATATTTAACTTTAATTAATAGAAACTATTAACAAATGGGGTATCATATGAAAGCTTCTTCGAAGTGCCATTGAATAATATGTAAATCAACAACATCCATTTCGAAATTTTCGCGGTTTCCGAATAAAAGCATATTTTTTGGAAAATCGAAAAAAATGGTATTTAAACGGCTAACTAAATGGCCAGATTAAAAATTTTTCTGCGAAATGCACTGTTTATGTGTATAAAACAGATTTTTTTGAAAACTTTAAATTATAATATTTTTTAAAAAATGAAAATTTTTGATTTTTTGCACATTTGGTATAAAAAGGTGGGGGAAAATATTTTAATTTGAAAATAATTGCACGTTTTATTAATGTCAATGACAAATGTAAAAGTTTGATATCTACATTAAATATTTTTGATAAAAATTTTGAGACTGTAAAAGAATGAACAAAAGCGCGATTATAAAAAATAATAAAATACAAGAGTCATTTAATCACATAGAAATTAAATACAAATTGAATAATTTGTCAAAATAATTCATATACTGTTCGAAAAAATTAAATCTTTTAAATAATATTTTATAATTTTACGGAAGCTGCGTTATGAATATTGGAGATTTTTTACATTTACTAATATGCTTTCGAAAGACCTTTTAAATGATAACACTGTCGCCCTACCTCAATAAACATATATATCTTTGCCTAACAAGTGTTTACAAAATGGACTCGAAGGCGTTTTTTACTAAAATGCAAAAAATTTCTAGGTAAAAAGTAGGCGTGTTCTTATTAAAACTACGCCTACTTATTTAAATCATTTGTTATAAAGTACAGAACCTAAATACCATAGAAAAATAAATAGAACTGAGACTGAGAATAAGAAATATTACTCTCTTACATGTATAGGTTCTGTTTGAATTTAATACAATTGTATGAGTATTTTTATTTTTGTTTACATAAAATAACAAAAATATGAAAGTACAAAATGTATCCGAATACATCATACCCTACCACATTGCGAGTAAGTAGCAATAAGTTATTTAGTATTTTTTAGTGTAGAAGTTATATTCAAGAGATTGATGTTTGCTTAATTAATGAATATACTACTCATTTTAACAATATATAGTCAAAATTTCGTATATATAAAATTTGTTGAGTCGAATTTTATAAATACCCTATTCTTGTATAGCATTTACCGCTTACAAAATAGTTCAATAGGCTAATTTATGGACGGATTACATCATTACATCGACGCAGGCGTTACAAACTTTAAGACATAAACAAAATGCCGTTCCCATTAGTGTGGTGTAGGGTGTATTTTGACTGCATTTGGGCTGCTTTGAAGCGTTAATTTTAGCATTAGCACAATTCCTTTGGCAAAATAGCCACTGCTGCACAGTGGTATAGGAAAAAAAAAAGAGGGAAATAATTCGGTAACTTCTAAACGGTTAATCCGATTTTAATGAAATTTGGTATGCACAAAGAGGAGGTGTTGTCGAGTTTAGGTTTTGAATTTGGACCTTATAGGCCAACCAGGGGCCCGGCGGGGGGTCCTCAAATTAGGACACCTCGGCTATGTTAAATTTTTAAAACGATCCTATTTCTTCATTTGAGTTCCGATTTAAAAAAATTTCGTATATAGAATCTCCTCATCGAGCACTATAAAAATGTCGTCATAGCAGTAAATTATCTCTTATAGTTTAGGAGATATTCGCATTTGAAAATTAAAATTTTAAAATTTTTACCGTTCTTACTTTAGTTTTTTGATAATAGCGGGTCCAAATATTCCCGATTTTCGCCATTTCTTTTTTTATTCGCTTAACAACAAGTTTATATATCAAGCAGTGAAAGAATTATGTAAAAATCATGACTGAGTCCAAAGTTATAGGCATTTTAATTTAAAAAATTAAAAAAAGGCGATTTTTTGCCATTTTTTTGGGAAAAAAGTATCTTTTTCTTTTTAAGTTATCTAAAAAGTTTCTAAGAAGATGTATATAGAATTTATACTTTTTGAAAAGCTGACTTTACATAAAATACGATAAATGAAACAAAACCTAAAAATTTTTGATACCGAGGGGACCAGGTCCATCCAAAAAACCCTATTTTTTATAGAAAATTCAATTTTGAGCAAAAATTCTCAAATCGCATAGTCGATATCAAATTATAGTGACCTGTTTTATATGACCCAATATGTTCTTAATCATTTTGTAACGGGTTTCGATAACCCCGCCCCTGGTATGGATATAATAGGCAAAAAACCAAAAAATCCCATTTTTGGGATTTTTAAAACTTTTTTGGGAATTCCGGGATTTCTAATAAGAAAATTCGAACTTTTTATTTAATTTTAGATTTTGAGTAAAAAAATCTACCTAACTGTAAAATTTCATCAAAAAATATTCATAAATAAAATTTTTATTGCAATTTGAAAAATTTGTATCTTCGCAAAAACTGAATAAAAAACATTTTTTAATTTTTTAAAAAAAAAGTATTCCGCGAATTTTTTAATTTTCAAAAATTATATACAGTTTTGAAAAATAGACAAAATTACCTTTCCATTGATATATAACATGCCTACCTAATGTTTTTTAAGTGACAAATTAATTAGGGAAAACTCAACATCTTTTAGAAAATTTACCTAGCACTATTATTTTCATCCATAACGTTAACTCTTAAATTTGTTACATATATTAAAAAATTTTCAGGTATTATTTTTTAAACTGTAATGATTTTTACCCATAGGTCACTTTAATAGGTAGCTTATTAAAGTGACCTATTGAGGAAAAATTCATTACATAAGGATACGTTAGACATATTAGGTAGAATATCATAACCCTTTAAAAAATAATTTAATTTAAGTACCTGTAATTAATATATAAGACAGGTTTATATCTGTTTGTAATTATTTGTAATTTTCTAACCATGGCGATCGTACTAAAAAAAATGATTTGTGCTCCATTTTATTTGAACACTCTTCAGCTCCTTTTCAAGATAAAGTGAACTTCTTATTGAAATATATTGAAACTGCACATAAAAATAAAGTGGATAAAACTGATATATGTAAAATTGAAAATTTTATAAAATCAGTTGATATAAAACTGAAGAGTGTTCGGTATTCCATTGCTAAATTTCGATCGAAATTTTCTGATTGGCTGGATGAATGTGTAGAAGTTGCTATTTGCGTATCAACTGTTGGTGCTCCCTGTAAGCAGTATGAGGATTTGAGCTCAAAATCTAAGAGGAAAAGGTTATCAACTTCACTAGAAACCTTATCTAACGAAGAAGTTTCGGACACTTTTAAAGCAATGTTAAGAAAAGAAAAACAGCCTTTGGATGCCATAAAAATTGCAAATATTCTTCCAACCGCATCACCAAGACGACTGAAAAGAATTGTAAAGAGTATACCCACACCATCATCTGATACAACGTTCACTGAGGAAGAAGCTATTGCGCTTATGTTGCAGCTGGGATTAAGTCGTGATAACTACATAACGTTAAGAAAGGCGCTATCTGAAAAAGGAGTGGATGTTTTACCATCATATGACAAAATAAATGAAAAGAAGAAAAGCATTATACCACCTCCTATTGAAATAACTGATCGGAAGGCTGTTATTGGACTCGGCGCTCTACTCGAAAATACTGCTTTAAGGATTGCTTCTGACTTTTCTTCAGACCAACTAAAAAAAATAAATTCTTGTGATCTTCAACTCATTTGTAAGTGGGGATGTGATGGATTATCAGCACTCTCGGAATATAAACAAATCAACACAAGTGAATCATCTTCCGAGTATAAAAGTGTATTTATGGCATCGCTAGTTCCATTAAGAATTCGAAAGTATGCTGACAGCGATTCTCCATCAACCAGTTTCGATGATATTTGGAAGAATTCGACTCCAGGATCCAAAGCTTTTTGTAGGCCAATAAGCTTTGAGTATATAAAGAATCCAAAACAACAACGCAAGATTTGATAAATCGTATTGAAGCAGAAATTAAAAACTTGGAACCTATAACAATCGAAATAGAAAATTATTCGTTTAACATGTCCTATGATTTAAAACTTACAATGATTGATGGGAAAGTTGGAAATGCCATTACAGGAACATCATCTACTTGGTACTGCTACATATGTGGTGATAAAAAATCAGAATTTTCGAATATTTCCAAGCAAAGATCAATAAATGAGGAAACATTACAATTTGGAATATCCCCCCTACATGCTCGCATACGATTTCTGGAACATTTTCTACATTTAGCATATGATTTAAAGTACAGAAGCATACCGGAAAATGCAAACAAAAGTGCAAATAACAATAAGGAGTTAATGGAATGAGAGCCAGTGAGAAACGAAGAATTCAAGAGGAATTTAAAAAGCGGATGGGATTAAATATTGATAAACCACTCACAGGATATGGAAGCACAAACGATGGTAATACCGCTAGACGTTTTTTTAAACATTTTGAAACTACTTCCGAAATAACCGGAATTAGTATGGATTTACTGCAAAAGGTCAATATTATTCTAATGGCGATAAATAGCAAGCATAAAGTGAACGCAACAAAATTTGGAGAGTATTCTACAAAAGTTTCTAAATTACTTTTGGAATTATATCCCTGGAAAGAAATGACACCTACAGTTCACAAGATATTATGTCATGGAAAGGTCATCATAGAACATAATATTCTGCCTTTAGGAGAGCTTACAGAAGAACCCCAAGAATCGAGGAATAGAGACTTTAAGCATATTCATCAGTTTAGCTCAAGGAATGTTCTAGGCAGTCTCAAAATGAAGATATTTTTAATAATCTGATTCTATCTTCTGATCCTGTTTTATCTACTATAAGGAAACGTTGGATTTGCTACAAAACGTTAGCATTTGAAAATATTCATGAATTTAAAGATTTACTTTATCTTTTAGATATGGACTACTGTGATACCGATTATTTTACAAAATTATATTAATTTATAAAAAAAATAAATAAAGACTATTTTTATATAAAATAAATACTTGTTAATTTTTTTAGGGATAAAGAATAAAAGATTAATCGTAAAAAGTGGCTGTAAAAATTCATAAAAATTTAGGTAGTAAAACATGCCTAACAAATGTATGGATGAAAATAATAGTACTAGGTAAATTCTCTAAAAGATGTTGAGTTTTCCCTAATTAATTTGTCACTTAAAAAACATTAGGTAGGCATGTTATATATCAATGGAAAGGTAATTTTGTCTATTTTTCAAAACTGTATATAATTTTTGAAAATTAAAAAATTCGCGGAATACTTTTTTTAAAAAAATTAAAAAATGTTTTTATTCAGTTTTTGCGAAGATACAAATTTTTCAAATTGCAATAAAAATTTTATTTATGAATATTTTTTGATGAAATTTTACAGTTAGGTAGATTTTTTTACTCAAAATCTAAAATTAAATAAAAATTTCGAATTTTCTTATTAGAAATCCGGAATTCCCAAAAAAGTTTTAAAAAATCCCAAAAATGGGATTTTTTGGTTTTTTGCCTATTATATCCATACCAGGGGCGGGGTTATCGAAACCCGTTACAAAATGATTAAGAACATATTGGGTCATATAAAACAGGTCACTATAATTTGATATCGACTATGCGATTTGAGAATTTTTGCTCAAAATTGAATTTTCTATAAAAAAATAGGGTTTTTTGGATGGACCTGGTCCCCTCGGTATCAAAAATTTTTAGGTTTTGTTTCATTTATCGTATTTTATGTAAAGTCAGCTTTTCAAAAAGTATAAATTCTATATACATCTTCTTAGAAACTTTTTAGATAACTTAAAAAGAAAAAGATACTTTTTTCCCAAAAAATGGCAAAAAATCGCCTTTTTTTTAATTTTTTAAATTAAAATGCCTATAACTTTGGACTCAGTCATGATTTTTACATAATTCTTTCACTGCTTGATATATAAACTTGTTGTTAAGCGAATAAAAAAAGAAATGGCGAAAATCGGGAATATTTGGACCCGCTATTATCAAAAAACTAAAGTAAGAACGGTAAAAATTTTAATTTTCAAATGCGA
Organism: Lucilia cuprina; assembly: GCF_022045245.1. Classification (NCBI taxonomy): domain Eukaryota; kingdom Metazoa; phylum Arthropoda; class Insecta; order Diptera; family Calliphoridae; genus Lucilia; species Lucilia cuprina. The sequence goes on from NC_060951.1 coordinate 28,222,654, forward strand.
ATATCTCCTAAACTATAAGAGATAATTTACTGCTACGACGACATTTTTTATAGTGCTCGATGAGAAGATTCTATATACGAAATTTTTTTTAAATCGGAACTCAAATGAAGAAATAAGATCGTTTTAAAAATTTAACATAGCCGAGGTGTCCTAATTTGAGGACCCCCCGCCGGGCCCCTGGTTGGCCTATAAGGTCCAAATTCAAAACCTAAACTCGACAACACCTCCTTTTTGTGCATACCAAATTTCATTAAAATCGGATTAACCGTTTAGAAGTTACCGAATTATTTCCCTCTTTTTTTTTTCCTATACCACTGTGTGCTGCTGCAATAAACACTGCTAAAAGTTATGTTTTTCCTATAAAATTATTGAAAACATTTTCAGAAAAAAACAAATTTTTCAATCGTTTTTATTTTTTTAATATAATTTTTAAGTGTCAATATTGATTCAACCCAGCAAATAATAATTTTTAATGAAGATGTTACTTACATTGGTCAACTGATATTGAATAAAAATGGCTAATTCAAAACATTATTTCATAAAATATGGAAATATAAGGTCAAACAAAAATATAAAAACTTTTTAAACGAAAGAGTTTGTGTTTGTTGGGTTACATATTTTTCAACTAATACATTCTCCCGACATAGTTTTTGACAGTAGACTTAGTTTATGTCATACTCAGTTTCAGTTTTTATATATACCTTTCGATAGCTAAATACTTTTAACCAAAGTTAAGAAGTGTCCGACCTCTCATATACGGAAAATTACTCTCTCACATCTACGAGTGTCGTTGTGAACTCCACTCTCTTGGGAAATTAAACTTGTCAAAACCCTCAAATGTTTAACTTACTTTTTTTGGCCACTTTTAAGGATTGTACGCGTAATTACGGTTGTGCATAAAAAATCTGTAATTTCTTAAAATAATTTTATCTCACTTTTCATACAAAATTTTGTTAATTTTCCTAAACTGGAAAAAAATATGTTTTTTTCTAATTATGACATTTTAATTTTTGTGTTGTTGAAGTTTTAATTTCAAACAGAGTTTCAATATTTGGTATGAAAATTCGAACAAATTTAAAATTGTAACTTTTTTAGAAAATCTGTGTGTTTGGAATGCACCAATACATATACATTTTGTTACTAACACAATTAAGTTATATACGTTTTCACAACACATGATTAGAGTTAGGTACTGCTGTCAAAAAGTCGGACTACTTGAATACTTTGCTATTACATTAGATTTTATCGTACTAGAATTTACTAAATGTGCATAGTGCCACATTTAGTAATTTCTAGAACGATAAAAATCTAATGTTAAAAGCAAAGTATTACAAGTTGTCCGACTCATATTACAGGAAATTACTCTCATCACATCTACGAGTGTCGTGTGAACTCCATCTCTTGTGAGCATTTAAACTTGTCAAAAACATACAAATGTTTAACTACTTTTTTGGCCCACTTTTAAGGATTGTAGACGCGTAATACGTGTGCATAAAAATCTGTAATTTCTTAAATATTTTTATCTCATCTTTTCATACAAAATTTTGTTTAATTTCCTCAAACGGAAAAAAATATTTTTTTTTCTAATTATTGACATTTAATTTTGTTTTGTTGTTGAATTTTTAATTTTCAAACAGAGTTTCAATTTTTGGTATTGAAATTCGAACAAAATTTAAAATTGTAAACTTTTTTATAAAACTCTGTGTGTTTTGGAATGCACCAATACATATACATTTTGTGTTATTAAACACATATTTAGAGTTTTAATACTTTTCACTAACACATGATTAGAGTTAGGTACGTGCTGTCAAAAAAGGTCGACTACTTGTAATACTTTGCTTTAACCATATATTTTTATCGTACTAGAATTTACTAAATGTGGCACTATGCATTGCAAACATCATGTGTATAGGGCAGAGTTTATCATTGTCAACAGCTAAAGCTCACGATATGTCTCAAGTGAAGTCAAATAGTTATGTATATGTTAAGCCAAAAAGCAAAGATAAGATGAAGGATGATTTAAATAAATTTGTCAAAATCATTAAAAATAACATACAATATGACACATACACACATATACGTTTTGTAAACGCAAATATTGTTCTCAATCAAATACATACATAAAAATAAATTAGTGTTTGTTTGCTTGTGGGTGTTTGAAGTCTGTAGACTGTCTATAGATTGCATTGACATTTTTCACAGAATTTTTTTTAAAGGCAAATGTTTAAGTATGCAAATTTTATATGGACAATTTAGACATCCATGTTAAATATTTATGGACTATACAACAAAAAAATAAATATTTAAAACAAAATGGACTTACATATGTAGGCTTAATGTAAACCATTAAGATTCTTAAAATTTGCAAGGGAACACTAAAATCATAAGAACAATATGAAGAAAAATGGTAGGACTAAGAGACTATGGTAGGGCGTCACACTCTCTCATATGAATTAAAGACAAAAATTCAAATATCTTGGAAACGGTTGGAGCTATAATACTTTCCTATACCATCTTAATGCTCAAATTAACATTGAGTGTGCTTGAAAAATTACTAGTACCAATATTCTTAAACTCAATTAGGTTCTTTAGAAGCAGTTAATTACTTGTACTAATATATATACACAGAAAAAACTGAAAATGAGTTTTAATTATCAAAATAATTGTATCAAGCAAGTTTTGCACCTATAACCAAAATGATGATATCAATTATCAAATTTGTAAAAAAAATAAAAATATATATATTTTTTCCAAATAACGAATTAATCAAAACAATTAATGTCAATAATTGAGACAAGATTTAACATTGATTAATTCATTAATTGTATAAATTAAATATTTAATAAATAAAAAATTGATTTTTTATTAATTTATTAATCAAATAAATTAAACTGTTTGATAGAGAAAATTTTAAAAAATCAATTAAGAAGGTGATTAAAACAATCAAATTATTAATCGATTACACACAACGTTAAAGAATACTAGCCCTTTAACAATGCGTTCAGCATTTACAAAAATTATCACTTTATTGACAAAATTTAACATATAAAGTGTTTCACAAATTGTCAAGAAACTTAAATATTATATGCCTAACATTTTATTAACTATATAGGAATTATAAGTATTCCTCGCAAAAAAAATTAAATAAAATATTAAAAAAATAAAACTAAAATAGAAAAGTAGGCCAGAAACATTTTTTCAATCAATTAAAAAATTAATTGAATTAATTAAAAATTTAATCAAAATTTTATACTTATGTTTCAAACAGTTTCAAAAAACGAGATAATTAAGACAAATAAAAATTTGTTTAAATAAAAAGTAAAGAAAATTAAAACATGTTAATTGAAAATAAACTACCGATAATTTTTTCTGTGTAAAAAGTCTCCATATTTCGTAGTTTTGCTCCTTTGTAATCCCCCTATGTGGTTTTAATAATGTATTGTATAAATACTTTCTTATTCTTTCGTAAGCTTCTGTGTGATAATAATGAAGCTGTACATAGTCTTTTTCACACGATTTACATTGACTTATTTTTCTAATTACTTGTAAGCAATTGTGGTAAGTACTTGCTACCAATGACATCACCTCGTTAAAATAATTACTATTACTATTTTGTTACTAAAATCTCAGCATTACACCTTACACATTAATAAAGGTTTTTGCTGGATCGGTAATGGGTTGAGTTTACATAACCTCTTACTTTTCAATTACAACATGTAAGAAAGTATAGTCGGGCGTGACCAACCATTCTTTATAAAAAAATCATTGTTTCGATACATTTAAGCAATTAATGGATGAAAATCAGATTTTCTAAAAGGGGCTTTAAATGGGGGCTAGGGGCAAATATGGACTAAGCCCGATAAAGTTTTGTGAATATATTTATATTTATATAATATTTATTTGTGCTGAGTTTCACCGCGATATTTGTGTTTATAAGTTAATTTTGGACATTCAAGTAATTTTCTGAAGAGGATTTGTATGGGAGCTAGGGTCAAATGAGACTCGATCTTTAGGAAATTTTGCAAGGTCATCAAGGCTTGCATGAAACTTAGTTGCGGTGCTTTTTATCGATATACATGTACATTTAACATAATTATGAGCTCAGAAGCCCTTTTCGGGGGGTTCTGTTGTATGGGGGCTAGGGGATAGGCTTCGTTCTTGAATAAAAATAAGCGTATGTGCCAAAGTTTATCCAATTATCTTGAAAATTGCGACCTGTACCTTGCGCTCAAGGTTTACATAGAGAGCCAGCCAGGCAGACGGACGGACAGACATAGCTAAATCGACTAAAATATTTTTTGTGTAGGCTATAACTATTTACTGTCTGTAATTATTTGAAGTACTCTAGTAATGACTTTATTTTACTCTAACAAGAATTGTGTTTTACAAAAATAAAACAAAAATTAAATTATTTTCATCAGGATTTTTTTAATTTTTGGACACGAAATTAACCTAAAATCAATTTAACATATTAGTCAATAATCAATGTATTATAATATTTAGAATAAAATTGCGTAAAATTTAGTACAATAAATAAAATTTAATATAAATCTTTATATTTATTTTTTCTGAGAAATATTCATATTCCTAATCTAAACCTAAATATTTAAATAATTTTTTTTTTTTGAACATAAAACTCTACAGTTTTCCAGGAATTTTTATAATTAAGTTGTTCATTCCTTTACTCATACAACCATTTCAAAATTAAATTTAATAAAATCTACATAATGCTATACAATGGAAATGCTGAGCAAAATTCTTATGAAATTTGAATCCATAAAAGGTAAATATTATTTATTAAATTACGGAATGTGTGGGGGAGATATATAGTACATACATGCAAACATAACCTAAAACTATTACTTAGACATGAATAGGAAAACCACGAAAATGTCTTTGTGTTACAATTACAAACATACATATATTGTTGAAAACCAAAAATTTGAGATTACATCGTGTATACCCAATCGCGTTGAAGCCTAATCATTTTCTTTATTAACTGTATATACCAAGCATAAACTGGGCAATCTTCTACTTACAAACCTACATGCTTTTGAATGATAATTAAATACTGTGTGTATTTTAACAGGGTTAGGTAGACGAACCCAATTGGAAAAGGTTTGTCCTTGTTAAGAGCTAACTTGTATGGATTTATTTCTAACAATATTTTATATAATTGTTTAAATTAAGACAACTAAACTAAATATTGTTGATCAACATTTCACATTTAAAGTCAACGCATAAATCAAATAACCAAAATAAGTTTTTTGTGTGAAATTCTCTTATTCAAACATAATTTTATACAAATTGGTTTTGTTTGAGGAAATGTCAATACAAAATTTGACTAAAGTGTTAAAGTATTGAAAAGCATTGAGGCATAAAACAAGGTAATAATGAATTAATAGAGAAAACATTGAAAATGCGTTTTAATTAATTAAATGATAGGAATAAAGAAAGAATCATTTAAAAGTTTCTTGATAAAATAAACAAATAACAAGTAAGAGTGTTATATTCGACTATGGAGAATCTTATATACCCATCATTAAACCGTATGCAATAAGTGGAAAGCTTGGGTTAATTATGGACCGATCATCATCTTACATACTCAACTTACTTATATTTTATTCATTTTTAAAGAGACCATATATGAGGGGAAGAGTCAATTACGGATAGATGCTCATAAAATTTGGTAGACATTTTGGAGAAATTGTCTCATATAAAACTTATTTCTGTCGAATTTCGTTGCTATACTCGCATTTTTAAAAGAGTTATGACTGTTAAAGCTGTTTTTCGGGAGGCCACTTGTGTGGGTGCTATACGACAACGTGAACCGATATTGCTCATTTGCCCAATACCAAACAAACCATACACATAAGGAATATTTGTGTAAAATTTCAACCTTATAGCTCTTTCCGTTCGGCCATTCAATTCAGGCAGATAGATGGACAGGCAGACGTACAGACGGAAGGGCATGGGTAGATCGTCTTACAATTTAATAAGAACCCAAAATATATATTCTTTTTAGGGTCTTTGATCAATATTTCGATATGTTGCACATGGAATGACGAAATTAGGGAACGAGACAAACAATCAATTTAGTATTAAAACAAGTAAGAGTGTATTTATATAAGATTCAGCTATGTCCAATCTTATACACCCACAAAATAATTATATTAAAAAACTTAATATTTTTGTCCAACTTTTAAACCATGAAAATTTTATTTATAGACTGATCATCATAATATTTGGTAGAAATTTGCCTTAAAATTATGTCGAATTTCATCGCCATACTTAAATTTTTTTAAACAGTTATGACTTTTAAAGCTGTCGGGGGGCATTTTTTAGGGCTATGCGAAAACGTTGACCGATTTTGCTCATTTTCTACAGTAGTCCAGACTTTTGATTACACCATGTTTCAGACTCTAAACTATAATATAATCCAGATTATAAATTAGACTATAGTTCTGACTACTGATTGGTCTATACATTTTACTATAGTCTTGGCTTTAGTCTACAATATAGTCCTAACTACAGATTAGAATATATACTAGCATACAGTCTAAACTATATTTCTTACTAGGTATGAAATAGATTTTTGTCCATACTATATGGTAGACTTCAGTCCAGACTAAAGTGCAGACTTAAGACAAGACTATTCTATAATCAAGGATATAGTTCAGATTGTAGACTGAACTATAGACTACAAATTATAGTCTAGACTATATTCCTGGACTACTACAGTCCAGACTAATGACTAGACCATATTTCAGACTTTAAACTACACTATAATCCAGACTATAGTCCAGCATATAGTCTAGACTATAATCCAGATTGTTGACTATGCTACACAGAAAAAATTATCGGTAGTTTATTTTCAATTAACATGTTTTAATTTTCTTTATTTTTTATTTAAACAAATTTTTATTTGTCTTAATTAAATTATTAAAATATTAAAAGCAGCAAAATTCGTTCATATGATAGACTATTTTCAATTAGTTTCGTCCGTGCAACAATAGAATATGTACCAAATTTCATCAGACTATCTTAAAATTTTGACCTGTAGCGTGCGCCCTAGCTTTACTTCTGATTATAGTCTAGACTCTATTCCTGGACTACTACAGTCCAGACTAATGACTATATTTCAGACTCTAAACTACACTACAGTCCAGCATATAGTCTGGACTATAATCCAGATTATAGACTATTCTATAGTTCAGAAAACGCCATACAGACCGGTCGAGAACTTTCCTATTTAAAGCAGCAAATTTCGTCCATATGATGGACCATTTTTAATTAGCTTCGTCCTTGCAACAATAGAATATGTACAAAATTTCATAAAACTATCTTAAAATTGTGATCTGTAGCATGTAGGATGCATGCTAAATAGACTCACAGATAGAAAGACAGGCGGACGGACATAGCTAAATCGTGATTCTGAACCGATTGGTATACTCTAAGATGTAGGACCAATATTTTTGGGTGTTATAAACATCAGCATAAAGTCAATGCAGTGATTTCCATTTACGTCTAATCACATGTTTGACTCTATTTCCTCGTAAGATAAACCAAATATTTTAGGTAATGCAACCATAGAATGAACCAAGCTTTAACTTTTCTCTCCTTACACAAACAAGACCACCATAATATATTTAATATAATGTTTTCACATGCCCCATTGGTAGTAGTACTTAAACATTTATTAACCTTTATTTCAATTAACTCATATTATTTACGATTCATTTACTAGGTATACGGATATTTATTTTATTATTAATAAATATTTTAAAATTATCATCATTTTAAAGATATTGTATGAAAATACACACCATTTAATACTTAGTTTAAACGAGCAAATAGAAAGATATTGCAAATCTGTTTAAAACAATTATAAATAAAATTGATAAGACTGACAAATTCGGCTAAGACGAATTGTTTTTACCCACCATCGAAATATATGTATGTGGTAAATTAAAGTTTGAAAATGGTCATGTATAACTACATATCTTAGAATTTTAATAAGATATTGACTCAATGGACTGGGTATTCCGACAAATATCTATTAACATAAAATGAAACTGCAGCACTACAGAGTGGGGAGCGTATTATGAGTTTGTGATGATGTTTGTAACATTTAAAAATATTGCTCATACATGCACCTTAAAATAAGCTCCGATTAAATTATAGTCGTATATCTGTAGGTGCGTTTGTGTGTCTGTCTGTCCTTCCTTTCTGTCTGTGTGTTCATGTCAAGTTTGTACGCATACTACAGGTCGCAGCTTTCAAAATAACTTGATGAAATTCGGTGCATATTCTTCTTCTTTTCCGTAGACGAAGTTTAATGAAAATTGGTGAAATCGGACCTCATTTGACCCTAGCCCTATATAAACTCCCCTTCAGAAATGAATTGAAAGTCAAAATTCAAAACACGATAAAATTCTACACAAATAACTTGAATGTAAACGCAAAGTCTTCTACCAAAATGTATAAGGATGGGCACGTTTTTACTCTTACCCCCACATAACCTCTCTTATAGAAAATATTTTCTTTTGTCAACAAAAAGTGAAAATATTCCAGAATTAAACCAATTAAATGCTTTACTATTTAAAAAAATAACCATCATTTTTAACATACTTACTGGTGAAGGTTATCATAGGGTCGACCATGCCCTTCTATACATTCATACTTGTTTTAATTGATTTTATATGTTGTAATAAATGCGAAATTTTAATTCATTGATAAGTGCTTTAAAAAAAAATAAAATTGAAAATTAAATATACATAATTGTGCAAACTATTTATTGCTACTTTGAACAACAATTACATATCGTTTACTCATATTATATTGAAATATAAGCTCACCTCTTAGGTAAAAAATATAATTTTAAATTAAATACTTTTAATGAAAAATTATACATGGCAAATGATTTAATTAATTTAATATTTATTTATGGGATTTTCAATAAATTGAATTTGTAAAAATGCAAAAAAAAAACACAATTTTCAATCAAGTTTTAACTACACTGCAGGGAAGTTATTTAAATTCATCAAGGTTGTGGGTGATAAAAATAACCTTTTTATTTTTATGTGCCAAAAAGTCCGGACATGTCTACATTTTGTTTTCCTATTTGATTTGCAACTTTTTGTTTAAAATGTTTCCTTTTTCCTACTGTCGACATATGTTCTTTTAAAGTTGTTTTTTTTTTTTAATATTTTGTTGCAGTTGTTGCTCTAACACCCTCAAAAAAAAATCATAGATTGTTGAGTATGCTCAAAACCAGAAAATCTGTGGGGCAAAAGAGAATAAATACAGAAGATTTTGTTAAAATTTTATTTGCACTTTACATGCATAAATTAACTAAATAAAAGCCGGAAATGTTAGCAAATATACATCTACAAATACACATATACAAACGTTTTAACACACATAGACGTGTGGATAGATGTATGGTATGGTATGCATGACCAGCAATATAAGTAGATAAATTGAAAATTTTTTAAATTTCTTTATACTTGTGAAAAAGTGATAAATTATATCATATAAAATATAACCAAATAGTTTTTGTTCATTATCACTTTACCTACCTTGACTGGTATGCCTATATAGAGGCATTTCTGCTTGAATATGCTGAATATATTTACCATTCATAATGTACACATAAAGAAGACCCGTATGGATATTTGTTTTATGAATGGACCACAAACATTTAATATGTACATAAATTTTAGAAGGAAAAAAAACTAAATAAACATTAACATGATTGTATGTACTGCAATATGATGTGGCAAGATGAAGTTTGCAACAAAAATATCTTAACTGTTGTTAAACTTTTTAAACCACAAAATAGTAAAGATTCTCAAACGATTTTTCTTTTCACATGTCATTTGTATAATTACAGAATTTTCATTTTGTAGTCAAACAATTTGTCAATTGTCTTGTAAAGAAGTTGACTATAAAACGATTAATTAATTCCACTTTGCATATTTAAAACTTAAGTAAATGCTCAGAATATTTTTGCAGATTTTAAAAATATTAGAATTTGAAGAAATATACTTCATATTCGGTATAAATGTCTAATCTTAAAAACAAATTGTTTTGATAGTTTTTCAAGTAGTTTTCCATTAACCATTAATAGGATTTTCAAATTTCATAACATTGATTTCAAGGTTTTATGTTGATAAGATTTAGATTTTTGGAATAAAACATTCAATCTAACAAATATACCTAGTCCAGTATCGACAGTGTTATGTTATTAAAAAGGAAAAGACTATGCCGTATCTTGTATGCCCACCATCAAATCGTTGCCATATAAATAAACTTTTATATTTATTAATATTTTACAATCATCTATGGATATTAATAAGAACATCAGGGTAATATTTTAACGAGGTCCAGTAATGAGGGTTAAACTATTGATAACGCTCTATAGAATTAAAAAAAGTTTAAAAGAAAATCGTTTTATTTAATTATTACAACCATAAACTGCATTTTTGTAAGAGGAGTCGTATTCTTGGTACAATCAATTATAGTTCAATTATGGGTCAATTAAATACCGACCTTCGTAAAATTTTTAATGACGATCTTGATTCATACAAGTCATGTTAATATCGAATTTTATCGCTTTACTCTTTTTTGTAAGATCATTTAAATGCCAACCAACATAAAATTTGATTGTCATAAGATTTGATTGGCCGTTCGTCTGTCCGTCTGTCATTTGAAATCACGATGGGGACCACACGGAAGGAGCTAGACATGAATGTCGTAAGTTTTAACGTGAGCATCTGCCTTGACGGCCTTATCTCACGGTGGTCTTTTTCAAATACTGAGTAGACTTGAGAACGGTCTACCATCGCCCTTTTGTTCTTCAATGAAGAACGCAGGTGGCAATTTTTGTACATTGGTTCTGACCGGCCCATGCACAAGTACTTTGTTGGAGTACTCGAGCTATCTAATATCTTGACCATTGGATGTCCTCTGTTAATTCGGCAGCACCTAGAGACGTAACCGGCAGACCAAAGTACGATCAACAAATAAGCCGTAGACATTGTTCTTACTCACAGGGATATACTGTGGTAATTCTGATATGAACAGAGTAAACCCTGCACATATCTGGACAAGGAAGGAAAATTAAATGGTATCAAATGTATATGGTATCTTTCATTCTTCATCATTCAACCCAGCACACATCTAATTTATACGACACATTAATAAGAGAAAAAAATACGACACATTCATTAGGTAGACGGGTGGGTGGTGTCCGCCGAACCTCACATTCATCTCGTACCATATACAATCAATACCAACTCATTTCCAACAGTCACTTAACTGCGGGGTATCTGTTGTTCTCGGCAACCGCACCGAACTTATCCCGAAATATTGAATATTATCATGCATCAGTCTTTTAACCACCACTTACTCTCTCCCCGAAGGAACCTCAACCAACTGACCAGCCAGGACATAGTCCTGCAGACGACTGGCCACCCGTAGTACCGGATTGTGCGTTGCTCTGGTCTGACCTCTGGCAATCTATGCAAGAACAAAGCCAAACAGTAGACTGTAACCAATTTTTCAATCCACCTCTTTATACCCCGGGATTGCAATAACATCAAGGCGGAGGTCTCGCCGGAAGTGCTATGACATAAAAAAAAAATATGATGCAAGATGGATGGGTGAAAAGTTAATTTCATTAATGGAGTGACAGCTGTTGCCATAGAAATTTACTATGAGACTAAATGCTCTGAATGATTTGATTTCGTAATTATGAAATACAGGACAGATCATCTGTATACTCATATAAATATGTCTTATGTTTAAACGTGTTTGTGTCGAATGAAGAAGTTGTCAGGATATGCATAGGGTTTACTCTGTCTATAGTACACTTACCACAGCGTTTCTTCTGCGACAAGTGTTTCTCCTTAATAACAAGATTCCTGCTGAAGGTTTTATATCTAGAACACAATACTAGTGGGTGTTTGTTATTGTAACTTTTTGAAACAAGTCAGTGTTCGTTTAATTTTTTCTACAATTTTTTTTTAGTGTTCTTTAAATCCATAAAAATAAAATAAAAAATTTATCGATTTCAGATTACCTTCAGAGCAGCTCATCTAATTCTTTCTTGTTTTCGTTGTCTTTATATGTATTCACATCTTGTTAGCTAGCTGCAGCATATAAAAAAGTATATTTTCGAGACTTTATTTTTATTAGAACTCTGTCATTTTAAAGCTGTGTCATTTATTCAACACAGATTCGTAGAAACGTGACAAACATTTTGATATCCATTTTCTATTGGCTTCAAATGATGCATTTGTAATAATTTCCTTGGAGCATCAGCAAATATTTAAGTGCGTCATTTAGTTAGAGAAAAAAATCTTCTCTGTCAAAGTTAGTAGAACAATAGTTAACGATAATGATAATGTTACTGCTGAAATATGATTTGTTTTATTTTATAAATTTTAGATGAGATGTTTTTAAATTGAAGGTTACAAACTAATTCAAATAAATGCGATATTTTTTTAAAATCTCGTTTAATTATACAATCAAATTTGCTGATTATTTATCAATGAAGCTTACACTAAGTTTTACAGTTCTCAATAAGTTTTGAATACTTTATCGAATTCATTATTGTAATTTGGTAGCACTTTACTAAAAGCCTTATGATCAACAACAATAACTGACAATAGAATAATTATTATTAGTAGCCAAATGCCAATACATAATAAGGAATACAATCCCATGAATTCTCCAAAATAATATTTATGCAAGTGCCTGTACATATTTTCATACAATGATATGGAATAGCTAAAATATTATTTTGATACTAGTTTTCCTATTGAACTATCATAATCAGCTCAATATTCGTTCAGTTGTTAAAGTAACAATACAATTACATAGAATTGACTAAGTTGTTTGCTGTTGCCATTGTTTTCGTTTATGGTAGTTATGGTTACCTCAAAATGTTGTCCTGTTAGTTAAATAGTATTAGGAGTGACAAACGCTTTTGCAATTTCCTGGAATAGATATACATAATTCCTTCACACATTGAAAATAACTAAGCGTATGAGGTTATTCATATGTATGTATTTAGTTTGTTCCCAGCAGTTCGACGGCACAGTCCCGAACTGACCACTTAACCTAACACTTGTGGTGGCCCCTAGCCACCTGCCTACCCAGGTGACCAACCATTTTAATATGGCCTTGTTCTACGAGAAAGTCAATCGTCAGTCTATACCAGTGTACACTTAATAAGGTAGCCTCGTCCGCACAGCTGATCATCAGCTTTTACAATCTTATCTGTCAAAATTCCTGTTTGTTTACATAGAAAAAAAAATCGCAAAAGGTGTAAAAATTTTAAAAAGTGAAGAAAATTATGGTTTTAAAGGAGTTTTCTAGGTCAATCGTGATTAAATGTCTTTGTTATCCTTCTCTCTTGATAAAAAAAGAAAATCTTTAGCTCCGGCATACGTTCCAAATCAGTTTCAACTATTTTTAACACGACCAATCACTTTTCACAAAAAACACGTTTAATTCGGAAAATTGGTCTTCCCAATAGATATAGTTATGATTTTCAGACATTCCACGTTTAATTAATATAATATATTAATATTAATAGTTAAAAATTTAAATAATTGCTAAAAACTCATATTTTTATTGTGTTTATTTGTTGCTTTTTCATTCTACACACACAGCTTTTTTTTGACAGATGGGATTATTCTACAATAACAAATCGCCTGTTGTTTTTGTATTGTTGTATTTGTTGTAGCGACGAGGCTACCTTATTAAGTGTACACTGGTCTATACCCTACAAGGAGACAGTAAAGAGACGATTGCCTCTGCTCTCGCTTACAAAGGGGACACTAAAGTGACGACTGTCTTCATACTCGTTTACAAAGAGTTTATTTGTGACGAGAGATCAAAAACTTACGAATTGGAGTCAGTCAGGTAGTAAGATATTAATGGAACTAAAATTTAAAAATTTCAAGCGTACACTCTATAGAATACTATATGACAATAATGTGACGATTGACCCGAAATATATAAATTTGAGTCAACCAGATGGTGGCATATTAGAAGAAAGTAATAACAATTTCTCCAAAAGATGTGTAAAATAACTACTTTCGGAAGTACAAAAAAAAAACTACTTTCAAGAGTATAATCTCTAGGTTACTTGAGGACAGTAAAGAGACGACTGTCTCCGCTCCCGCTTACAAAGAGGACACTAAAGTGACGACTGTCTTCAAACAACAAAGGGTACATTCGTGACGAATGACCCAAAACATACGAATTACGATCATCCAGGTGGTTAACTATTGGTATGCGTTGACTCTCTCTGTCGACCTGATAGGTTCTCGACCACTACCTGTGGTTAAAGCGGACATAATCAAGAAACTGAAGATGATGAAGTATTTAACGAAAATGTTGTTCTTTTTAACAACAAATAAACAAACAAACTAACAAACTAACAAACTAACAAACTAACAAACTAACAAACTAACAAACTAACAAACTAACAAACTAACAAACTAACAAACTAACAAACTAACAAACTAACAAACTAACAAACTAACAAACTAACAAACTAACAAACTAACAAACTAACAAACTAACAAACTAACAAACTAATAAACTAACAAACTAACAAACTAACAAACTAACAAACTAACAAACTAACAAACTAACAAACTAACAAACTAACAAACTAACAAACTAACAAACTAACAAACTAACAAACTAACAAACTAACAAACTAACAAACTAACAAACTAACAAACTAACAAACTAACAAACTAACAAACTAACAAACTAACAAACTAACAAACTAACAAACTAACAAACTAACAAACTAACAAACTAACAAACTAACAAACTAACAAACTAACAAACTAACAAACTAACAAACTAACAAACTAACAAACTAACAAACTAACAAACTAACAAACTAACAAACTAACAAACTAACAAACTAACAAACTAACTAACTCACTAACCGACTAAAAACAATATCATATTCGGTCAAATTTGAAAAACTTCAAAAATCACATTTTTTTTCACTTCATCCAAGTCAACAAATAAATTCTCCAACTTAGTATTTCCATGTTTTCCAAATTTTTTATTAACGCTACCCTTTGTGTAGCGTGATCATCCAGGTGGTTAACTATTGGTATGCGTTGACTCTCTGTCGACGTGCTGGGTTCTCGACCACCACCTGTGGTTAAAGCGGACATAATCAAGAAACTGAAGTTGATGAAGTATTTGACGAAAATGTTGTTCTTTTTAACAACAAATAAACAAATAAACTAACAAACTAACTACCTACCTAACTAACTAACTAACTAACTAACTAACTAACTAACTAACTAACTAACTAACTAACTAACTTACTATCTAACTAACTAACTAACTAACTAACTAACTAACTCACTCCCTCACTAACCGACTAAAAACAATATCATATTCGGTCAAATTTGAAAAACTTCAAAAATCAAATTTTTTTCACTTCATCCAAGTCAACAAATAAATTCTCCAACTTAGTATTTCCATGTTTTCCAAATTTTTTCTTCACCCTACCCTTTGTGAATAGTTTGACCTTGAATAAAGTTTTTTATTTCTGTTGTAGTCTTCTTTAATTGAAAACTAAAACAAATATATATATACAACTTGTAACCTAATTTGTATTCTACATTCATCAATTAAAATGCAAAAACTTTGCACCAGACTTGTTATTTCATATGATAAAAAAAGTGTTTTTCAGTTAGTTTGGGCTTAAACTAAAATAAATTGCGCTTAAACGCTTTCATTGAACATTTATTAAAATTAATCAGAGACTAAAAATAATAGGTCCACTTCGTTTTTATAAGGTTAATTGCTGTGATCACCATTTATAATTGTGTTTTTAAAGTTTATCATTGAGAGAAAACTTTATGTTATATTTTTTCGATAAGTGGTTGAGAGGAACCGAAAAGAAAAACATTTAAGAAGTTATAGTCGAGCGAGGCCGACCATATAATACCCTACACCTGTATACGAATAAAATGTGATTTAGTTTTCAAAATAAAGCATTTAAGTTGAATTGTGTCTTTGGAGTTTTTTGTCGAGATACGAGTATATATAACATAATTATGAACTTAAAAGCCCTATTTTCAATAGACTTCGTCCGCAGTACCATAAAAGATTATGTGCCACATTTCATTGAATTGCGACCTTTAGTTTGATTAAAAGGTTTACAAGCTCTATTCGGGGGTTCAGTTGTATTGGGGCTAGGTGAAATCATGAACCCATGATATTTATCAATTTTCGACAGGCTTCGT
Organism: Lucilia cuprina; assembly: GCF_022045245.1. Classification (NCBI taxonomy): domain Eukaryota; kingdom Metazoa; phylum Arthropoda; class Insecta; order Diptera; family Calliphoridae; genus Lucilia; species Lucilia cuprina. The sequence goes on from NC_060951.1 coordinate 28,238,955, forward strand.
CTACGGTACAATAAAATATCATGTGAAAAATTTTATTAATTTATCTCCAAAATTGCGACCTGTAGTTTGATTACAATGTTTACAAGCCCTATTCGGGGGATCAGTTGTATGGGGGCCAGGTGAAGTAATGGACTGATCTTAATCATTTAATATTATGTACCAAATGAATTATCTTCAAAAATGCGGCCTGTAGTTTGATTACATAGTTTACATGGATGGACGGACGGACGGACGGACATTGCTAAATCGACTCAGAAAATTAGTATGAGCCGGTTTGATTGGACGGGGCGGATTCAGTTGGACGGGGACTAGGTGAAATAATATACTGATGTAAACCATTTTCAATAGTCTTCGTACACGGTACCATAAAAGAATATGTGTTAAATTTCATTGAATTATCCCCAAAATTGCGATCTGTACACTGTTTAAAATAAATATAATGGACCGATGTTAACCATTTTCAATAGGCTTCATCTATAGTTCGATAACAGATCACGTGATCCGAAATTGTGACCTGTAGTTTGATTACAAGGTTTACAAGCACTATTCGGTGGTTCAGTTGTATGGGGGCTATGCGAAATAAAGGACCGATTTTAACTATTTTCAATAGGCTTTGTCCGGGCGCTGCGAAATATGACCCCAGGAAAAATAACCCCAAAGTAAAAAACGAAAAATTGCCCCAAAAAATATACAGGTTACAAAAACACGAAATTTTTTTAATTTTTTTGGGGTGTTGCTGCACTTTTCTTTTAAGGTTATTTTTCATTTTGAAAGAAATGAAAAAAAAACCCAAAATCGTATAATGAATAAAGGCCCCAATTTTTTTCTTTAGGGCTATTTTTCATTTATAAATTTCGAAAAGTATATGCAATTTTTGAAAATGAAAAATTGCCCCAAAAAATGCATACACAAATTTGGGGTGATTTTTCATTATTACTATTAAGCAATTTTTGTTTAAATTTCAATTCAAAATAAGTGTAAATTTTTTTTGGATGCTTATTTAACAATATTCGTAAATTATTTTAGAGTAATTTTTCATTTATAAATTTCGAAAAGTATATGCAATTTTTGAAAATGAAAAATTGCCCCAAAAAATGCATACATAAATTTGGGGTGATTTTTCATTATTACTATTAAGCGATTTTTGTTTAAATTTCAATTCAAAATAACTGTTAATTTTTTTGGATACTTATTTAACAATATTCGTAAATTATTTTAGAGTAATATATCTTCATTCATAAAAGTGTTTCCAAAGTGTGAAGTGATAAATATAAAGTTTTGAGAAATTTATTAAAGTGAAATGGAGTGTGTTTTTTTTCCCGGAAAAAAATTGAATTCAAATCTTCTTTTCGTAAAAGATGAAAAGATGATTTATAAAAAAAAAATCAGTTTATAAAAATGTTAAAAAATTTGAATGTTGGCGAAAAGACTGCAAGGCTAGAGTGAATTATATGCCAAATGGAAGGTGTGAACCTACGCGGAATAAAGTTCCTCATAATCATGTGCATGAAGAGGAGGAGTACAAAAAATTGTGTGCTTTAAATATGATAAAGAGTGAAAGTGCTAATATTGCAGGAACACTTGGTGGCGAATTAAGCGCAATCAGCACTGTTAGAACAGCTTTTAGAAATGTAAGCAAAATGTAAGTATAAATACATTTTAAAATTTTCCAGTTTTTCTTTTGAATAAATTATATATTTCGACTTAGATTGCAAAACGAGACTAAAGGTATTGAATTTTCAAAAATTAGAAGAGGGCTACAAAATATAGTTTCAAAAAATTATGTGTCCTCTCCACGAAATGCTTTAGAAGTTGTTGAGACATTTAATTTGCAAAAAGTGTGGGAAAATTTTGGGCTGTCTCAGGACATAGACGACCCCAAACCCTTTTTTACAGCCTGTATCGATGAAGGAGACTTTTCTTTCTGCATTTTTTCATCCCAAAAAAGTATTAATCTTATTAAAGAAAATACAGTAAATGCAAGACGTACATATCTTATGGATGCCACTTTCAAAATTGTTCCACGTGGATGCTTTAATCAGCTTTTAATTATATATATAGAGTATTTTGATGAAGTAAGTACATCTGGTTTTTTAATTTGTTATATTTATAATCTTTTTTTTTTCTTGATAGGTATTTCCTATATTTTTCATCTTAATGGATAAAAAAACAAAGAAGGCTTACGAAGGTGTGTTTCAATACATTAAACACAATATCTTTGATATGGATCCCGCAGTTTTCATTACGGATTATGAACATGCACTGAGAAATTCTCTTAGAACTGTGTTCCCAAATGCAAGAAATGTTGGTTGTTGGTAAGTTTATTTTAAGTCATATGTCATATTATACTATTTAAATATATATAAAGTATTTACTTTGCATTTTTTAGTCGCGCGATAATAAGCAGTCTCTATTATTGCGCGATTAAAATATCCAAGGATAAGTCCGTCAACTCTTCCCTAAAAATATTATTGTAGTAAATACTTTTGCAAATTTAAATCAATCAAAATGCATGAAAGACTCAACAAATCATGTAATGCTAGAGATTGAAAAAAAGTTTAGTTTTTTGGGATTTATTTCAAAATCGCGCCATTTTAAATTAAATCCAAAAAAATAATCTGTAATCTCTTATTCAAAATTTAAAAAAAAAAAATTAGGTAAAATATTTAAAAAAAAATAAATAATCTGCAATCTCGTATTCAAATTTAAAATTAATCGAAATGCATGATAGCCTTTTGTAGAACGTGTAATGCTTAAAGATGAAAAAAAAATTAAGTAAAATAATTTGAAAATCGCGCGATTTTCAAATTATTTTACTTAATTTTTTTTTCATCTTTAAGCATTACACGTTCTATTAAAAGGCTAAGTAGTAACACTAAAATGGAATATTCTGTAATACTTTAGGTTTCACTACTGCCAAGCAATTCGCAGAAATATTAGTAGCCGAAAGCCTTTATTGCAGTATATTAGAAGTTCAAATGTGGCAAGTACAGCGTACCATAAAATAATGGCGCTTCCACTACTACCACCAACATTCATTGAAGAGGCTTTCTCTCAAATTAGGACTGGAATTGCTCTCATGGATAGCGAGAATAAATTTACAAGTTTTTTAAAATATTATGAAAAAGAATGGTTAAAAAAGGTATGAATTAATTGTTTCAAATTAAGATTTAGTGATATATGTATGTATATTGTATATTTACCACAGGTTGGATGCAGAAATTTAAGTATTTATAAATAAAAGACCCGAACGACTTCCGCAATAGAAGCGTACAACGGTGTATTAGGAAAATGCATCCAGAAAAATGGAAATTTTTTCAAATTTACAAAGGCGATACGCAACGAAGAATTTTTTAAAAGTAGGAATTTCGCTACATTGGTAGATAGTGGTGGTCCTGTTAAAAAAAGAAGAAAAGTCATTGCTGATAAATATGCGAAAATTGATGAAGCCACTAATCTTTTAGATTCAGGCAAGATAACAATATCTACTTTTCTGTCCCGAATTGTACACCGAAGTTATGGTATATGCACTGATATGATACCAATTGAAAATATTTTTGAAGAAGAATCCGATTTAGAGGAAGAAACATCAGAAGACGATGAAATGGATAATGAAAGATTTGTTAATGAGAGAGAGTGTGTTGTTTGCAAAGAAGAAATTGCAAACGTGGTGCTGATGCCTTGTAAACACTTAAAGATTTGTAGTTTATGTAAAATCAAACTTTCAACAAATACTAAACGTTTTAATTGCCCTTACTGCAGAAGAATAGTTGAGGAATGTATGGACGTATTCATTTAATTATTTTTATGCATTTATTTAAGAAATATTATTGTTTTAAAGAAATGTTTTTCTTATTTTTTAAGAAATATACATATTTATGTTAATAATTATTCATATTTATGTAAATATTATGTATGTATGTATATAAATTAATGTCTTTATTTCTACCTTTTATTGTTTAGAAGAAATGTTTTTTTTTTATTTTTTAAGAAATATTATAAATTTTTATATTTATAATTAATTTTATTGTTTAAAAAAATATTTTTTTATTTTTTTTAGAAATATTATCCATATTTACGTTAGTAATTATTTTTACCTTAAGTAGAATTGTGAATTTATTAATTTAAAAAATGAAAAATTGATAATTTCTATATATGTACATAAAATGATATGTTTTTATTTCTAAATTTAGAAGCACTTTTGCTGCATATATTTAAAAAAAATTGGGGTGACATTTCATTTACAAATGTGGGCAATTTTTCATTATGAAAAATTGCCCTAAATTTGGGATCACTTTTCATCTTAGCATTGGGGGAATTTTTCATTTATTTTAGGGTTAATTTTCATTAAAAAATTGGGCCTTTATTTCATAATGCAATATTGCCCCAAAATTGAGGCCATTTTTCGTTTATCACTTTGGGGTCATTTTTCCCGGGGCCATACTTCCAAGCGCCCTTTGTCCCAGGGACAATGGAAGATCATGTACCAAATTTCAATTAATTATCTTTAAAATTGCGACCTGTAGTTTGATTATAAGGATTACATGTACGGACGGACAGACGGACGGACATAACTAAATTGAAAATGGACATAACTAAATTGAAAATGATTCTTAGCCGATTGGTATACTTTAAGGTGGGTATAGGACCAGTATTATTGTACGTTACAAACATCATCACACACACCATATATACCCTCCCCACTAAAGTGGTGTAGGGTATAACAAACTAATTCGCTGCAATTGATTTTTATTATGTAAACTTGTTTGAAAAAGTCTGCTTATGATTTTTATTTTTAAAATAAAAACAAGTAAGAGTGTTATATTCGGCTATGCCGAATCTTTTATACCCACCATCAAATCACTTGTATATAAATGAACTTTGATATTTTGAATATTTTATTATTATATAT
>NC_060951.1:28243966-28266209 GCF_022045245.1 Lucilia cuprina
CCCAGAATATATATACTTTATGGGGTCTTAAACCAATATTTCGATGTGTTACACACGGAATGACAAAATCAATATACCCCCCATCTTTTTTGATGGTGGGTATAACAATAAATCTAAATGCACGATTAGGACACACATACTATCTTCAGAAATCATTGAAAACAACAACACACTCTCCCACTCTCATATAAGCGAGAAAGACAGTGGGAGAAATATAATACAAAAGTAATAACGGTTATACTAAACCATTTAAGTAAAAATAATCTTATAACACAATTCAATCACTTTGCTTATGTGGCTTAGTTATTTTCAGTCTCTGAAATAAATAAAAAATATTTTTGATTGAAATATAAATAGATGTTTTATTTTTGTTTCAGCATATGTATGTATGTATGTATGTATGTATATAAATATAGAAAAGTCAATATAATAAAACAGATTTTAGCTTACTCATGCTCTTCATGACCACACATTATAAATACAAGTTCATTAACGTATTTATATTGCAAATACAAGTTCATTAAAAACCATTTAAAGTTTTAAATAACAAAAATTATTATTTGGCTCTTAATTACGTTTTTTTTCACAATTTTGCAAATAGCTTCATTTATCCTTTATATGTTTAACTGAAAATAGTACATGGGCAAAAAAATTAGTATCAGACAAATAGTAAAGAGTAGGCGGGTATGTTAATTGTACGTGCAATAATAGAAGAAATTTATTACTATTTATGCACCCATTATAAGAATTTTATAAAAAATGCAATCCAATGTAAATTTCTGTGCAATAATATGCACTTATATATTCTAAAACCAGATGCAATAATAATTATATAGTTATGAAAAATATTAGCGTAATTTCAACATCTGTTATTACTATTGACGAAGAAAAAAAAATAAACTTAAAAGTAGATGGGGGTATATTGCTTTTGCCATTTCGTTGATAATATTTCGAAATATTTATCTAAAACACATAGAAGCTTATTAGTCAAAATATCCTTCCGTCTTTAGGTCTGTCCCTTTCTGTTGTTCGTAGATAGAGCCCTCCATATGAGGATTGGTCAATAAATGTCTTGGGCATACAAAACTTGCTTAAATATACCACTACAAAGTTAAAGTTCGCATAAACAAGTTTTATAGGAACTAACATCTTTTGGTAAAATTTAATGAGTATTGGTCTATAATTGATCTTTTGGTAAAATTTAATGAGTATTGGTCTATAATTGATCCTAATATCCATAAAAGACGCCCGTAAGAAAATTACTTAAAAGCATATATCTGGTGTTTAAATACAAGTTTATCAAATTAAATTCGACATGAAAATGTCTAAAGGATGCTACATACCATATAAGATCTCCTTTGGAAAATTACTTCAGCGCTCATAGCTCAAAATATAGCAATGAAATTCGACATAGGAGAGTTTTATAGAAGCCAAATCATTTCATCAAATTATGTGGAGATCTGTCCGTAATTGACCCTATTCTTAATAGAAAATCCTAGTATATCCTTAAACTAGTTTTTCAAAAACTAAAGTAGTTAGTTAGATAGAAAGTTAGTTAGTTAGTTAGTTAGTTAGTTAGTTAGTTAGTTAGTTAGTTAGTTAGTTAGTTAGTCAGTTAGTTAGTTAGTTAGTTAGTTAGTTAGTTAGTTAGTTAGTTAGTTAGTTAGTTAGTTAGTTAGTTAGTTATTATGTAAGTTTTCGAAAGTGGAAATTATATAAGGTACTAATTTAGAAATTTACTTTTTATTCATATCCTACACCACTATAGTGGTAAATGATTTATTATATAAAATAAATCACATTTAACAATAATACCTGGTATTATAGGGTACTATATGGTCGCTCAATCCCGAATATACCTTCTTATTTATTTAATATATAATTTTGTAGGGTGTATTTAAGAATCTGCATAGTCGTTTATAACACACTTAATTGCTAAAATGTTATATATAAAATTAGAAATATTATAAAGTTTAATTGTAGAATAATATAAATTATAATATTAAACTTCTAGGGTAAGTTAACAACAAAGGTTTATCGTTACTACACGACTAAAAAGTTAAACGTTGTTATTGTTGTATAAACTAAGTTACTTTAAGGCAATTATTGATTTTTATACAAATAGGAAAATCATAGTTAAGAAAAACTTTCTAATGAGACTACTTGAAAATAAAATACTGAAATATTATTAAACTTTTTTATATATACATTATGCAATGACCTATAATAATTGTTGTCAAAGTTACACAGTAACTGTAGGTTCCTCTAAAACTTTATCTACTAATTCCAAGAATTTTCATCAAACAAGCTATAGTGGACATATAGACGAACATAAAATGATTTGATTGGTATACATTAAGGTAGTTGTACGGCCAATATTTTTACTTAGTCCTACAACTACCAGCAGCACAAATGCATAATACTCTCCGCACTGTAGTGGTGAAACGTACAAATATTCTTCCTACCTTTTAATTTAAATAAAATTTTAATAATATTTTATATTTCATTTAATTTTTTTTAGACTTTAATTCATATTTAATTATATATGTATGGTATGTATGTAAAAAAAAAATAATAAAAACAACTGCTAATTATATTCCATCTGCAGGTATCAATTTAATCCACAAACATTTACCACTGCAACATATAAGGCATATGATGCAATACCACAGTGACATGATAATTAAATATATATAATTATGGGATTTTTTACTAATTGTAATACAATGCATCATGTGTTAAAAAACTTATTCACAAACAAATTTTTTACCTTAGAAATGCAGACGGATGGACATAGCTTTAATCAATATAATGTACATATGAATTTTGGATTACGTCGGTCTTGTTATAAATGAGCGATATAAATATACATATGAAATTTTGTTATTTATATATCCCACAAAGTCACTAAACTCAATTTTTTTTTTTGTTTAAGTCTTTTTTTTGTGTGTTTAAGTCTTAAACTATGCAAAGATGCTTATTTATACATTAATAATGTCGAAGTCCGGTCAGGCCGAGTTGAAGGCGATTTGATCGATCTCCAGGACGATCTTTTGACTTCGACGACGGCCTTACCGTCCTCGACTGATGGTCTCCAAACACTTCCTAAATATCACTTTTTTAGGAAGTGTTATAAGAAGTCGGACTTGGCGCCGAGCAAGATCGGCTGAATAATTATTATTAAAAAATACCGAACGACTCCCGGTCTAAAAGGTGTTTTTTAAATAATTAAAATAATAAAACTCACTCCCGTGCTCTCATTATTTGAAAAAATATGAAAACAAAAAAGTGTTTTAATCATCACCAACCCAACAAGTAAGTACACATAAAATTCTCTATTTTATTTGTAATTCTGTAATTGACCAACTTTGTTAATTTCATAACAAAGTAAAAACAAAGCAACAAATCTCCAAAATAAGAGTTTAAATTTGTTTAAATAATTTAGACTTCTTATAACAGGTAACATTTTTATATAAAAATTTTAATAGATGACCCTTAACATCATAACATATGATTGATGGATGAAAAATAGATCATCATGTATTCAAGTATATAAATAAAAATAAGTGATACTGGACACCATAACGCATGATTGATAAAAAATAACTTATACAACCAATTGTATTTAATTACATAAATGTAATAAATCCTAGTGGACACCATTACGTATGATTGATAAAAAATAACTTATATGACCGGGTGTTTTCAAGTACATAAATGAAATAAATCATAGTGTATGCCATAACGTATGATTAATAAAAAATATGTTATACGACCTTTTTTATCCAAATACTAAATTATTATTAAAAAAGAAATAAATTGAATTCATAAATGTGCTGTAAAGAGCAAAATATGTAATCATTTCTAACACAAACCGATGACTGATTTTGCAGAATCTATAATATCATAAAATCGTAATTTATCTACTAATTTAGGATATATTATTTTTTCTTTTAGAATTGGGCGGAAAATACTTTAAGGTTAGATGTACCAGAGCATTTTTTTCGGGATATCGCAAAAATATGTGAATTTGATTAATAAAGCTTCTTTTGAGCATTGAGTGAATCACGATATTGATAGAACTTAAGATTAATAACTTTTATTTGTTATCTTTCAATTATTATCGCTGTTTTTTTTTTTTTGGTTTTAAAATTGTGCATTTACTTAGCTACTCAGTTAAGGTTATTTCAAAATACATATTTTAGCTTCTTATTATGAATAAATATTTAAATTTATAAATCAAATTGAAAATTTAAAATTTTACCTACTTATTTTCATTCCGTATTACAATTCCAACAGAAAATCCTCTTTACAGCATTAGACACTTGAAAATCCAGCTGTACAACTGTCTGTACAAAAATTTAAATAAAAAACATTGCAGGATTAGAAATTGAGCCAAAAAATACATGAACATAAAAGAAAGAAAAAAGCTTTAAGAACTTGAAATAATACAAAACCAATATCTTAAATTTGAATTCAATTTTAGAACAGAAAACTATCCAAACCTATACACAAATATACACACTAAACATAGAGAATCAGTTTAAATTCATCTCAATATTATTAGTTTAAGTTTTACTATTTTAACCATAAAAGAAGGAACAAAAATAATATATAAAAACTATTTTAATTTATTTTTTTTTAATAAATTTACCCAATTTTACCTTTAAAAAATAAGAAAGTGATTTTAACTAGAAAATAAATACTCCCTGGAGGTTTATATGTGTAACAATATATTTGGCAATAAAATCTGTTTGTAATAATATTGGTTGAAAGTGTTTAAAATCAATAAATTTATATTTTTCTTTCTTCAGTTCGTTTTCCACACACACACACATTTATTGCATTAAGTGTTTGGTTTAACAAAAAGTAATAAATTGACTTTCGTTGGATTTACACTGTTATGGTGTTGAATATTGGTTAAAAAGATTTTAATGCTTTTACTGAAAATGAAAAAAGAAAGTTAATATGTTAAATCGGAAATAATAAAAAATTCTGATAATCGTGTAATGATAAAATGTTTCAGTTAAATCTTTATTTAAAATTACTTTCAGAGAAGCTCAGAATGAAGGCTTAAGTGATAATAATGTTGGACTGAAGATTGTATGATGATGTTATAATGATGATGTTTCTCCTCTAAGTAAAAAACACAGAATATATTTAAAAAATATATATTTAATTTTCAAAAGAATCATATTATTTTATGCGCGCTAACCATTTTATACAAACAGTTCAAACAATCACCGAAACAATCCAAAAAGCCCTAAGTCACATTGAACAAAAAACCGTCTAAAATAATAAATAAACCAAAAACGTTCAACATTTTCTAAAGTTAAGCTTATTTCTTATTGAAAAATTATTATTTGAAGAAAAATTTGCGGTTTTGCGGGATTGTTTTGCTTACGGAGATATGAGAATAAGTTTTTTCTGAAACCCAAAAGGGCCTAAGTTAAATTAAACAATAGTAAGTTTTAACCTTTTCAACTAAATTCAAATCGATTTTTGTTGGTCAAATATGCCGAAATATGGAAGGCAAAAGGTTTCTTTGTTTTCATAAAAATTTAAGGAAATTAAAATTTTTCTTTGAAAAAATTCTAAAACTGATAAAATAATTTCTAAATTATAAGGATTCGCTCACTAAAAGTGCCATTTTTGTTTCATTTAATGCCAACTTATAACATTTCACAATTTTGAAGTTGAAAATACAAAAGAATTTTAAAATTTCATGAACTTTAGAATTTCTTTTAAAATTTCTTTGACAGGGACGTTGATTTTAATGTAGGATTGTAAAATTTAATAGGAACATGTATTTTAATAATCAATCAAAAAGTCGATTTTATTTTTTTTTGTAACTTAGGGCTTTTTGGATTCCATATGACGATATATTGTAATTTAATACAACTCTTTTAATAAAGTTGTAATTTAAAAACAAAGGAAATATTGGCATATTGAATTAACAGTGAGTTCTTCTCACAATGCGTATACTTATAAATAAAATTTTTTTAAATTCATATTACTCATACGCCTATGGAATATGTTTTTAAAGATTGTAGTATATTACTATTATATTATATTACTATATTGAACAATAATGTCTTCATCGTAATTAATATGAGTCTATTATTATAAATATTCTTAGAGAGATTTTGGTGATATTCGGTGTTACGTACAATTGTAGGGGCTAGGAGAAAGGAATTTCATAAAATTTCAACAACTCTACATAGACACACAGACGGGCAGATAGACAGACGAACAAACAGACAGAGCTAAATCGACTCAGTAAGTGATTTTGAGCCGATGAGGGTGGGTAGCACATGGAGCGATTCTTATAAAAATAGACAAAGAGCTTTGAGTTCCAGTTTATTTCATTAACGACATTTTCTGAAGGGGATCTTAAATGGAGGCTAATAAAATCCTTATTTCAAAGAGATTTTCGTTTCTATAAAGCACACCCCGTTATAGATTCTTCTTTTAGTTATTTATGAGCGTTAAAGAGATTTTATGAGGGGGACCTTATGACCAAATTACACATTCAAGTAAAAATATTTATCTTGGTTATTTTCATTTGGACTCTATAGTGATATTAACCGATGGACGGACGTGGCTAGACCTTCTTAAAATCTCATAAGGTCCCAGAATGTGTATACTTTTAAAAGACATCAAAAATTATGGGTATAATAAGAAAATAAGTAAGGAGTTATAGTCGGGCGATGGCGACCATATAATACCCTACACCTGCATACGAATAAAATGTGATTTAGTTTTCATAATAAAGCAATTAAGTTGCCTCAGATATACTAGATTTATTTATTGTTTAACAAAACTGTGGATATTTAAGTAAAATTTTGATGAGGGCTTCTTAGAGAGGCTATGGTCAAATGAGGACCTATAGTTATAAAGTTCATCAGGGTCATCAATACTAGTATAGAACTTTGTTTTGCAGCTTTTTGTCGAGATACGAGTATATTAAACATAATTATGAACTTAAAAGCTCTGTTTAGCGGTTTTAGTTCTATGGGGCCTAGGTGAAATAATGGACCGATGTTAACTATTTGCAATAGGCTTCGTTTACAGAGCCATAAAAGATCATGTGCCAAATTTCATTCAATTATCTCCAAAATTGCGACCTGTAGTTTGATTACAAGGTTTACAAGCTCTATTCGGGGGTTCAGTTGTATATGGGCTAGGTAAAATAATGAACCTATGTCAATCATTTTCAATAGGCTTCGTCTACGGTATAATAGAAGATCATGTGCCAAATTTTGAATTATTTCCTAAATTGCGACCTTTAGTTTGATTACAATGTTTACAAGCCCTGTTCTGGGGTACAGTTGAATGGGTCTAGGTGAAATAATGGACCGATCTTAACCATTTTCAATAGGGTTTGTCCTTGGGGCAGTATAATGTCATGTACCAAATTTCATTGAATTATCTTGAAAATTGCAACCTGTAGTTTGATTACAAGGTTTACATGGACGGACGGACAGACGGACCGACATAGCTAAATCGACTCAGAAAATGATTCTGAGCTGATTGCTATACTTTGAGGTGGTTCTAGGACCAACATTATTATGCGTTACAAACATCAGCACACAATATACCCTCTCAACTAAAGTGGTGTAGGGTATAATAATATTAAAGCTGATTTAAAAGACATCACTTGTATAAACATTTTTGTTGCACTACTCTTTTTAACTCTGAAAACATTTCTAAATCTTCCTGGAATTTTAGCCATTTAAGGCTTAGTACATACAGTTTGTTAATTCTGCACTAGCATCTAACTCTTTTTAACAATTCTTCGTCATCCTTAATGTACTTGTAAAGTTCGTCCTCGCCCTAAGCTCTACAAAAATTATTTTTATAATATTTTTCCTTTTATAAAAAAACTTTGGATTCCTTTTTTCCGTTTATTATGTGACAGAACATTTGAATGCAACGTGTGTCTAGAAAATCTGTAAAGAAATGTATAAAGTAAACAAACATATTTTATAATGATGTGTGTTTGCCGTTAAAAGTACAGCTGGTCCTAAGGCAACAAACAAACTAACATTGTTTAAAGTGTCAAAGAAATTTAATTATTAAAACTAAAACTACTTTATCAATTTTAAATGCATTAAAGATTTCGTTTACTTACTTTTTAATAGAAATACAAATCGAATTCGACATAAGATAGATTTTTAGAAACAAAAATCTTTCTATCAACAAGTAAGAGTGCTATATTCGGCTGTGCCGAATCTTATATACCCTTCACCATAGTGTATTTAAACATAATTGATCTTACAGTCTAGTTAATAAAAACATTAAAAAAAATTTGAGTCGATTTAAGCCGAATGTTTCGGCGGCGGCTTAAGCAACTAAATATAGTTCGGCGGCGGCTAAGCTCCGACTCGAAGCCGGTCGACTTCGACCTCTGATTCATTGCTGGTAAACATTGACGTAGACGTAGATTTTGTTTTTGTTTATCGTAAAAAAATTGTTTTAAAAAGCACTTGGAAAAAATTTGTGTTAGTTTTAAATTTCAAACTTACATTATTCGCATAAAAATTATTGTACAATAACTCACAATCTACTCTCATATAATTGAAAACCTTTTAAATACTTTTTTCTATTCATGAAAAAATATATTTGCAAAACAAAAGGGAAAATAATTTTATTTTAACAAAAAATGCAAATCATATTTTTTTTCTGTGTATACTTTGTATGTTTGAATTCCAAACATACAAAAAAATACACAGCTGAATAAAACCAAATACATCTACACACACACACGTGTACATCTTTTTCTATGTACAGTGTTTTTGTTGCTTTTTTAACAATTTTTATACCCTCCACCACCATCAGTGGTGATAGAGGGTATATATAACTTTGTCATTCCGTGTGTAACACCAAGAAATATTCATCTGAGACCCAACAAAGTACATATATTCTTGGTCCTTATGAAATTCTGAGTCGATTTAGCTATGTCCGTCTGTCTGTCCGTCTGTCCGTCTGTCCGTCTGTCTGCCTAAAACACGCTCACGTTAAAACTAAGCCAAGGACATCAACCAAATTCACCGAAAATATTTGTTGTTATCCTAAGCAGTTTGGTATTAAAAATGGGCAAAATCGGTTCACATCGGGAAAAGTTATGAATCAAAATTTGAAACAACCTCGAAAAAAATGAGCATTTTTTACACATTCTGATGTAATTTTCTCGAAAACTATGCAAGATAATTCCATGAAAATCAGCATACATTCGTTTCCGCACAAAAGCTTAATATCTGTGGAAAATCGCCAGAATCGGTTCACAATTTCATATACCTCCCATACAAAAGTACATATTCCCGGAAATTTGGTTTTTTGTTAATAACTTCCGTCGTTACATCGATATCTTCACAACATTTTAGAAATTAAAATTCTATGATAATAGAATTTATTCAGAGGAAAATTTTTTTGGATGGGTCCATATTTGGTCATAGCTCCCATACAAGGTCCCCTCCCGAAAATCACTTAAATGCACATAACTCATTACTAAATTAAGATATCGATATAAAATTTGGTACAATTATTGCTTTTATATACAGAAATATTACAATGAAAGTTTTTTTGGATCGGTTCATAATTGGTCATAGCTCCCATACAAGGTCCTCTCCCGAAAATCACGTAAACTCGCATAACTCATTAGCAAATTAAGATATCGATATAAAATTTGGTACAAGTATTGCTCTTATATACGGAAATATTACTATGGAAGATTTTTTGGATCGGTCCATAATTGGTCATATCTCCCATACAAGGTCCCCTCCCGAAAATCATTTAAACTCGCATAACTCATTACTAAATCAAGATATTGATATAAAATTTGGTACAAATATTGCTTTTATATGCTGAAATATAACCATGGAAGTTTCTTTGGATCGGTCCATATTTGGTCATAGCTCCCATAGAAGGTCCCCTGCCGAAAATCACTTAAACGCGCATAACTCATTACTAAATTAAGATATCGATAAACAATTTGGTACATGTATTGCTCTTATATACAGAAATATTACAATGAAAGCTTTTTTGGATCGGTCCATATTTGGTCATAGCTCCCATACAAGGTCCCCTCCCGAAAATCACTTAAACGCACATAACTCATTACTAAATTAAGATATCAATGTAAAATTTGGTACAGGTATTGCTCTTATATATAGAAATATTACAATGAAAGCTTTTTTGGATCGGTCCATAATTGGTGATAGCTCACATACAAGGTCCATTCCGAAAATCAGGTCCCATCCCGAAAATCATTACTCAATTAAGATATCGATATAAAGTTTGGTACAAGTATTGCTCTTATATACAGAAATATTACAAAGAAAGATTTTTCCGATCGGTTCATATTTGGTTGTAGCTCCCATACAAGGTCCACTCCCGAAAATCTTTTAAACGCGCATAACTCATTACTAAGTTAAGTTATTGATATAAAATTTGGTAAAAGTATTCTTATATACAGAGAAATAACATTGTGAAATGTTTTTCCGGACGGTCCACAATTGATCATAGCTCCCATATAAGGTCCCTTTTAGAAAAACACACATACAAGGTTCCCTTCCGAAAATCAGAAAAAACGCACATAACTCATAACCAAATGTTTATATCCATACATTTAGCAAAAATATTGCTCTTAAGTACATAAATTCATTATAAAGTTGTTTTATGACCGGTCCATATTAGGTCATAGCTCTCATACTAGGTCCAGAAAATCACTTAGATTCACAATATTTATTACCAAGTAGAATTCTGAAATATTGTCTTTATGTACATAATTGGTCAAAGCTCCCATACAAAGTCCTTTTACGAAAATCTCCTAAACGCACATTACTTATTACCAAATTAAGCTAATTTGGCAAAAATAATTGTTTTGTATACTTCTATTTCTCTTATACTAGGTCCAGCCCCTAAAAGCGCTTTAACCGTATTTAAAGAGCATTATCAATTTGTGTTGACCAAAATTTTGTGTAGAACAAAATTATATATGTATTTGTATTTTGAAAATCTATAAATCTTCCACACACATACAAACATGCAAATTACTAATTTTATAATGTTCAATGAATCTTGGAATTCTAATAGATTTAACTTTTGGGATTTTTTCTATTAAAGACATGAGAAAACTTATTTCTACAAATATTTGATCAATTATAAAAGTAAATAACATAGAAGTAGCTGGTGGAGGGTATTTAAGATTCGGCACAGCCGAATATAGCACTCTAACTTGTTTGATGAAATTTTCAGAGGTTGTCTCGGATTTTTGCTCATATCTCCGTTATTTACCGACCGATGATTTTAAATAGCGATCTTCGCGAAAGCATGTCTAATAGAATTATTGAAGATTCAGACATCGCCGATATCTGGGGTCCTCTAAAAACTGATTTCAACAGACAGACAGACGGACATGGCTTAATCGACTCCGCTATCTATAAGGATCAAGAATATATATACTTTATAGGGTCGGAAAATTATATTATAGAAATTACAAACGGAATGACAAACTTATATATACCCTTCTCACGAAAGTGAAGGGTATAATAACAATAACTATAAAGGTCGGTTCTTTATTTAACACAACCCAAAAAAAGATTTTTATAAGACAGTCATAATTTCTGAGTACTAAAGAGTTCGAATCATAAATGGTAAAGTTTTAAAAGGATATCAGCAAAAACCAACTAATTGAAATACAAATATTCGTTTATATAAACAAATACATATTCTTAAAAAAAATATTTTAATTTGTTTGTTATCCCTTGGCAGTCCACTCATCTTTCTTCATTCCAAAGCTAATATATCATCAAGTTTCTCTGCAAATGAAATTTATTTGCACATATTAAATATATTCATATGTATTAAGTGTATGACAAATTGTTATGTTATACAAGAGATAAAATGAATATGCTGCTTTTAAGGAAATCATTTTTAAACTATCATTGCTTAAACAATTTAAAAAATATAGTTATGAGTTAATTAATATGTTGCTATAAATATTATTGCATTGGCCAACAAAATTTTTTTCTAAAACAAATTTTAAATATGCCTATTATTTTCGGTGTGAGTTCTACTTTATAGATGTTAACCTAAACTAAAACTTATATTTTCAAAAATATTAGATAAATAAAAATTTAATTTCAATTTAGATTAAAAACAAGTCCTTTAATTTTTGTACCCACCATCAAAAATTATAAGGTATATATTGATTTTGTCATTCTGTTTGTAACACATCGAAATATATTAAAATATAATATTGGTCACAGACCCGAAAAAGTATATACTACTATTCTGGGTATATAATTAATTTTAAGACGATCTAGCCATGTCCGTCTGTCTGTTGAAATCACAATAAGGATCATACGAAAGGAGCTAGAGAATCTAAATATTGCATACCTTTGTTCTATTGCGTTGCTATTAAAAATTGGCAATATTGGTCCAATTTTTCGGATAGCCCCCATAAAAGTGGATCTAAAAAGCTTTACGGTCATAACTGTTTTAGAAGTACGAGTATGGAGATGACATTTGAAATAAATAGGTTCCGAAATTTTTCTACCAAATTGTGTGACGATCGGACCATAAATAACCCTACCCCCCATATATAAACCCCCTTTCTGCAAATGACTACAACGATCATTACTGGCTTAAAAATATCAATATAGTAACAAAATTTGTCACACATAAGTTGTATGCAAGCCAAAATCTCTTTTTAAGAAGGAGCTAAAAGGGGAGTAGGACAAAATATGGCCCTATTCTTAAAAATGTTGGTAGGGGGAGTTAAGTCTTCTTCAATATTATTTATGTAGAATTTGTGTTTTTAGTGTTTGTAAGTAAATTTAAGTCATTTTCTGATGGGGAGTTTGTATGGGGGATAGGGTCAAATGAAGCCCAATCACTACAAAAAAACGGTAGTGTCATTTAAAGTTCTATAAAACTAAGTTTTGTCGACTTTTGTTAACATAATAGATCATTTAAATTAATTATAAGCAAAAGGCCCTATATTAGGGGGTATGGTTGTATGGGGGCTAGTCGAAATAATGGACCGTTTTCAATAGGCTTCGTCCTTGGGCAATGATAAGTGTATGTGCCAAATTTCATCCAATTATCTTGAAAATTGAGGCCTGTACCTTGCGCACAAGGTTTACATGGACAGCCAGCCAGACGGACGGACGGACATAAGTTAATCGACTCAGAAAATGATTCTAAGCCGATTGGTATACTTTAAGGTGGGTGTAGGACGAATATTTTTGTATGTTTCAAACATCAGCACAAACCCAATATACCCTCCCCACTAAAGTGGTGTAGGGTATAATTAAGTGTAGATCAGTCATTAATTGGCCTTAACGCCCATACAAGGTCTCTTCATGAAATACTTAACGCTTAAAAATATGAGTAAAAGCGACAAACATAAGATTCTTACGAACCAAACCTCTCTAAAATTTTTTCTAGGATCGGCTCATAATTGACCCTACCCCCTATATAATTGATCCTAGCGCCCATGCAATGTCCCCTTCAGAAAATACGAAGTATAGCAATAAAATTTGACAAAATACCAAATTGTATGTGGATCGGTCCATAATTGAAAATTAACATTTTGTTAGTTCAAAATATTTCTCATACGCTGTGAAGCACATACAAAATTTACAAAATCTTAACAAAAGTAAAAGCAAAATACATATTTTAAAAAAATTTTTGATACATTATGATTCCATTATGCAGAAATGTTATTCGATTACAAAAGAACATTATTTTGAACATTAAAAACACTATAAAATGAAATTTTTTTTTGTCTTAAAAATTTAATTTTCTTATATTTCTTATCTTCCTAACATCAAAAAACATTCTTTAATATCTGTGTGCAGCCAGGTACTGTCCATTTTTTAGCTTTTTAAGTCAATCTGGTGGTGGAAATGGCATATTTGTTTTTACGTTTTTTAAGTTTCATACTATTAAAGTGTCTTTGACGATAAAGTTCTAAAAATTTGCAACAAAATTTTTTAATACAATAAAGAAAAATGCTCAAGAGCAGACTTCCTTAACTTAGTAAACGTGAGAAAAAGAATTAATTTTTTGAAATTTGTTCCAGCTCACGAACGGCTTTTGGTAGACTTAAAAATTTTGGGAATCATCGTTAAACAAAAACAGAGTGAGACAGTCTAATATAGTACATATTGTAATGAATGTAAACTCAGCATAGATAATTTATCATAATAAATAAATAAAATGTTAAATATGAAAGTTTATGCATTAGTTGTAAGTTGTTATGTGATCTTCTATGTTCGAATATATTGTCTTGCATACAATCTTATCTAAATCACTTGTGTTGGAACTATACAGGCTTTATTACCATCATATGTATGTTCCGCATACAAATTATTAACTTGTAACAAGTAAGAGTGTTATATTCGGCTATGCCGAATCTTTTTATACCCACCATCAAATCACTGCCATATAAACGAACTTTGATATTTTGAATATTTTATTATTATATATCGATATTAATGAGAACATCAGGGTAACATTTGAAAGAGGTCCATTAATGGGGGTTTTACTATTGACAGTGCTAATTTTTATAGGGAGTAGGGTTATTTATACATATATGTACCAATTCTCATAAAAGTCTGTAGGAAGATTTCAGTTCCTTATTTGTTTAAAATTTCATCGATCTAATTGTATTTTGAAGCTATTAAGGAGCATTAAAGTCATAAAATATGGTAGAGAGATTTTAAATCAAAATTGTTTTATGTCGAGTTGCCTTGCGGTATTCATATTTTTCGCGTCATTTTCTGGGGCGGAATTTATATGGGGTGGTGTTATTATGGACTGATCCTCATAAAATTTGATAGAGAGATTTCGGTTGCTATAGAAGGCCGCAACGGGGCTACTATGGCAAGAGATTAGATAGCTCGAGTTCTTCAACAAAGTACTTGTACATGGACCGGCTCAGCCATGTACAAAAATTGCTACCTGAGTTCTTCTTTGAAGAGTTCAGGGGCGCGGGTAGAGCGTCTCTAGTCTATCCTGTGGGTGAAAAAGACCACCGTGGAATTAGGCCGTCAAGGCAGGTGTTCACGTTAAACTCTCGACTTCATTGTGGTGTAGGGTATTATATGGTCAGGCTTGACCGACTATAACATTCTTACTTGTTTTTTTTTTTTTTAATTTAAACTATAACTTAAGGTCATATTATTTACTAATTTCAACATTTTTCTTCTCTTTAGAAGCGTATTTTTTTCTACAACTACATTTTCTATCACAAAGTTGAAATTTGCGTATAAATGATAATAATATCTAGCATTCTATATACATTTCATAATTTAGTTCTAATTAAAAATTCCAATTAAGTACAAAATATGCAGAAAAATACTTTGTGTTAATGAGCTTTCGTAAATACTCTGTTACATTTAAGCTGCATCCCACTTTGTCCAATTCCTTGTATTTTAGCTACACAACTATGTTCTTTTTTGTATGTGTGTGTATTTAATTTGCATTAATACAAAAAAGAGTGGATAATTATAAATAGAAATTTGCATAATTACTAATTAACCGTATTTGTTTTTGAAACTGTAAATAAACTTTAACAATGTGAGTGATTAAGAATATAGTAAAATAACTATAAGCAAGGATGTCTAGTTAGTTTGAAAGGATTATGTACATATATACATCAAATCCGAAGAAATACACCTAGGTCTCTATCGGGCCTGTTGTGCGCTCCGTAACCAGCGCTAAAGGTGGGAATCGAATCCACCACCTCCGGTCTAGCAGACAAGAACACTAACCACTAACCTACCGGATTTCAAGTATTGAAAACTTATCTTACTCTTAACATAACTTTTATACATTTTACCTCTATTTAGGGAGTTTTGTTAAGGAGTGGTCTAGCCTACCATTAAAAATCCGCCCATTTTTCTCTAAATTTTCCAATGAATGTCGAAGTTTTAATTCATTAGAGTGTAAGTACATATATAAGCACTAGTGTTTGTAGGTTAATATATTACTTTAATGCATACTTATATTCCTGTTTGGTTTCCCTTTTGAGTAGAACATTATCAAATATAGAAATTGCCTTAAT
The DNA here is from genome assembly GCF_022045245.1 of Lucilia cuprina. NCBI lineage: Eukaryota > Metazoa > Arthropoda > Insecta > Diptera > Calliphoridae > Lucilia > Lucilia cuprina. Next base: position 28,260,045 of record NC_060951.1, read on the forward strand.
TTCCGGCGTTTCTTATAATTTGATTGACAACTAGTTAAAAACTTGAACATGCACATGAGTTAATGTAGCGTCAGCAGAATTCTGTGATCTATTTCGTAGGTAGAGGTAAGTTACCATTCCAATGATGGATTTAACGTACAATAATTATTATATCGATATATAGTTGGCACAAAAATTTTTTGTTTAGACAAAAGAAATGCTGTAATTTTTTGTATAATCGGTCTACAATTAGTTATAACTTTTCTATGAGGTATTTTTTCTCAATTTCAAATATAGTTTAAATCGCACATAATTAAAAATTACACAGTATAACACGAAAAAATAACCATAAGAAGACCCGTGACAAAAGTCATGCACTAAGAGCAACAATATTCCCTCAAAGAGTAAATCAAAATTCCTAACGGTTTGCAAGATATAAACCTAAACAAATTATCACGTTTTTCATAAACGACACCAAGGCCCCAAAATCTTTTGGGGCCTATAACTAAAAAAGTACATGACTTTGGGCAAAACTGCAAGACACGGATCTTTTAATTTTTGGTCTTTTATCATATAGTGGTGTTTGTATATGGTTATTCAACCATGCCTTAATTCGTTCAATACTTTAATATTAAAGAAAAGGTTTCAGCAAAAAACAAGATTTTTAATTTTTGTTTTTTCCATGTATATACAGTCTTATATCCTTTTTTCCTGCACAATTATATGAATACAATTGTGTGTGAAGTAATTAAATTTTATTGTGTATTTTTTTGGTTTCTGTAAATCAGATTTATTCTCCTTGCTTAATTATTATTAATTTTACTTATTATATCCGCACACTAAAAGCATCGAATAAATGGACGACACAAGCATCACACTGGTACTATAACAAGTTATTACAACAAAAAACCATATATCCCATTGCTTCACCAGAAGAATGTGTAGTCTGGTAAATTCTACTTTAAAAATTTATTATACCCTCCACCACCATCAGTGGTGATAAAGGGTATATATAACTTTGTCATTCCGTGTGTAACACCAAGAAATATTCATCTGAGACCCAACAAAGTATATATATTCTGGGTCCTTATCAAATTCTGAGTCGATTTAGCTATGCCCGTCTGTCCGTCTGTCTGTGTAAAACACGCTCACGATAAAACGAAGCAATAGAATTTAACCAAATTCACCCAAAATGTTCTCAGTTTTCCTAAGTTGTTTGGTATTGAAAATGGGCAAAATCGGTTCACATTGGGAAAAGTTATGAATCAAAATTTACAACCTCGAAAAAAATAAGCATTTTTTACACATTCTGATGTAATTTTCTCGACACATTCGTGTCCGCAGAATTTAATTTCTGTGGAAAATCGCCAGAATCGGTCCACAATTTCATATACCTCCCATACAAAAGTACATATTCCCGGAAATTTGGTTTTTTGTTAATAACTTCCGTTGTAATGTCGATATCTTCACAAAATTTAAGTAAGAAACATTTCATGACAATAGAGTTTATTCAGAGGAAAAATTTTTTGGATGGGTCCATAATTGGTCATAGCACATAATTCATTACTAAATTAAGATAACTTATTTCTACAAATATTTCATCAATTAGAAAAGTAAGAACATAGAAGTAGCTGGTGGAGGGTATTTAAGATTCGGCACAGCCGAATATAGCACTCTAACTTGTTTTTTTATTTATACAGAAATTTTTAATAAATTATTTACTTGTGAAAAACTTCCGACAAAGTTTAAAGATAATTATCTACATTTTCTATTTTAATATAATATCTGTTAAATCGACTAAGTTATAAAGAAAATTGATTATCTACGAATTATTTAAAATCTACTACCTGACAACCATATTTTTAATATCCATAAAATATTTTTACGTTTAAGTTCATGTTCATGTATTTTTTTTAAGGGTAAATATTTTTTGGTCATTGTTGTATTCTTTTTGCGACAACTTATTAGTTTAAGTTTAAGCAACTTTATTAGACTTTATGTTTCTTTTGTGTCGTGGTGTAATTCTTTTAGTTAACTATGTTGCACTGGATGTATTGTGAAATTTATATATTTTGCGGTTCGTTTTTTTTCATATTATACACATTACTTTTCCTTTCCTTCCTATTACACATTGTTCAAGGCACTAAGATATAAAGCAAAGGAAAATTTTCATTTTACTTTATTTTAAACTTTTTATGTAGCACTAATCTATGTTTAAAGAATATTTAATATAAGTGATTTATATTGGTATCCTCCACAATCATCAATGGTGATAGAGGGTATATAAAGGTTTGTCGTTCGTTATATTCTGGGTTCTTGTGAACTTCTGAATCGATTAAGCTTCGTCCGTATGTCTGTCTGTCTGTCTGTTTGTGTAAGATATGCTCACGTTAAATACAATCTATGGATATCAACCAAATTGACCAAAAATATTTTTTGTTGCCCTAAGCAGTTTGGTATTGAAAATCAGCATAATCGGTTCACGAAGTAAAATGTTATGATTAAAAATTTTAGACTTTGAAAACATAGGTTTTGTAGTAATTCTTCAACAATTTTCTAAAAATTACAAAAAATAATTCGATGAATTTTGTCACACACTAATTTTTTTCTACTGGGGATAAAATATATTGAAAATCATAACGATTTATTCAAAATTTCTTATAACCCACATACAAAGATATATATTTTCGGAAATTAATTTATCGTTAATAACTCCCTCAAATATATCGGTATAAACACAAATTTTATATATGTAATTATAATTTGAACAAATATCATACTACCAAAGCAGATTTGCATCTGTCCACAATTGGTCATGAATCCTATATAAGTTCCACTTCCTTAAATTACTTACATATTTCTTCGATTACTTAACTGTCTTGTCTATAGCCGAGCAAAAAAAAAACCTAAAGAAAAACGATTTCATCACGTATAATGTACATTAAGCAGAATTTTACTTTAGAAAATTTTGACTTCACGAAGCTATTACTCAGTGACCGGGAAAGATTATTGAACAAAACTTTTTATATATTTTTATCAATATGTATAAAGTCGATTAGTATTAAAAAATTGTTTTTGCTGTCGTAAGTAGGAAAGTTTTTTGCAAAAAAAGATTGCTAAGTCATGGTCAAAAATTGAAATTTTAAAATTTAAACTTGTACATATTTGTTTATAGAGGAATAAAATTATTATAATCAGCATAATTTTACTTTTACTTTTTTTCATCAAAATCGGCCCATATTTTTAAATGTTACGGGTCCAAATAAGATATAGGGGAACATAAATTTATACATTTTCCAAAAATTAGTTAGATATATATATCTATCTAGAACTATATATCTTACTAATTTTTGGAAAATGTATAAATTTATGATCCCCTATATTTTATTTATGCCGAATTTCGTTGCTTTACTATAATTTAAAAACAAGTAAGAGTGCTATATTCGGCTTTGCCGAATCTTATATACCCTTCACCATAGTGTATTTTAAACATATTAGTTTTATAAATATTTTCCCGACTACATTATTATTACACCAAAAGCAAAACAAAATAAACAACAACAACGCTAAACAAAATAAAAAACAAAATACACAAGACATCTAAACCAATGCTGCCCAAAACTTCGATTCCTTATCACGCAAGAATATTCTGCTGACGTTGCGTTGACTCACCTACACTATAAGCTTACTTGTGTATTTTCTTATTTAAGCATGTGTTAGTTGATTATCTCTCAACTTACAAAACAAAATCAACTCTGTTGCTGATCAGCATTTGTCGAAGTAAGATCTGCACGCAACTTCTTTAAAAACTACACATATACAATAACAAAATTTTGAGAATGCCGAATTTTTGTAGGTATATGAGGAACCACAGCTGTTTTTTATATATGAACTTTAAGTACGCTTTCTGTCAAAATCCATAATATCAAGTTGACAGTTAGAATATACAGTTAGAATATACTAAATAAACAACGCAATAAAACTAACCTACATCCAAATATACGAACAGAATTCACAAAAACAAAATACACAACTCAGTGACGCCAACAGCATTCAAACATACAAAACTGAATACACAGCTGAATAAACCCAAATACATCTACACAAACGTGTACATTTTTTTTAATATACAGTGTTGTTGTTGCTTATTTAGCAAAGCACGAAAAAAATATGAAATTTTTTGATGAAATTATCAGAGGTTGTCTCGGATTTTTGTTCATATCTCCGTTATTTACCGACGGATTTTGCGATCTTCTCGAAAGCATGTTTAACAGAATTATTGAAGATTCGGATCTCGCCGATATTTGGGTCCTCCAAAAACTGATTTCAACAGACAGACAAACAAACGGTCAGACAGACATCGACTCCGCTATCTATAAGGATCCAGAATATATATACTTTATAGGGTAGAAAATTATAGAAATTACAAACGGAATGACAAACTTATAAATACCCTTCTCATGAAGGTGAAGGGTATAAAAAGTTATGGTCGTGAAAGTAACTTTCTGTATGGGATCTAAGTAATATGGAGTTTAGGATCAGTTAAAATTTCGTTGAAAGATTATGCTTAATACAAAACTTGTTTATAAGGATTTACGGAAGGATGAATATTTTATGCCTTGAAATTTAACAAGGACTCAAAGTATTTGATTGTGTCCATGATCACACTGGAATGACAAGTTGTCATTCACAGTGACAACTTAAAACAAAACAATATTTAATATCAAACAGTTTAAAATGTTGGTAGTGACTTAATAAACTGATTAAAAGAATACAGTCTAACAACATTTTATTTAAAGACATACTTATTAATTCATTAGTCTTCTTTTCTGTGAAACTTTTAAAGCTTCATAAGTTTTCTAATTACTTGTAAGCGATTTTGAGCAGCACTAAATTGAGTCTAATGATATCATCTAGTCAAAATAATGACTCAAAATGTTATTGTTATTAAATGTTACATTTTTGCATGCTGTACAACAGTGTGTTAGAATGTAAAGAAAATTATTTAATTTTCAATTCCTCTACTTTGTACCCTAATGAATATTTTAAGTGCAACTGAACCGTAGTGCTACTGAGATCAAATAGTTCCGGGAAAATATTCCCACCAATATAAAAAAAAATCAGTTGAGAACATTTTTATGCAAAGACGTTACACGAATTACACGAATTTCTTTTACTGTTACTTTCTCCCCTCTATTCTTGTGCATCTCTTTTTGTAAGTTTGATTATATTTTGCATTTTAATTTCCTGTCACAAATTGCTGTTATTTCCGTTTTGTATTTGTATATAGCTTTTTGTTGGGTTTTGTTTTATATTTTTTACCATTCTCTATTGTATTTTGTATTGTTTATATTGCTAACAACAAAACAGTTGAGTATCTATCGGAAAGACACATTGATTCACTGACTGACAAACTGCTGGTCTGATTTTTCTATGGCAAGTACTATGCAGCAACAGTACTGTTTTGTTTAATGTTACTAATTTTGGTTTATAAAGAAAGAAAGCCAATTTTGGCAAATTTTCAATGAACGCTAATTTGCAGAAGAAGCAGTTAAAATGTCTGGAATGAAATAAATGTATACATATATACATTTTTCATATTTAGAAAACCCTAAATTATAATACAAAGTTACTCAACGATATAAATAATACTACATAATACTTTGCAACAAGAAGTCTTAACATCAGTCAGTTGAGACAAGCAGAGCTGAAATGGAGATTTGTTTATTCTTTATACATTAAGAATAAGTAAGAAAGTCATGGTCGTTACCAATAACACAGGCCAAAGAAAAAAACATTTTAAATATCTTTCAATAATGCTAGTATTATTTGCTGTGTTGATTAAGGAAATGACAAAGCTCACAACCCACTAATTTTTCACATTTTAGTCGCTGGGAATATCAGCAACTTCCATTTCGGACCCACTCTAATACACAATTTCTTCAAAGAGATTTGGTTTACGTTTGACAAATGCTTTGATAAATTTAATAATATTTGAATAACTTTTTAAAGAATCACTTATATCTTGGATAAGTTTAACAATAATTAATCATGTAGACATGGGTTATAAGTAATTATAACAAGTAAGAGTGTTATATTCGGCTATGCCGAATCTTTTATACCCACCATCAAATCACTTGTATATAAATGAACTTTGATATTTTGAATATTTTATTATTATATATC
>NC_060951.1:28266309-28275007 GCF_022045245.1 Lucilia cuprina
ATGTCTAGTCTATGTCTAGTCTATGTCTAGTCTATGTCTAGTCTATGTCTAGTCTATGTCTAGTCTATGTCTAGTCTATGTCTAGTCTATGTCTAGTCTATGTCGAGTGTATGTTGTTGGTCTTAGACTAATATATTGTTATATTAATAACGGAATGACATAGCCATTATACCCCTACAAAAAAGGGATGTAAAATGTAAACCCTTTTTAATCAGTATTCAAAAAGGGAACCCATGACTTTCAAAGTACTAAACATGTAAAAAAAAATAATCAATGATATGTATGTTCACTTAAAAAAATACTACAAATTTCAACATAAAAATATACCAACAATAATGGAACAAAACCAAGTGTTACAGCTAATAACCATTTCAAAACCAACAAAATGCTCAAATAGAACTTAAAGGCATGAGAAAAAGGACAACGCTTTAAAAACCATACAGAGAAACTAAAAAAATCAATAAAAACAATGTAGAAAGGAAGTAGACAAAAAAATGAAAAACGAACAAACTAACAAAAACACTCATCCTTGAATAAACTCAATGTTATCTTATCATACGAAAACTTGACATTAGTTTTTGTGAAATTTAATTTTTGGTTATCATTTTCTTTGCTTATGTGGTCAAATATAAAATACCACTGTCATGTTAAAACGTAAGTAGGTGACATAGATATAAAGAAGTGTGTTGTACATACATACTTACAGTTTTACATGTTATTTTAGGCACATTTAACATCATGGTCAAATCGTTTCCTTTATGTTTGTCTTTCATTTATTAAATTTTTTAGAAATGTGCTTTTATTTTAAATTCTTACGTTTATGGCAAAAAATCATTAGACCTAATGATTATAATTGATTAGCACGCACATATACTAAAGCATGTTTTAAGGTTCAACGACAGAACGAATAATCGACCCCTTTAAGGAAAGTCTACTTAAAAAAGAATGAAACTTAAAGTCTGTCTGTGTTGCCATATTAGTAGTTTGTTAGTACATAGGCTTTGTAATTTGTTAATGTTCCAAGAACAGGGTTTGGTCTTTGTGGGTGGTCTTTTGACGTTTACGCTACAAAATTATTGTAACCATTAAGTGTTGTTGGGTAAATACATAAATTTTTTTTAATTTTTTGTCTCTGTATATATTTACTTCATAACTTTTTTTCTTACAACCAGTATTTGTCAAACAAATAATCCTGCTGTCTTTTCTTAAAGGTAATTAATTTATAAACACAAAAAGCACCAACAGAATACTGCCACGAAATATTTATAAATATGAAAACTTATCACTTTTCAATTTATGTAATCAATCATAGTTTTGTAAACAGCAGGACTTTGTTAATCACGTATGAAAAGCATAACAAGGTAAACCAATTTCATAGTCATCAGTCTTCAAACAAAAGGGTATACAACAGTGATTATGGTGTAAATAAATTAAATCATTTTGTTGATTAATTTATCAAAAATACTTACCCCTTACTCTTCAATATGCGTTAAAAATATTTTCATACATATTTTTGGAAATATAAAAATAATTTATATGAAAATTTAAAGGAAAAATAACCCCCTTAGTTATTGAATCGAATTTGTAGTTAATGGATATATTATTAAATTCTAACTTTTGTTTGACTGATGGTCAGACATAAATTGCTTAAACAATTCATATGAAGTAATGGTTTTCCCTTATTTAGTGGGGATAAACTTTAACACTATTTACTTAGGTTTTAACCAACAATATACAACCCATCCATAAAAAATGTATATTTATTCTAATGAACACTCTCTATCACAACATTGCTGTTGGAATAAATTAACCTACTTTCTATTCTATTTGGATCATGTTTGAGGCTGACCACAGAATCCACAATTTTTAAATTTAATAAATTTTAAAATTTTACAATAACATATGGTTCATAACAAGATTGGCCAAATTCGAGTTTTTTTTTAATGTGGGCTAGAAAATAAATATTTTGTAAACTTAACAACTATAACACATCTTTTCACTATTTTTAATTAAATGTGAAACTTGTTGACATCTATTATATGATCCTATTTAAAATAAATTAAAGTTTCAAAGCCACTTAACTTTAAACTGTTACATGCAATTCCCCAATTTACTTTAAATAGTTATATTTCTCTGAATTTTTCATGAAAACATTTAGAAGCTTTCATCAAAAACTAAAGTTTTCTTTACCATTTCTTAAAATGTCAGTCAATATTGTTTACCTCCTTAAATTTCATAAGAAAAATACATATTATTAGAAAACATCAATTGACATTTTTTTCGTTATATTAATGCTTTTTACCTTTTCATTTTACATGGTATATATTTAATACAACTATACGTATTAGTGATAAATATGAAGTATACGCTGTGGAGTAAAATGTTTTTTTCTATTAATTATTCAGGCATAATTTTAAAAATTCAAAATTTAAGTATACTTCGTACTAAGAGACAGTTTTTAAAAATGTTTGTCCTAGGGGCAATATTTAGAGACCTGGATAAAACGAAGGACTTTGTAGTTTAAAGGAATCACAATTTCAAATCAATATTTTAAATATTTATATGTATTGTATGATGCTAAATTTACCGTATGATTATGTGTGTTTTTTTTTATAATTTCAGTTTTAGCATGTACGAAAAATCCAAATTTTTGATAAAATTTTTAGAGGTGGTCTTGGTTTTTTGCTTATAACTCCGCTATTTTGCTTTTTCAAATTAAATTTTGAGTTATGACTGACATTGAACCCTAATTTATCCTTCACCCACATATGACTCCCTTCAAAAATAAAATTCAATAAAATTCTACATGTTTTCTTGCAGCCGAAATCTTTATTAAAAACTTTAAGAGAATCAGTTTTACCCTACCCACATGTAAGGCCTCCTGTAGAAATTATTTTATTAAAAATTCACATCGATCTTAACATATTAATGTTATTCATAGTTTGTAGATTTTTTGCAGGCTTATATAATATTTTAAGCTGTCATCAGTAAGTAATTAATAATATTCTTTAAACATTATGATTAAATGGCAAGAAAAATATGCTTTAATTATTACATCCCAGCAAAATCTCTAATTCTATAACCACATACTTTTCAATGACTACTATTTACCGTCTGTATTACTTTGAAGTACTCTAGTAATGACTTTCTTCTAATCTGAAAGAGTACTTTATTTCCGGCTTTGTTTGCACATTTCATTTACAAAAAAAAATTTACAAAAAAAGTAAACATAATTAGTTTTGTATGTGAAAGTGGCTTCCGGTAGGTTAGTGATTAGTTTTCTAGTCTGGTAGATCGGAGGTGGTGGGTTCGATTCCCACCTGAGGCACTGGTTAAGGAGCGCATAACAGGCCCGATAGTGACCTAGGTATATTTCTTCATATTTGATGTATATGTGTACATCTTCCTTTCAAACTAACTAACTAACTAACTAAATAACTTTGTATGTGAAAACCATTATTTGACGCGCAATAAAATATCTAAGCAGTGGTGCAGTGAGAAGAACATTTGACATACAAACCGAAGTCCCTGGTTCGTATTCTATGTAGATGCCTCTTTTTATTATTATCAAAAACAAAGCAACTTACTCAACAACTATTCTGTAAGAGAAATTGCACTCCCTTTTAGTAAACGAGCGTAAAATTACTTGCCTCCAATGACATCACCGTGATAAAATAATGTCTCAAAATGTTAATAAATAAGTAGTACAAAGAGGTTTTATTAGCTTTTTAACTCATTGCTTTTCAATGTAAGTTTTTCAAGGGATTTACATATATGTATGCATATACCCCCTTATTCATAAACAACATTTTATTTTATGAAAAGCTGATAAAACAAAATTTCCATACAAAATAAATGTTTGTTTATGAATAAGGCCTATATACTATATTTATTTTTAAAAGTAAATATTATTACATCCTCAACCTCCATTAGTGGCGATAGAGGTAAAATAAATTTGTTTGCTATAAAGATTTGCCAAAAACGGAGTCTCTTCGACTCTACTTAAATGTTCGCGCGCAATTAATTAACACGTTAACCATAAAATTTTAAAACGTAAAAAAAATTGTGTTAAAACTTGATCTTTTTTTATATTTCTGAGAATGAAATTTTCAATATTGAAATTATTAGAGAATAGCAATTGCAATTTCGTATCGTATATTAAATTCTTATATTATCATTTTATATGCATAAGTATTTTGTACAACTATACGTATGAGGAATAAATATAAAGTATACGTGGTTGTGTAACGAATTTTTAACAAATATTACATTAGGGTGGCAAAAAGGATGTTGCCGATGTTTCCGCCAAAAATGTAAATTTAGTTCATTCTATGATTTATTTTAATTTTTGTTTTTGTCCTGACGTTAATATTTGGTGAGCTGGATATAATGAACACTACAGAACACTTTCTTTGCCACTGTCAAGCATTCGTCGATGTTAGATCCAAGTATCTTAGAATTGATGCGATTCTTGAATTAACATTCCTTATTAACACTAATTAGAAGATTCTAAGGAACTTTTTAAGAAAAGGAACTCACAACAGATATGATGTAGTATTATTTTCCTGTCAAACTAACCTACTCTATTTGTTATCCACAGAAACGAGAACGCCCTAATATGTATATATCCCTAAAAAAGTATTTTTTATACCATAATTTTCTCGAAAGTATTACTTTTCACTTAAAAAGGTGACCAAATAAGACAATGTATGTATTTATGTACATCAATTGTGAAAAAGAATCATGATACAACTGAATTATAAATAATGTTTTTCTAACCATTTTATCCGCCATACCATCAAGTTTTATTCATCTTACAAAATCTAAAACTCCAAAGAACTTTTGTCAACAGCAACAAATGTGTCTAATTCACAACTCTTGTAGTTGTTATCGTATCGGTCAAAACTTTTTTCTTCTTTCTTCGACAATAGTTCTGCACTTGCTAGAATTGTTTTGTGTTTAAGATGGAAATTAATATAAAATTTATAAACTATGTACAATATTGACCAGATTATTTTAAGAAAAGTGGTTGTCATCATATAGGAGTGATTTTTATTTTACAAAGCATTGTTTGTACCCTACACTGCTATAGAAGGGATTGAATTTGTTTGTAACATAATTTGAAGTCTATGAATATAATTGGTACTTATCGATTCCCATTTAACGCTAGGATCTATTCAAATTAATGAAAAATACAACAAAATGTTTTTTTATGTACTTATAAGTTATGTATTTATTTATATATATTTAGATTAATTTGGTCATCGTTTCGTAATACTACATGGAGTTCCTGAAAGTATGCAACTAAATTTGAATTATTATATATATTGTTGGAAGCACAGACGTATGAGTGATGTGTATTAAGTAACTTGAGTAATTGTGATTTTTGTATCAAAAACGATAGTGGGTTTATTATTTTCATGAAAATAAATGTTAATGCTCTGAAACATTAGACGTGTTCAGCTTCCCGAACACGTCCAATTTTCTCGTAATCCTGTGTATCAGCTTATAATACGTACTAAGTATAATCCTAACCATACTCTTACTCATTCTAAAGAAATTTATCGTCCCGGTCTCATCGGAGATATTTTTTATCCACATTTTTAATTCAACTTTAATTGTTTTGAATGATTTTATGGTCGTCAGGCTAAGTACCTCAAGCTTCCTTTTCTTTATTAAAACATTCGCCCTTTCTTTGAGTACCATATTGTAAACCTTATTTCTGATTATTCCATTGAAGCTTTCTTCAAAACCAATACTGTCATAGATTTAATATTATCACCTGATATCGCCCTAATTGTGTTCTGGCCGTCATATTTGTCTTAATTTCATATACGTACTTCCTTATTTCTCAGACTTCTGCCTAGAAACGTGTGTTGTGATTAGGTAAACGATGGTAAATTTCTATTTATGGGTATTTAGTATAGAATTCTAGACCCACTTTATCCACCAGTGTATAGCCATTAGTGAAGCAACCCATTTCTTTGGGTATTTAGTCTAATCAAGACATTCTATCTGGTATCAGCGTATAAAAGTTTCCGACATTTTATTTGTCTCGTATGCAATCGGACACGTTCGGTTATTGTGTATAGCCTTCCAATGTGTCCAGTACACATTGATGACGTATCAAGCGCTTTTCGCCACTTCGCCTAAAGTTATAAACCATTCGGCTGTAAGTGCTGCCATATATACATTTATAACAGGACAACTTCCAAAATTTATTTTATCCTTATTACATGTTTTTATGGTGGGTATATAAGATACATAGACCTTTTTTATTTTTATTTAAATATATTGATGTTAAAATGTATGATGAATTTTGATTAGTTTCTATGACACTTAATCCAACAATATTTAAGTGCAAATTAATTCTTTAACAACACAGAATTTATTAAAATAAATAATCGATACGATATGCAGACTTAAAAAGTAGTTTTACTGCAACATATTGTTTACCCACAATTTGTCTGCGTAACTAATAAAACAAGAATTGTTCAAGGACATTAATATGTTATTTCATAATTAATTTCTGACAGTTTCTTCTTTTGGTTTAATAATAATTAATTGACTAAAGAAAATCAAATAAGAAATACAAGTGCAGATATTTTCCATAATTTATTATTATGTAAACTTTACTTTATACATAAAACAAAATTAGATTTTTATAATACGTGGTTTCTTTAAGAGTTCGCCCGTTATTTTATAAATGTTCACATGAATGTCGAAGTTATTCATATAGAATTTGAATATTCTAGATCTAATAGATTCTCAGATAAACGAATTATTCTATTTTATATGGGGGCTCCAAGCCCCCATAGTAGTTCGCCAATTTAGTACCCAAAATGTTTACATGGACGTTAAAATTATTTGTGCAAAATTTTAAGATTCTAACTGTAACAGTTTCCATCCACTATACTGGCTCCTACAAAATTTGAGGACTCTAACTGTTATATTATCTCAGGAAAAACGAAATTTTGTATTTAATTAATATGGGAGGTCCCGGATTTTAATATTCTAACTGTATTATTTTCAAACTAAACGAATTTTTGTATTAAATTTATATGGGGCGTGGTACCTCACGCTCCCTAACGCTAGTCCCCGCACATTGTATCATAAATAATCGTATTGACACTAAAGTGGCTCCGACAAAATTTGAAGACTTTAACTGTTATATTAACTCAAGATAAACAATTTTTTTTAAATTTGTATGCAGGTGCCACTCCCCTCATGGGTAGTCCACCAATTTATTGTCCAAAATATTTACATGGATGTTAAAGTTATTCATGCAAAATTTAAATATTCTAACTGTAATAGAGTCCAAGATAAACGAATTTTTGTATTTAATTTATATGGGAGGTTTCACTGTGGTGAAATATAATTTTTAGGATACATTTCTGTTATCGTTCCCAGATGCTGGAGCGGTACGAATTACAGAGCATGTCTGTGGATTAATAAAATGTTGGATTTGAGCTAATAATGCAAAGTTTGGGTATACGAAGTGGAGTTTTCTGGTATTTTCTGAGAGAATGTAGTCACTGATGTATTTGTCAGATGGATTGGTGTAACGATGTGTTAGACTATGGTCTAGCAAGAAGAGACGGATGGACGTGGTGCAAGGTTGCCACTGCCCTTTCTTTAATTTATTTAGCGATTTTCCTTCATGGTTGAATGCATGCTCAACAACAGTGAGTCTCTGGGACCACTGAAATAAAGTCTTATCACCTCTAGATGCTGTTGTCGAAACTACAGAGCCATAGTAGTGTAGTCGGGCGACATTATGTCGGGGTTTGCTCATGACACCTGTCTTTTCCCAACGTGACTTCTATAGTAAGATATATGATAGCTTGAGTACTTGAACAAAGTGCTTATACATGGAATGGAACATCCATGCAACCTAGTGGTTGTAATAGTACCACCGTAAGATAGGGCCACACGCCAGGTAATCACGTAAAGCACTTTGACTTCATGTCTGATGCTCCAGTGTGTTTTTTTCGTGATTTAAATAGATAGACGGACAGACTATGTCCTAGAATGAATAGGACCCAGAATATATATACTTTTATAGGTCTTAGACAAATATTACGTTGTGTTACAAACTAAATGACAAAAACAATATACCCGTCATCCTTTTTGGTGGTGGGTACAAAAAATAATGAAAAGTTACCAAATAGTAACCTTTTAAAGATTCTAATTCTTTTCGGGCTTATATGGTTAATTTTATGTTTCTATAGAAAATGTTCATTACTATAGAAAATTCAAAAAGTTCTTTATAAAGAACGAGAAAGTACCAACATGCCCCTTTTATAGGATCTAATTTAGTCCGTTTAGATTCAATAATATAGAAACTAAATATTAGCAATTAAAGAGTAAAAATATAGTAGAAAGTCACCTTTTATTATTACTTTTATTTTAAATATTATAGAAAACTCAAAAATTACACTTTGAGAAACGAAAATGTTTCATGTTTCAATTTTGAAAAAAGTACAAAAATATAAAAATTAAACTGTTATCCAGTCTTTTCTAGTAAGGAAGTTATGAGGATACGTTCGAAATTACAAAAATCAAAAATCCGTCTTAGTGGAAGTTTTTTTTTTGAAAACCAATCTTCTGTCAAAGTGTCAGTTCTTTAACTTCTGCTGTATAGACAATGCGATGATGAATCAGTCAGTCAGTATCTTAAATATTGTATATATGAGGA
>NC_060951.1:28275107-28276619 GCF_022045245.1 Lucilia cuprina
AAAGTTGGACATTTTGGAAAAAAAACTTAAAAAAAATAATTATTAAAACAAATTAAATTAAAAAAAAAATAAAAAAAAATAATTTCGTGAAGAATAACGAAAGAGCTATTTGAACTCCAGTGAACAATTTTTGCTAAACCCAATAAATGAAAAGTTACACTCATTTATATAAAACACTGTATGACAAAAATGTCCAACTTTGACCCCCTTTAAGTCCGGCAGTTCTTGACCGATAAAGCTGAAAATTTTTGTCTAGCCTACTATTCTATAGTACTAACCTTGAGGAAAATTATCCAAATCAGAAGACATCAGTTTTAAAAGTTGACACGAAATTCCCCATATATGTATATGTAGATACATAATTCACGTTCTTTATTTTTAACGTTAAAATTCATTTAATAGAAAAATGTTTTATTACCGGCGTAAATCATCTAATGCTTTTGCAATTTTCATTTTACGACATTAGAAAATATACGATGTGTAATCCATAAAAATCCGTCTATAAAATAAATCAAATCATACGTTTAAACATTTGTCGTTGTCTGCTAATCTCGCACAGGATTCTTCCAAGTAACTCATCAATTCATACTTATGTTCATTTTTGGTTTGCTATACTCTGTTTTAACGATATAATTCTTATACCTCTATTGTTGGTTAGAGAAAAGCGGTTTACTCTAGAAGTGTAAAAGGAAAAACAAAAATTAGGGAGAAACCACACTTGGTTAAACTCAGTAAACAGATAGTCAATCAAACAGACATAGAAACAAATATAACAGAGAAGGGGGACTGACAATAAGAACAAATGGAACACACAGAACAGACATACCAGATATAGACCCATAACTAAATCGATTCAAATTTTTCATTGAAATTATTTCAAAATTTCTTCACGATATTCTCTAAAACGTCAACAACTTAGTAGTCTTTCTTATGCCTTACTTTGTATATATAACTTCTTATTGATTTGCTTTTTTGTTAAATTTCCAAATTTTGATGGAACCGTTTGTCAGAACTTACAACCTCATGTAGGTTTAACAATGATATAATTCAAACACAAACGTAAATTGTGATATTCTTCTTTGAATAACATATAACTTTATATTTCTTCAAAAACTTTTATTCTTTTATTCTGTTCAGCTTTTGTAATAAAATTGTTATAGTTGTCTTGTTTTTATAGTTTTTCTCTCTTTTTTCGTATAAATGCAATTTTTAACAAATAAAGATAAAATGTAATAATGCAAAAATAATATACATTTTGTGTATATTTTAAGAATTTATTTGAAAAATATAGCTTTTAAGAAGTTTTGAATCAGTTTTACTTAAAAGCTTTAGTAAAAAGATGGCAAATCAGACAAAAGAAATTATTGGCAGTTTTTCTTTTCACTCAACGTGTTTTCTTTCTTCTTTAATTTTTATACCCACCATCAAAAAAGATGGGGGGTATATTGATTTTGTCATTCCGTGTGTAACACATCGAAATATTGCTCTAAGACCCCATAAAGTATATATATT
>NC_060951.1:28276719-28303604 GCF_022045245.1 Lucilia cuprina
ATTAATATCGATATATAATTATAAAATATTCAAAATATCAAAGTTCATTTACATATATATCAGTGATTTGATGGTGGGTATAAAAGATTCGGCATAGCCGAATATAACGAATACAAAAAGAACCACTTCAGATTCTTAAATAACAACCTTGGAACTAGTGATGTCGCAACTACTACTGGCACCCGTTCCTACATTTTTATGGTTCTAAAATACTTCTAAAGAGTTTTAAAGGAACTAATTCTTTGACATTAGTTATACATTGATACTACACTAGTTCAATGGAACACATATTTCTTCTGCTTCTTTAAAAAAAAATTAAAAATTCATACACATATTTTTATTGAAATATAAAACGCATTCATATCTTTATTTCTGCATAAAATTGGATTATAAGGAATTAAAGATACCCTAATTAAATTGTAGCGGGAGACGGGAAAGTTAGCTGTTGGTTTCTTATATCCTATTTAAGAAATTGTTTAACAGATGACAGTATACATTCTGTATACCTACAGAGGTTGACAAATTCGGACAAAAATCATTTCAAATTCGGACAACTTCAAACAAAAGACATTGCTCTCAACACCAAAATAGAACGAGTTCGGGCTATAATCATGCGTTCTAGAACTAGTTGTGGAAGTAATAAAATTTTTGCTGGGTAAATATTTTTTTTTTTTTTTTAACTAGCTTTATGCAATAATTTTAATAAGTTTTCTGTGAAGATCTAGACTTCTTCGTTCGTCTGCCCACTTCTTATGAAAGTATAAATTACCAATATCGAAAATCTCTACATTGATCTACAATTGACCCAACCCTTTCCCTCGCCGGCATGTTACCTTTCTTCAACCTGGTAATTTTACAATCTCGTCTGCCGAGATTTTAAACTGGTAATGACCAAATGTATTTTTGGACTTTTCTTGGAATGACTTGACATGGGGACAAACCTGAGAACCACATAATCATGTACCACAAGTCAACCAGGCAAAGCTTTTGTCTTTATCATATCTTGGTTATTGGAGAGGTCCCATTCGGGTTGCACGTTGTGACTATAGTTTAAACCCAAATTCGAAAAAAGAAAAGAATGTTGGTTAAAAGTCTAATATACAATAATGTATATAATTCAGGACAAGTTCGGTGCTGTCTAGACAACAGATACCCCACAGGGGGTCTAAACATTAAAATGAAATGATGTTAAGTGTATGTCTATGACACTGAATGGACGGATGTAGTTTCATAAGTAATTGCTTTCAATAACAATCTATAAGTAATGGAAACTGGGATATTTCAACTCATTACTTTAATTAAAATTTTGCTATGTTTTTTACTACAGTTACTATGCTGAATAATTTCTTTAGAAATAATTCTATTTATGCCATTTTAAACTAACTATCTCAAACTCTTTTATTCCTTTAATTCTTGTTTATGGTCATTAAAATAAATAATCCATATTATAAATCTCAAAGTCTTGACATATGATTCAATTACAAAATGACCTTTCAACCAATATGTGGTTGGGCTGCATTCTGGAAAAAAAACAACAGAACAATGCATGCTTGTCATGTTCTAGTTTTTACGTATATTTTATCATTGTCCATATAATAAATGTCGTAATTAATTATCCTTAGCATTGTTTTACAAGTATGTGTGTACCAACTGTCATCCATGGCTGGTTTCTGTGTTTTTATTTTTAATGCTCTTCATACACATTTTTCCACGTTTAGCTTTAGTTTTTTAATAATAATAATAATAATAATAATAATAATAATAATAATATTACACATAAAAAGTGTCACTTTAATAAAAATTTTTTTGTTGGAAGGAGGAGACCAAAAAAATTTATTGTTCATATGGTGTCTGAAAACTTTAATATGTAAATTAGTTTTTTCTTTTTGTAAAATGCATGCATGTAAAATTGTACAAAAAGACGTTAAATTCGTGGTGGAATTGCTGAAAATCTTTGATTATTGCAAACTGAACTGCTGGGACACTTACTGTTCATAATTGATTCAAGTTCTCCTTAATCGAGCTATTGCGTAAGTAGTCCAGGAATTGGTCAAATTATCTTAAAAATTGCGACATTTATATTAATTTAAATATTTACATGGACTAGCAGACATCGCTAAATCAATTCTGAAAATAATTCTGAATCGATTCGTATACTTCATGATGAATGAAGAATCACAATATCCATACGATAAAACATAAGTTAAAGCCCGTAATAACCACCGCCAAAAATTTGCGTTTTTAGTTTTTCATTTCGTGATCCGGTGTCCTTTGAAAAAGACTTCAAATTTTTAAGAACTACATTTTTCAAAAACTATTTTAAAATACTTTTTCTAATCAAACAATGTCAAATTTTTGTGTCAATACTTTTAGGATGAAAATCTGTCAAAAATGTCTTTTAAAATTCTTATCCTTAAAACTCTATTAAAATTTGTAATATTATTTTTCCAAAAAAAAAAATGTTGAAAAATTTCTTTATACATTTTTTGATCCTGACAGAATAAACTAAAATTAACACAAAATATTTTACAACTCTTTTTGTTAGTTTGATATCAAATTTGGCATTGTTTGATCAGTAGAAGTATTTTAAAATATTTTTTTAAAAATTTACATTTTAAAACTTTGAAGTCCCTTCGAAAGAACACAGGATCACGAAATGGAAAACTAAAAACACAGATTTTTTCCCTAAAATTTATAGTTTACACGTATATCATCTGGTTCGTGTTTAATTTTTAGTGACGGGCGGTGTTATAGTTAATATATTCCCATAACTACTGTAGGGTGTCATATAGTCCCTCATTTTCGACTATACTTTCTTACTTAGTTAAACCAAAGACATGTTTGAAGAATCACACAATTGGTTTTGACATCAATTTCCTGTCCTTAATTATTACCAATTTTCCTTTTGCATTTCAAAATGCAAATGAAAACTAATTGTAAGTCTTAAACTCCAAGTGAGTTCTTGATCATCAATCATAAAATGTTAAAATTAATTTATAATCAGCCATACAAGACAAGTTGTGAAAAACATCTGCAGGTTTTTATAATATACATATTAGGGCGTTTATAATGAAAAATTTATTTCTAATAAATTTTATTTTATTTTCAATGAAAATACATAAATTTTGAAAAAATGCAAAAAAATCTAGCAGAAAATATATAAAAGTGTATATTATATACATATATATTTTTATATGTGTGTATAACTCTCAATCATCATATTGGTATTTATGACATACATTCTACAGGTGTATCCTTGAGGGTATTGAACTAAACATCTAAAATGTTATGTGTTATGCAGACTATAACTCTGGACATCACAGAACTTGTATAAACAGCAGTTGTATAAGCAATTCAACAATGACCATTTTGTGGCAAAGATATTAATTATGTTTAAGTATGATAATAATCGTGGTTTATGATTATATCTATGGTCTGTATACTTTTACATTCATATATGTATATGAATGTGTACATGTGCGGGCGTCAATTTGAACAATATATTTGGAAGTTTTTTTTTTCTCTTCAATATTCAGAAATTTTTTTTTTACCATATCATGGTCATTTCTGTTCATATGTATAAACACATTTGGACATTTGTGATGACATCGAGTTATTGTCCTACCTATACTTAATTATACAAGCATTTCATGTAATATACATATGATATGCATACATTTTATTTTTATACAATTGCATTTTATACAATTATCAGGCATGAAGTAAAATTACACACACACACGAGCATTAACATTAATACAAAAATATCCCTTTGGTAAAAATTGCTTATTTTCCTTTCACAACAATTTATTATGGTTACTTAACGTGGTTGGTTTGATTACATGTGTATAACTTTTTAAGGATTCAAGCGATAACAAGCATGAAAGTTTAGTCAAACACGTCCTTTGATATGGTACCCTACACCAGTATAAATAATATTTCAATATTGAGAAATGTGTTTCAAAAATCTATAAACTAATTGTGTTAAAAGTATCTATAAAGTTTGATTGGAATTATTAGAACATGGTTCGATCCAGTAATCCTTATAATCTATCATCACGGGAACCGGTACGGAGTTTAGATATTTGCTTGTTTCAGTTACTGAATAGGTCATGTAATGTTTTTAATCTCTGAAGATAAGAAACGAAAAAGCAATGGTCACAGATTACAAAGTTCGAGTACTTGATTAAAGTGCTTGTACATTGACTGGCAGAACACTGCACGAAATTGCCACCGGCGTATCAAAAGTACACAGGTATAAATTCACCCTGTGGTTGTTAAAGTACCACCGTAAAATAAGGCCAACACTTATCGAATTACCTTCCCCGTTGCATGTCATCTTTGTAAACCTCCCTTACCTTGACGTGATTCTAATCACGATGTACACACGTGCTTTCTGTTTCTTTAGTCTGCCTGGACTTTAAACGGAGAGAATTAATTGACACGCGATCTGACCAGAGATCATTACTTAACACGGGAACCGCTAGTCCGCAGATCAAAATTTCCAATTTTACCTTGCGTTGGTTATTGCAAATCTCGGGAAAAGAATATTTGCTTAAGTACTGATGCACGGGATAAGTTCAATGATGTTGCCATAAACACCTTAAATAAGTGACTATTGGGCTAATATCAATGTCAAATATATAAGATCCGGTGAATAAGGAGATCCGGTGAGATTAGTGATATCACTTGTCTTTGGTTTATTTGATAAACGTCATTTCACCAGTTTAGTTGTAAACGGTTTGGATTGTTACTTTAAAGTGATCAATGCTTTAGTACGTTACAAAACATCAGCAAAATCATATAATATTCTCGTTTTTATCCTATAGGGTATAAAAATATATGCAAATACAATGGTTAATTTCAAGCAGATCATTTTTATCCTTTTTAATCCTATCACAAGACATCATATGACATAAATGAATAATATATAATAAAAATTATAATAATTATTGGCGAAAAGAAACAGAGTGTGATAAACATTTTTTATAAAATTTTTAAAACGTATAAAAAACGCTTTAAGTTTTATATACATAATTTTCCAACAAATACCCATCAAAAACATTGAAATGTAATAAGTACAGCGCTTAAAAACGGTTGCTCTTCAGTAGCATTTTAACTAATTATTTAAACACGATGATGACATTTGAGGGAATTACTTACCTCTCTCGCTTGCTAAACACCACTTAAATATGTTGAGGTTTTTAACAAAAAGAGGACAACCCTGCAGGAAATGAAGAGATAATTGTCTTAATACCACGAGTACTATTACTAAAACAACAGACACTAGTACAAATTGGGTTAGACTTTATATGGAAAAATACTAGTACAAGAAGTAGTTGAATGGTGCTACTTGTAGACAGATTTTTGTTTGACATGTATTGGAAAAATAAATTTGCATTTGGTGTCATTAATAACTTCTCTTGATTTATTTCGAGCTTTCTCAGAGATCGCTGGACTAAACACATTTTCAAGTGTCGAAAGAAGCATTCAGTGTCATGGTTTTTTGAAACTATGTAAGATATATTTTTCACTCCATCTGATCTTCTTACTATTTACACCACTTATATCCGACCGAAAATGGAATACAACTCTCATGTATGGGCCGGAGCTTCGAAATCTATTTTAGATCTACTCGAGAGCGTACAGAGGGCGAATGTACTTATCGGTGACAGTAGGTATCCAACTATATTGATTCACTGGAGCACCGTCGCAACGTGGGGTGCATTTCACTGTTCTATCGATACTACAATTGAATGCGTTCCTTTGAAATTAGGGAACTTGTTCGCGATACCCGTATATTCTTGCGTAACACACCAACTTTGTTTATGGTATGTACAAATATTTCCTCTTACATTTTTATTTTGACAATGGCAATAAAAAATCCAAAAAAGTCTTAAGAAATTTCTCAAAGTCATCACATTTTTTTGGAGATAACCCAACAAAATATAAAATTTGTGAAATGCAATCTAAATATGTATATGAAGTGACTTTAAATCAAACAACTGTTTTACAACAAAAGTTTTACTTCCAAAAATTCCGCGGAGTTTAGGAAAACTTTCAACTAACATTTGGCTTTATACTACACACCTAAAATTTAAATTACATATCAATTTTAAAACTGTTCGCTGGTTTATATAAGCTTAATATAAGCATTAGTAAAAACATCACGAACTGCTTTGATTGCCTAATTATAATGTTTTCCTTTTTCTGGTTTCCTCCATATTTGATTTCTATGGTTGGTTGTTGTTTATATTGTGTTATGACACAAATTTGACATTTATTTGTTTATATAATAATGTTGATTGAATTAAATTTTAAACATTTAAGTAAAATTTTAATTTAAAAAATGAGTTTTGGTCTAAGTATAAATCTTATGATTAAAACAATAAATTAATCGTGCTTTCAGGATATTTATTAAACTGGCAAATAAAAGAACATTACCTATTACAACGTTCCGCAACCATTTTTAAAATATGTAATAACTTTGTGTCCTTAGTTTTCTCTAATAACTATTTTAGGAAAATTAATTTTAAAAGAACAACAAGTATTTATGTAAATTAATTGTCAGGTGTCAATATTTATCCACCATATCCTGTCAAACCATAAAACAAAAACCGCAAGAAACTGTCAGAAACCTAAAGTATTTGCAAAAGCCGCTGAAAAACGTCAAATTTATTAAACAGCATGAAATATTTTATTTTACTAAAAATATACATAATTTCAGTGGGTTTCATAAAACAATAAACTATAGACTAGACCATGAAATAGACTAGACTATAGACTAGACTATAGACTAGACTATAGACTAGACTATAGACTAGACTATAGACTAGACTATAGACTAGACTATAGACTAGACTATAGACTAGACTATAGACTAGAATATAGACTAGACTATAGACTAGACTATAGACTATAGACTAGACTAAATTGTATTATTTTCGGGAAGGGACCTTGTATAGTAACTATGTACAATTATGGACCGATCCAGAAAATTTTTATCTGAACGTAAAGATATTGACATTGCGACATAAGTTATTAAAAAGGAGATCATTGTCCGGTAATATGTACTTTTGTGTGGCAGGTATATGAAATTGTGGACCGATTCTGGTGATTTTCCGCAGAGATCAGGCTCTTGTGTAGAAACGATTGTATGGTGTTTATGAAATTATCTTGCATAGTTTTCGAGAAAATTACATCATTATTTTTTTCGAGGATGTTCCAAATTTGATTCATAACTTTTCCCGATGTGAACAGATTTTGTTCATTTTCAATACCGCCTAAATTCACTTGCGTGAATTTGGTTAAATTCTATTACTTCGTTTTATCGTGAGCGTGTTTTGCAAAGACAGACGCCCATAGCTTAATCGACTGAAAATTTGATAAGGACCAACAATATATATACTTTGTTTTGTCCAGGTGAATATTTCTTAGTGTTACACACGGAATGACAAAGTTATATATACCCCCTATCACCACTGATGGTGGGGGAATGTATAAAAATGGTCTTCCATGTTCTTTGTAAATTCTATGCTCTGAGGAAGCTTAATGAGTTAATTGTTTTTTCTCAATTTTATCAGTTTTCTCAAAAACTGCCAAAAATATTTCGATTAAGTTATTTACCTTCTAGTTGTTTCATGTAGGGATCAAACTTTAAGAATCATTGCAATCAATCCTATATATGTCCTACTCCCGATTACCACGTTTACGGACATATCTCATAACTTAATAAAGTTATTAGTTTAAAATTGATCATGTATGTATATGTTTAAAATATACCCAGCAAAAACTAGGTAATAGCTTGTACTTACATAACCACTTAATTTTCAATGAATACTATTTATCGTCTGCATTACATATAATCATATAAGTAAGTACTTTATGTTACGTTTTGCCGTTCTATTTGTGAATTATATTTAATTGCGCACTGGTGGCCTCCGGTATTTTAGTGGTTTGTGTTCTAGTCCGGCAGACCGGAGGTGGTGGGTTCGATTGCCACCGATAGAGGCCTAGGGGTATTTCTTTGGAATTGATGTTTATACATCCTTCTTTTCAAACTAAATAACTAACTAGTTGCGCTCTAGCAACTTTTTTTCACACAAACAGAAGGAATATAGATTTTCTGTGATAACAATTATTGGACTCACAATAGCAGTGGTAATGTGAGTAAGGCAGTGAATTAACGAGAAAGAAGCATTTTTTTGTTTTTGAAACAAAACTTTTGAAATCATTATATTTAAGTATTTATATAAGAAATGATTTTTAAGCGAGCATATTAAGTACTTACCTCCTTTTTTTGTCGGAGTATAATTCGGCATGAGTTTATTTTGTATATAAAACATTAGTATGAAACATATTTTCCCCTCTCCTAGTTTTTCAAATAAACTACCATGGAAAAAGTATAAAAATATAAATAATATCAAATACTTTCATCTGTCTACAAATAAAATGTGGAAAAAAGTATAAAACATAAATAATACCAAATACTTTCATCTGTCTACAAATAAAATGTTTGTTCATTCATTTTAACATTCAATCATATCGTTTGACTGATAAAGTTACTTTCTCTTTTAGTTGGGAAATGAAAGGAAACAGCATACTTAACTGCATATATACCATGGACTATGTAAGTATGTGTGTAACATATTTGTATCTATTGATGAAGAAATGGTATAATTCTCTGACACGAACTCAAGTGATTTTATATTTGTTTTTGATGCTGAATTTCTTTAGAACGTGACATAGATTTAACATTTTCATTATATATATTTGAGTGAGCTAGTTTTTGTAGGTTTCAGTGTCTTTTTTTCATTCATTAAAATACAAAGCTAAAAGCTTTCTTTATCAAAAGCTATTAAAACTAATATTCTTTACATTTTCATTGAAAGATTAATTCATTATTTTACAGAAAGATGTGATTGGATGTACTTAGTAAAAACAATGATAATGACTTGTACATTCTCAACAACTTAGTTTTCAATGACTAGCGTCTGCATTACTTAGAAGGAATTTACTAATAACTTACACATATATAATATGTTATATATCGTCATATGAAATCCAAAAAGCCCTAAGTTAGATAAAAACCAAAATAGTCTTTTAGATTGATTATGAGTACCGTGTCAAAATGCATGTTCCTGCTAAACTTTCCACTCCTACAATTAAAGTCAACGTCCCTATCAAAAAATTCTAAAATCACCTTAAAATTCATGAAAATTTTAAAATTTTTTTGAATTTTTAACTTTGAAGCCGTGTTATAAGTTGGCATCAAATGAAACAAAAATAGAACTTTTAGCGAATCCTTGTAATTGTAGATATTATTTTAATAAGTTTAAGAATCTGTTCAAAGAACAATTCCAATTTCCTAAAATCTTTATGAAAACAAAGAAGCCTCATGCCTTCCATTTTTAATGTAAATTTCGCCTTTTTGGGATTAAAAAAAAAACAAATTCTCAAGGGCGTAAGTTTCATATCTCCGTAAGTAAAACAAAAACCGCAAATTTTTCTTAAAATAATAATATGTCAATAAGAAATATGCTTTAAATATGCCTAACTTGATATAATGTTGAACATTTTTGTTTTTTTATAATTTAGATGGTTTTTTTACTTATCCTGAAAATTTTTTTCAATGTGACTTAGGCCTTTTTGGATTTCATATGACGATATGTAAGTTATTTTTTGTATATGAATATATATATTTTTTTGTGAAAACTAATACAATACGAAGGCAATATTTTCTTAAAAATAAAACTATTTGAAAGGGAATGTGGTACGTACTTGTATCCAATGTCGTTCCCATGTTAATATAATGACTTAAAATTTTATTATGTATATGTAAATTTTAGCATTTCAACTTCTTACTTTTCAATGTAAGTTTTCCCTAGGTATGTAATTAACGCTTATAAATAATCACTTACTTAAGACATTAAAAGTATGTTCTCCAAAAGATGTTTTGTCATAATTTCAAAATAATTTGCAACAAGTAAGAGTGTTATATTCGGCTATGCCGAATCTTTTATTCCCACCATCAAATCACTGATATATAAAGGAACTTTGATATTTTGAATATTTTATTATTATATATCGATATTAATAAGAACATCAGGGTAACATTTGAAAGAGGTCCATTAATAGCGAGTAGGGGTATTTATACATACATATATGGACCAATTCTCATAAAAGTCTGTAGGAAGATTTCAGTTCCTTATTTGTTTAAAATTTCATCGATCTATTTGTATTTTGAAGCCATTAAGGAGCATTAATGTCATAAAATATGGTAGTGAGAGTTTAAATCAAAATTGTTTTATGTCGAGTTGCATTGCGGTATTCGTATTTTTCGCTGCGGTGTTATTATGGACTGATCCTCATAAAAATTTTTAGAGAGATTTCGGTTCCTATAGAAGAGATAGCTTACATAAAACTATTTTTTTGTCGAATTTCATAAATCTATTAGTATTTTTAGGTCAGTACTGAGCTGAAGCGGCCTTATATGGGGGTTGCGTCAATTATAGACCGATCTCCGCACAATTTTGTAGAACGATCTTGGTTCCTACAGGGCAGGTTTATATCGAATTTCATCGCTTTACTCGTTTTTTAGCCCAGTAATTAAACCATAGCGATGAAATTTAACAGAAGTCAGTTTTATACTACCCAAAAACTCTTTACCAAATTTTCCAGAAATAAGTTTTATACTAGGCAACATCTCTCTACAAAATTTTATGTGGATCGGTCCATTGTTGACCTTACCCTCCATAAAAAGTCCCCGATAAAATTTCTTTAATGCTCATTACTTAAAAATAGAATTATAGCAATGAAATTACACAGAAGTAAGTTTTATACAAGTCAAAATTTACAAAATTTTATGTGGATCGGTCCATAATTGACCCTATGAGGTCCCCTTCAGAAAACGACTTTAACGTTAATTATAGGCGTAAAAATACGAATATAGCGAAGAAATTTGACATAAGTATGTATCTTGGGAACCAAAACCTTTCCATCAAACTTTATGTGGATCGGTCTATAATTGATCCTACCCCCCATATAAGGTCCCCGCCATAAAAATACTTTAACGCTCATTACTGCCTTAAAAATACGAGTATAGCGATGAAATTTCACAGAAATTCACCAAATTTTATGTCGAACAGGCCTTAATTGACCCTACATGAGGTCCCTATCCGAAAAATACTTTAAGGCCCATTACTGGCTTAAAAATACGACTATAGTAATAAAATTCGACTCAACTAAGTTCCTTGCCAGTCAAAAACTCTTAACTTAATTTTGTGTGGATCGAGCCTTAATTGACCTACCCCCAATAATGTTCCTATAAAAAAATTAATTACTGGGCTAAAAAACGAGTAAAGCGATGAAATTCGATATAAACCTGCCCTGTAGGAACCAAGATCGTTCTACAAAATTGTGCGGAGATCGGTCTATAATTGACGCAACCCCCATATAAGGCCGCTTCAGCTCAGTACTGACCTAAAAATACTAATAGATTTATGAAATTCGACAAAAAAATAGTTTTATGTAAGCTATCTCTTCTATAGGAACCGAAATCTCTCTAAAAATTTTTATGAGGATCAGTCCATAATAACACCGCAATCAGTCCATAATAGTACTGCAATGCAACTCGACATAAAACAATTTTGATTTCAAATCTCTATACCATATTATATGACTTTAATGCTCCTTAATGGCTTCAAAATACAAGTAGATCGATGAAATTTTAAACAAATAAGGAACTGAAATCTTCCTATAGACTTTTATGAGAATTGGTCCATATATGTATGTATAAATATCCCTACTCCCTATAAAAATTAGCTCTGTCAATAGTAAAACCCCATTAATGGACCTCTTTCAAATGTTACCCTGATGTTCTCATTAATATCGATATATATAATAAAATATTCAAAATATCAAAGTTAATTTACTTATATATCAGTGATTTGATGGTGGGTATAAAAGATTCGGCATAACCGAATATAACACTCTTACTTGTTTTAACTTTATTTCGGAATATTTTTACTTTTTTTTTGGCAAAAAAAGAGATTTTTTTAAGAGGGCCCAAAGGGGAGTAGGGCAAAATATGGCCCTATCCTTAAAAATGTTGGTAGGGGGAGTTAAGTCTTCTTCAATATTATTTATGTAGAATTTAAAAGTGTTATTAGTGTTTGTAAGTGAATTTTGACCTTTAAGTCATTTTCTGAAGGGGAGTTTGTATGGGGGATAGGGTCAAATGAAGCCCGATCATTACAAAATCGGTAGTGTCATTAAAAGTTCTATAAAACTAAGTTTTGTCGACTTTTGTTAACATAATATATCATTTAAGTTAATTATAAGCCAAAAGGCCCTATTTGGGGGGTACGGTTGTATGGGGGCTAGTCGAAATAATGGACCGATTTTAACCATTTTCAATAGGCTTCGTCCTTGGGGCAAAAGAAGCGTGTGTGCCAAATTTCATCCAATTATCTTGAAAATTGCGACCTGTACATAGCTTAATTGACTCAGAAAACGATTCTAAGCCGATAGGTATAGGTCGAATATTTTTGTATGTTACAAACATCAGCACAAACCTAATATATCCTCCCCACTAAAGTGGTGTAGGGTATAACAACACAGAAATCCAATAATGTCACATATAATCTTAAAAAATATTAAAATTTGTATCTGTATACGTATGCATATATATTTTTATAATCTGAATTTTAAATTTAATTTCGATTAAGGAGTGAGATCGAAAAATTCTTAACATACATATATGTTTATAAAAAAGAAACCACTAAACTTACAGCTTTATTTTTTTTTTATTTGATTCAAATTATTATTACAATTTACAAAAAAAAATATTTTTATAGTTTTAATCACTAGTGATGAAATTTTGAACCCTTTTCGGAAAACCTTCCATTAACGTTTTTATAGTGCTTTCTGTCACTTTGCTCGAACATGTAGTCCATCTCCGTTTAAAATCTACCACACTTTTGGTCACCTTTTTTGTACTCTTCAATTCTCTTTTAACAAGAGCCCAATATCTCTCCACTGGCCTTAGCTCCGGGCAGTTTGGAGGATTTGCCTCTCTTGGTACAAATACCACATTATTGTTCTTGTACCACTCAAGGGCTTGTTTACCATAGTGACAGGATGCCAAGTCAGGCCAAAAATAAGTGGACACATTATGAAGTCTTATGAATGGAAGCAGCCTTTTTTGTAAACATTCCTTGATGTAAATTTCGGTATTTATAGAGCCCGTTGTAACAAATGATTGGCTTCTTTTGCCGCAACTGCATATTGCTTGCCATACCAAGAACTTTCTGGGAAATTTTGTCTGCTTTTGGGCCCTAAACTTTTCTTCAACATTCCCTCGAGCATCAGCAACATAAAACTTTTGACCTGGAAGTTGCGAAAAATCTCCCAGAACATACGTTTCGTCATCCATTATGCAGCAAGAATATTTTTTTATAAAACTTGACTTCAATTTCCGTGCTCTGTTTTTGGCCTCTAAATTTTTAGCTGCGTTCCTGTCAGGAACTTTTTGAGCCTTGTATGTTTTTAAACCTGCATTAGCTTTAACTTTTCGTACCAAATAGTCCAAGCACTGAGCTAACCGAGCTGCTTTCCTACCGGATGTGTTGGGAGCTCTTTTGAAAATGCGTTCTATTTTTTTGGCTTTAGAAACATCATGTGGACCATTCCTTCTACCTGAATCAGGTTTTCTATTAACTGATAAGTTCTCCCGGTACTGTTTAATAACATTGGAAACAGTTTGACGGCAGACCTTTGTATGCTTGGCCAACTTTTTGTAAGACCAAGTTGGGTTTAGTTGAAAATATTTAATAATTTCAGTACGCAATTTTTTCTGATCACTCATTTTAATCAGATTAACAAAAAATTAATATAATTGACATTACACATAATAACTGACATGTTTTTCAAAGGTAACTTGATCTAAAAAGAAAAAAATCAAATAATACTTTGGTTGAAAAATGTAATGAAAAACGTGTGTTAAGAATTTTCGATCTCACTCCTTAGGAAGACGGAGCTCCCTTTATGTATATATTAATACGCAAAGCCAAAACGATTGGGAACATTTTCCGGCACTATTACTTGACCGATTTTCTTGATTATTTTTTGTTTAATACAGATTGGCGAGCCTCACTGCAGAATCTATATATTATCAAAATCGGTTCAGTATTTTCGGAAATATAAGCGTTTAAATTTTCTACCAATACACAGTCACACAAACATGTGCTTGAATTAAAAAATAGAAAACAAATAAGAATGCAAAACAACAACACTGCATTTTTTCATTTTAGAAAAAAGAGTGGAGAGGTTACTTCTCTGTTTATGTTTTCTTTTTCTATTTGGCAGTGATATTTTTGTTGTTGTTTTTAATACGATTTTTATAATATTTTGAAAGTAAGATTTTATTGTTTTTGCTAAATTGCACAGAGAAAACAGATTCGTTGTGATAACCGAATTTGTTTCCAATCGAATTCAGTCGGTTCTCAGGTTACTTCTCTGTTTATGTTTTCTTTTTCTATTTGGCAGTGATATTTTTGTTGTTGTTTTTAATACGATTTTTTATAATATTTTGAAAGTAAGATTTTATTGTTTTTGCTAAATTGCACAGAGAAAACAGATTCGTTGTGATAACCGAATTTGTTTCCAATCGAATTCAGTCGGTTCTCACAACTATACCAAAATTCGATTGTAATTATTGAAAAATTCGGTTACTATAACTGAATATATGGTGTACATAACAATTTTTGTTATTTATTCGGTAATGTGGTTTGAAATTATTGGTATTTGCAACTGAAATATTATTTATTGAAAACAAATTTGTGGATTTTGTGTATTTTAAAATATATTTAATTTTATTTAAAATATTTACAATAAATTATGTATGAATAAACTTACAAAACTTATATAGATATATAAGTTGATGGTTGATAATGAAAATTTGATGTTTATGTGTCGGAAATTTTGCTCTTCATCCTGTCCAACATGTCCAAAGAATAGTACATTTCCGCAGCTGTAAAATTATGAAAACTAAAATAACACAAAATATATTAGAAGATAAAAAACATATTAAACATTACCTTTTCTATCCGATCTTTCCGATTTTATTTATACGCAAATTCAATTTGCCTTTTTTTAAATATAACTTCAACCAACTTATTGGTTGTGAACATCGAATTTGGTTCCTCTAATCATCATTCAATTTTAAATAATATTATGCACATCTGAGAATCCTTTAAATCCTTCAAAATGGTATATTATTGGCTAATATCGGATGTATACTGTAGGAGTAAAAGGGGTCACAAAAACCAGACTTGCTTATTAATTATATAGATGATTAAAATTACAAATAATTTTCTAAATATACATTTTTTAAACATAATAAAAAGGTCAATGTAGTTTTATATAGACTAACTATTACGGGGCTTCCAAAATTATCCTTTTTAAGATTTTCAATATTTTACCATCATTTACTTATTTTCCAATGTTGAGATAAAATTTTTAAATTTACCTTCTGCACTTTTTAGTTTGATAAATTTATAAAATTTACATATTTTATTTCACGTTATGTAAGTATTGCTCAAGCCAGAAACTGCTGAAATATTTACATTTTAATAATATTTTTTCCGTTTCCTTTCTTCTTAAATAAAATATTGCACTGGCAATGTATCATATGTATATATCACATAGAATAATAAAAAAATTAGATCATTATCATTATTATTGTCACAAACTTATATACTGTATTATAAGTTTTATAATATGTGGTTATTTTTTTGCAAACATTGTATTTCTACTTAAAAAATAAATATGAAAACTTTTAACCCTTTTTACAAAATGTTTAAAATTAAGTTTATTTCAAGTTTTAGTATATCCATTTCAATCAAGTTAATTTTCAGATAATTTAAAACCAAATAAGAAAGTAAAGTTATCGTAGATCGACCCAATGATACTTTACACCGATACAAATAATTAATAGAAGATCATGTACAAAATTTCATTAAATTATCATGTGCCAAATTTAATTAAATCATCTCCAAAATTGCGACCTGTAGTTTGATTGCAAGGTTTACATGGACGGACCGACAGACGACACAAAAAATGATTCTGAGCCGATTGGTATACTTAAGTATGGGTATAGGTTAAATATTATTGTGCGTTGCAAACATCAACACAAACTCAATATACCATTCCCACTTACGTAGTGTAGGAAATAATTAAATTTGTATCTGAAATTGCAATTGATTCGTTAGGTACCTACATGAAAGTATTCATAGAAAATCCTGAAATTTTTTCAATAAATTGGAGAACTTGTTTTTACGAATTTCCTATTTTAGTAAAAAATACTTGGCTTTATGAATTTTTTGTTTGATTTTGAATTTCATTAATAATCATAAAACTAATTAATAAAAAATTATTAAAAGTTGCTTTTTAACTGATAACCGATGAAAATATATAATGATTTCCAAATGAACAAAAAATATATACTACATAAAATGTCAACTAAATGTTATATGCTGAAACAACTTAGTTATCTTCTTACAAATAAAATATAGTTTTTGTAATTATTGTAAACACCTTTGACTTTAGTAAATTTAAACACACCTCTGTCAACAACAGAACATTACTAGATTTACACATTACATACTTATTAGGTTATAGACGTAGTATCAGGAATTTATGTACACAAAAACCTTAATGTGTTGGGGATAAAAGTACACAAGTTACCACCATAATTAAATGAACATCACTATAAAAGTATATATTAAGGTCGTTTTTTTATTTTTTTCCTTCTGGCAATTTCGAGGAGCACGAAAAGCAAAAAAATAGTTTTCAATATTTGTAATACTATTATAAAAAGAACTTAGTATATATATTTTATAATAGTAAATAATTAATAAGTTAATTTACAATTATTAATTAAAATATTAATACATTAATGTTTTCTCAATTCAAAATTGTGAGAATTTCAAATATTCCAATGTACTTTTAAAATTGCTTTAAATAAGAAATGTAATTTGATGTAATAAGGCAATTATTGCATAAAAAGTTATTAATCGAACGCTTATTGAATTTGGTATAAACATCATTGTCAGCTACATTTAGCATCATAAAATACATGCGCTTTAAGATCAAAAGAAACTTTGATGATATTTGCAGATAGAATCTATAGACTATACTCTATCTATAGGCTAAACAATAGACTAGGTTATAAACAATAGACAAACAATCTTCTATATATATAAAAGAGTACCGTTACTGACTGATGGATTCATCATCGCACAGCCCAAACGGCTGAACCTGGAATCATGAAATTTTGACGGTAGATGTGTTTTTGGTTATTTAGATCCACTAAGGAGGGATTTTTGGAAATTTGCACATTTAATGGTAAAAAGGGTGAAAAACGGGTAAAAAAGGTTTTCTTAATTATCTTACACAATATTAGTGATACAAGAACAATTTTAAATGTATCTGTATCTACTCTTAAAATGAGCAGATGGGTGTCTGGTACTTTTTTGAAATTCGTACTTTTACGGGTTAAAAATATGTAACAAAGGTGATTTTGGTACGTTTTTTGGCCCTTTATAACTTTTGAACTAATTAACATAATCACATTTTTCTAAATATTTTGGATACATCTATCAAAATTATGAGACAACTGTTTCGTACTTTTTTAAAATTCAGACCTTTTTGTGTGTAAAAGGGAGAAAACTGTATTTATGGTACTTTTTTTTAGCACATTAAGAAAACTTTTTCAGTTTATTAAATTATTCCTATTAAATTACGGACTAACTCTGTAATATTTATTGTAATAAAGTGTTTACTATTTCACTGGGGAAAAAAGTACCAAACAGAAAAAATGGTAAATTTAATTTTACTTAGAATCTTACGAGGTCCCAGAATATATATACATTATGGGGTCTTAGAGCAATATTTCGATGTGTTACACACGGAATGACAAAATCAATATACCCCCCATCTTTTTGATGGTGTGTATAAAAAGGATTACAAATCTGGGTCTTGTTTTTATTAGTTAGCAGATGTACTTTTAACATCACACATTTTTATAAACTCTTTATGGTTGATGGGAATGTACTTTTATATACAGCTAAATTGCAGTTAAAAGAATTTCTTAATAAATATATGATTGTTTTAAGTTTCGCATTTCATTATTGTAGTTTAATATTTAAATTTAAGATAATTTAAATATTATATACTCACTCCTTTTTGTTGGTAATTTGGCAAAGCGAAATAAATTTTCATAAAAACATCAAAAATAAACAAATTTTACATGCAACAATATATTGTCGGTGGTTTGGTGGTTGGAAAGAGAAATACGACCAAATGCTAAAATTTAATCAAATAAATGAGTTTTATTTTAACAAGACGTCGTAATGTGGTCGTTAAAATGTAAATCAACATTTACATTATATGGAGGATGAATATAAAATACAAAGCTTAATATAGCGTTAAAAGTTTTTACAACTATGATATTGTTGTTGTTGCTGTTGTGGTGTTTAAACATTTAGCAAATTTTTTTTATTTATTTTAATAGTAAACTATAATTGCGTTGACAGCCGAAAGAAGAAAGAAAGATGAAAAATTGAGCGTAATAAGACCACGCTAGCTTATTGTATCATGACTCTAAAGGGGAAAAAATTGTAACCAAATTTTTTGTCACAAATTTTGTTTTCGATTTTAACATTGGAAAAATTGTTAAAGTTATTAAAAATTTCTTAGATCATTTTGTGTTACAGAGCACATAAATCAAAAATATAAAAAATACATATGTATAGAACAAGTAGCAAAGTATAGTCGAGCATGGCCCATATCATACCCTACACCATAGAGTATGTTAAAAATAGGGATTATTTTGAATAATAAATCATTCAAATTGTTTACATTAATTCCGAAATATTCTAACAATTTGTTGAAAAAGAAATTTGATTTTCCAAAAGAGGTGTTATATGGAGGCAAGGGTTAATATGGACATATCCTTAGAAATTTTGGTACATGGTTTTTAGTTTACATTCGAGCTGTCTATGCTAGATTTCATCGTGATGCTAGTTTATAAGTGAATTGTTGTGTAAGTGCATTATTGACTTTTAAGTCATTTCTTAAGGGGACTTTGTATGGAGGCTTTGGTCATATAAAGTCCAATAATTACGAAAATAGGTAGTATTATTTATACGTTTATAGAAGAAAGTTTTGCCGATTTTTGTATAAATACTAAACTGGACCAAAAAAGCACGTATGGTCTAAATTGCATCCTGTACATACAGGCTCGACTCCGCTATCTACTTATAAGAACTAGAAATATGTATATATACTTTATAGGATCGAAAAATTATATTACAGAAATTAGTTTTTATTGATTTAGCTCTTTTTGAATATAGGGTGACGATATTCTCGTATCCCCTCATGGCATGTTTCCTTGAATAAAGACCCTTATCTTGGTGTATTGCAATCCCGAGATAAAAAGGAACTACAAGTACCTACAGTACAGTCACTACACTCCTCGAATATTCCTTAGGTATATTTGACATGGGGTCGAACAAGAGAACCATATAATATAGTAATACAGGTTGCAAGTTGCCACCTGTGTTTCCTTCGAGTTCCACATAGAGACTGTGGCTTAAACCTAAAATTCGCAATAAGAGTAAGTTGCAGTTAAAAGACTGATGCACGATCAAATCTTATTTTGGTATGACAACAGATTCACCACAGAAGAGTGACTATGGGACAAAGCGACGGAAATGAGTTAATGTTAAATATATATGAATGGATGAGAGGTATACTAGGTTAAATTATACATGTGATACCATTCAATTTTCCTTCATTTTCCAGGTCTTTTGAGAGAAAACTCTATTTAACACAATGTGTTTTATGTGAATAAAACAACCTGTTCGGCTTATTTGATGGAATCGTACTTTGGTCTACCGGTTCTGTCGCTAAGAGCTGTTACCGTCGCGACAGATGTCATCCCATCAGCGTGGTTGTAAAGGGAAGAGATGTTTTTGCATCTAGGAAGTTAAGCATCGGGGCAGCAATGGTCAGAGATTTAATAACTTAAGTACTTGAGTAAAGTGCATTTATACTGGATCGAAAATTCCATATACGTAAATAACTACTTATGTTTAAAAAGCACAATAGGACGGTGGTGATTCGTCACAGAAGCTGACGAAGCTGAAGATATTCATTTAGACGAATCCAAATACAAGGAGCAATTATTAGGCTGCTTAAACCTCCTACTAAACAATATATAAAGTGATTATTTGTTTAAAATTTCCTCAAACCGATATATAAGATATAAAAATGTGTACCTCGAGTTTACAAACATTGATTTTTGATATCATCATGATATACATATATGTAGGACCATCTTCAAAAATGTAATTTCAAAACTTTATTGTTCACATTTAATTCTGGTAAAAAGTTCAACATTTTTAAATCTTATGCTCACATACTTCAAGTGTCTACAGTAATCCTAAAGTATTTTTAACATATTTTAAAAATACATATACCCAGCTTTACATATAAACTTATCTTTAATAACTAACTGTTATTCCAATATATAATATATTCAAAAATAAAATAGAATATTTTCATGAAATTTTTCTTCTTTTACAAAAACATTATTACTTTGGAAATTCCAACATATGTACTTATTGTGAAAATGTGAACAAAAGAAGAAAATATACAATTCTTTTTACACATGTACTTCTAGCTAAAATATACATACATATTTATATTTACCTAAAGGTGCTGCAATTGGCCTAATGCCACACTTGCATACAAGTACATACAAATATTTCAAAACTCATATACATATGTACATGAGTATGTAAAAAAAGGACATTTGAAAGAAAAACTTGTTGTGTATTTTTGTAGACAATATGTTGTAAATAGTTTAGGATGATAGTCAGACGGGAGTAGTCATTTTACAAAAACAAAATGCATTGCGAAATAATTTTGATATTTCAGATTTACACGTTTAAGAGACTTCTGGTTGTTAGTTGCTCTGTTAAAAACGGCAAAAGAATTTTTACTATCCGTAAGTGTGGGATGATTTTGAATATTTAAGAGACTTATGCGTGTTTTCTAGGTCGCTTTTACGTTGAACAATTTTATGCGAAAAAACTATTTTTTTTAAGAATTTTAGGAAATCTAACTGTTTGCAAGCAATTATGGCAAAATTTTCAGCTATAGCACTATATAACTGCAATACTGCATTTTACTGCTTGATTGCTGTACAACAACTTGTCCAACGTAAATTTCATATTCAAAGAAATGTTCAGGTTGTACGTAAATATATACAAAATTCATGAATAGTATTATTCATAGAAAAAGAAAAACTCATAACAAAAGTTAAGCTATAGAACAAAGAAAACAATGAGTCTAGCAGAAAAACTACCGTAATAAAAAAACAAATCCTATGAAAAAATTTGACTTCTTTTATCTTGCCAGAGTTTTTAGAATTTAAGATTTTTATATGCTGCACTAGTTTTTGTACAAAATGTTTATGTAAATATTTGTGTGCAAAAATGCTCCAAAATTTGTAAAAGAAAAATATGAGAAGTAAAAACAAAAAATATGAATATCATAAAACAATTTAAAACATTTTGTTTTTCTTATTTTTATGCCTTTTTACACTAGCTAAAGTTATAACGGCCTTAAGTTAAGTTATACTACATATACAACAACTATACAAAACGTATTTCAAAGAAAGCAACAAAATATTCGTCTAAGACCCACAAAAGTATACTATATATTTTGGGTCCTTATTAGTGTCTAAGACGATCTAACCATGTTCATCTATTTGTCCGTCTGTCTTTTTAAAACATAAAAGATTTCAAATAAAAGAAGCTAAGAAGCTGAACTTTTACACAGATAATATACATTTGTAAAGTATTAAAAATCGGCAATATTCGTTCACTATTTCAACCAACCCCCATATAAAGTCTGCTTAATACCTTAACGCTTATATCTCGCTGAATGATTATCAATAGCGATAAAAATTCGGCATACAGATGATTTATGGGAAGCTAAATCACTTTGATCAAATTCGACATAAACAATTTAAACAGGGAACATACTTTAGCGTTCTTATCAAAAAATTACTTAAGCGTTCTTAGCTAAGGTCACACCCATATTAGGCAACTTTGATTCGAACTTTGACGAAGCCTGTTGAAAATAGTTAACATCGGTCCATTATTTCACCCAGGCCCAATACAACTGAACCCGCCAAATAGGGCTTTTAAGTTCATAATTATGTTTAATATACTCGGTCTCGACAAAAAAAGCTGCAAAACCAAGTTCTATACTAGTCTTGATGACCCTGATGATCTTTATAATTATAGGGCCGCATTTGACCCTAGCCCCTCTAAAAAGCCCCAAACAAAATTTTACATAAATATGCACAGTTTTATTAAACAGTAAATGGCTTTAGTATATCTGAGGCAGGGTACAATTCAACTTAAATGCTTAATTATGAAAACTAAATCACATGGTCGGTCTCGCCCGACATTTGAATTTAAACGAAAAATTATATATTTAAATGATTTTATGCAAAAAGATACGTATGAGCTACGTATGAGTGTTAAAATATTCATCATACGCTTTGTGAAGCTTAGCGAAATATTGCTCTATAACAACTTTTTTAATGGCTTAATTATTACTTTTCTTTAAAGAAAAATCAATTTTTAACACTATTAGTACAAACTGGTTTATATTTGTTAAAAAAATATTAGAAAATCAAATATGTGCATATACATATATATTTAAGAATAATATTATAGCAGCAAATTTAAAAAGTACCTTTTGAAAAACGAAAAAGCATCAAAATTAATTTCATGTTTCTAGCCAATAACAACACACTAGTGCTGCTTTCGCTACTCTTACTTTACTGCTCTCGTTCTGCCTTGTTTTTATAAACAAGAGTTCAATAACAAAATTTACCGTATGCTTATGTATTTTTTTTTCAAATTCTGTTTGAGCATGAATAAAAAAACTAAATTTTTTATAAAATTTTCAGAGGTTATCTCGGATTATTGCTCATATCTCCGTTATTTATATACCGATTTCGCTGGTTTGAAGATTCAGATCTCGCCGATATTTGGGGTCCTCTAAAAACTGATTTCAACAAACACACAGACGGACAGACAGATATAGCTTACTCAACTCCGCTAACTATAAGGATTCAGAATGTATATACTTAGAAATTACAAACGGAATGACAAACTTATATATACCCTTCTCACGAAATAATAATGCTAGCGTTCTGAATATAACTTTACCGATTTTCTTTTAAATGTTTTCAAACTATTGAGTATTGAAGATAAAAATATCACCCGGTCGCATTTCGTTGTCGCAAAGGTTAAAAGTACTAAGAAAATTGTAGTTTGATACTTTACTGCCATTATGCATTAATTGTCTTCTATTGTCGTAAATTTAAATCAAGAAGAAAAAATAATAATGATAAATAAAGATACACTTTATTAAAAATATTAAACATTACTTGGAATTACTCTTCGCATTATTATTTTATTACTAAGAAAATTTATATTTGGTATATGTATTAAATTCTTATATGTGCCAAAGACTTCAGGAAACTGAATGCTTTATACGAGTTAGTAATAATACATATACAAATGATATAAACTAACTAACTAACTATGTAACTAACTAACTAACTAAATAAATAAATAACTAACTAACTAACTAACTAACTAACTAACTAACTAACTAACTAACTAACTAACTAACTAACTAACTAACTAACTAAATAACTAACTAACTAACTAACTAACTAACTAATTAACTAATCAACTAACTAACCAATTAACCAACCAACTAACTAACTAACTAAATAACTAACTAACTAAGTAACTAACTAACTAACTAACTAACTAACTAACTAACTAACTAACTAACTAACTAACTAACTAACTAACTAACTAACTAACTAACTAACTAACTAACTAACTAACTAACTAACTAACTAACTAACTAACTAACTAACTAAATAAATAACTAATTAACTAACTAACTAACTAACTAAGTAACTAACTAACTAACTAATTACCTAACTAAACCAACTAACTAACTAACTATTTAACTACGTGGTACGGTTGTATGGAGCAAGGCGAAATAATAAACATGGGGCAAGGCGAGAAAAAACATAGTTCGACATGGTTACTATAAATAAACTATGTTCACTGTAACAATATATTGTTATCAAAAACATATAATACCTATT
This sequence comes from Lucilia cuprina, assembly GCF_022045245.1. NCBI lineage: Eukaryota > Metazoa > Arthropoda > Insecta > Diptera > Calliphoridae > Lucilia > Lucilia cuprina. Next base: position 28,300,997 of record NC_060951.1, read on the forward strand.
TTTTTTTCAATATTTAGACTCAAATAAAATTTTAAAAAATTATACAGAATCACCTGTTATGGTATTATTGGTATAAATTATGGTATTATTATTATCAATATGTATTGAATAAAGGTTAAATTATACTGAATTTTCCATCCCTGATAAACAAGTTAAAATATCAGTATAATATTCATTTTATTTTTGTTCTTATAAAATTTCATTGTTTAAAATCACTTTATAGGATTGTATGATTATTCCTTCTTTAGTTTTTGGTCATAAAATTTTACTTCCGGACACAGTATGACATAAAATCCTACGCTCACATAGAAAAGGCATATATACATCTAAGTATGTGTATTTCTTGTATACATATATAGAGTGAGTTTGATTGTGTATGCAATGTATTACTAGTAAATGTTTAAAATAGACTGAATTTACCACAATATCCTAATAGTTAAGGCAGTAACTATTTAAAGAAAAATTACAAAGTGTATGAAAATATACATATATGTAGTTTATGGAGAAAAGTGTTAAAATTTATATAAAATGAGACTTAAAATAATAAAATTACAATTATTATTTTATTTACAAATGTTACAATCAAACAATTATAAATTTAAGGGACACATTGACTACTTGAAAAAAAAAATAATCCTTTAATGTAAAGTACCTTTTTTGAAAATGAGACTAAAATGTACTGATAGTCTCTGTGGAAGACTATGGACATTATTGGTATAATTTTCTTTGAGTTCTGCAGAATAAGGTAATGACATAATCAAAGGACACATTTTCATTTTATTTATACTTTTCACAAAATTTGAAATTGAAACGAAATGGAAAATTTACTTCAATATTGCAGTAGTAATAGCCGTTTCTTAGGTTAGTTATGTTATATTTTGTCCAGTTACTTTACTACTTACCTTTGATACTCTAAACTTTAGCATTTTACTAATAGTGTCTAAATGTAGCATTTGATACTATTTAGTTTAAGTGTAATTCTTTTATGGATTTATAAATTTTTGTGGCTATTATGGTGACACGAATTTAGTTTAATGAACAATGAATGAGATCAAAAAAATTATGAAGTTTTTTTAAAAGACACATACAAAGTTTAGTTGTTGAAGCATCTTCTGGAGGACTTTAAGTGATCGTTTTTTAAAAGCTAAAGAAGCCTCGTTTTACTATTTCTTCCTTAGCATTTTAAGGCATTGTTTTAAAACGTGGAGGCGAGTACTTATCATGCTCGCTTACATATAACTACTTAAATAAGTTTTGTTAAAACTATAATAAAGAGTTAAACGATTGTTTTTTTACGTACAAAAAAATTAAACTTGAAAATAAGTAGTTCTTTAAGTCAAGTCTTTAGCGAGTTTTTGCTGGGCCAGTGTCTTATATTTTCTTCATACAAGCATCGTAATATAAATATTTTATTGAAACTCAAAATTGTTTTTAACCTACAGCATAATTAAAACAAGTAAGAGGTTTTAGTTGGGCGAGGTCGACCATATAATACCCTACACCAGTACATGAATTAAATGTGATTTTGTTTCATAATAAATGGCATAGTTGAATTGTAACTTGCCTCAGATATACTTAAGATAAACTTTAATAAAACTGATATTTAAATAAAATCTTGATGGGGGTTTTATATAGAGGCTAGGGTTTATAAGGTTTACATGGACGGACGGACAGACGGACATAGCTAAATCGACTTAATAAATGATTCTAACAAAATGTCTACACTCCTAACAAAATGTCTACACATATTCTTAGACAGCTGGTGAAAGAGCAATAAAACTAAAAAACTTATGTAAAAGAACTAAAAAAATTCAAAAACTAAATTCATATATTATACCGCCTTTCATGTCTGACAATTTGTAAACGTGTTTTGATGTTTTTTTTAAACTTTCATTGGCTGCTTTATAGTTTGTGTGACGATTTCTTAATGGCCCAATTTTTTAGGCTATTTTGTTTTGCTACCAAATAGCAAAAGAACAAAAATGCCTAAAACTGCTAAAATAATACACAGTATGTATGTAAATTATGTACAAAAGCAAGCTGACTGCAAAAGCAAATTGCACATAACGTAATTACAAAATAATGTTAAGGGACTAATTAGCACAAAGTTCTAGTAAACAAAGAAAAGTATACTCAGACAAGGAGGGGAAAAAATAATTAAATATTAAATTACTGCTAAAAATAATTTGACAACCACAGAAAATCTTAGCGCGTACAAGTTTTCATGGAGGTGTTTGTTGAATATGACAAAATTTTTAGGTATGTATTGGGTTGTTTGCCTCAAAGTAAGTCTTCATTTTTCTAGTCCAAAGTAAAACAAGTAAGAGGTTTTAATTGAGCGAGGCTGACCATATAATACCCTTCGCCAGTATACGAATAAAATGTGGTTTATTTTTCATAATAAATCACATAGTTGAATTGTACCTTGCCTCAGATATACTAAAGCAGCCAAGCACAGAAAGAGAAACTGTTATTGTAGTAGTGAGAAAATACCAAAAAAAAAAACAAGTAAGAGTGTTATATTCGGCTATGCCGAATCTTTTATACCCACCATCAAATCACTGATATATAAATTAACTTTGATATTTTGAATATTTTATTATTATAT
>NC_060951.1:28303704-28370095 GCF_022045245.1 Lucilia cuprina
TTATTTAGAATCATTTAAACTACCAAATAACCATTGAATGGTAGGATTTTACACGTTTATCCATATAATGTTTAAGATATAAGTAAAATACGTTTACTATTATAAATATTTTGTTATCGTCAATTTTCTATCAGTTGTATGGTTTATACGCACTAGATGGGATTAAAAAAATTGTTAAGCAAACGCAGTGTTAAAATAATTGTGAAAAATAAATAATATCTAAAAATATAATAGGAAACAATAGAAATAAATAAATAAAATAGTGCACATAAAAAATTTATAATTAAAAAAATTATATTGTTTTATATTGACATCATGTGTTTATGGGAATATTAGTGCTTGGAAGTTTTGTGTTTGTTTAAAAGAAAATTAAGAAATAATTACATTTTACGCCGACCACATTAAATTAACCATATTATGTTTAATATGTAACCATAGCATGGTTACTTGAATACATGTGACTACTTGTAACCATAATATGGTTACTTGAAACAATAATATGATTACTTGAAGCCATTATATGATTACATGAAACCATAATGTGGTTGCTTGAAACTACAATATGATGCTACAACATCACATTATGATTAATAAAACTATATTATGATGAAATATTTGGACTATATTTAATCATAATATTATAGATTATTATACTAATAATGATCATAATATGTTTTAACTTTAAACATAATTCTAACCATAATATGTTGCTCTTAGATTATGCTTACCACAACTATGTTTTTTCTTTGCGTGTGGAAATATTTTTTTCAAAGTTTTTTTATACCCACCATCAAAAAAGATGGGGGGTATATTGATTTTGTCATTCCGTGTGTAACACATCGAAATATTGCTCTAAGACCCCATAAAGTATATATATTCTGGGACCTCGTAAGATTCTAAGACGATCTAGCCATGTCCGCCCGTCTGTCCGTCTGTCTGTTGTTAGCACGATAGCGTCCACAAAATAAGAGATATTGAGATGAAATTTTCCCAAAATATATTTTATTAATCAGAAATGTTTGGTATTGAAAATGGGCAAAATTGGTCAACGATCTATAGTCTAGTCTATAGTCTAGTCTATAGTCTAGTCTATAGTCTAGTCTATAGTCTAGTCTATAGTCTAGTCTATAGTCTAGTCTATAGTCTAGTCTATAGTCTAGTCTATAGTCTAGTCTATAGTCTAGTCTATAGTCTAGTCTATAGTCTAGTCTATAGTCTAGTCTATAGTCTAGTCTATAGTCTAGTCTATAGTCTAGTCTATAGTCTAGTCTATAGTCTAGTCTATAGTCTAGTCTATAGTCTAGTCTATAGTCTAGTCTATAGTCTAGTCTATTGTCTAGTCTATAGTCTAGTCTATAGTCTAGTCTATAGTCTAGTCTATAGTCTAGTCTATAGTCTAGTCTATAGTCTAGTCTATAGTCTAGTCTATAGTCTAGTCTATAGTCTAGTCTATAGTCTAGTCTATAGTCTAGTCTATAGTCTAGTCTATAGTCTAGTCTATAGTCTAGTCTATAGTCTAGTCTATAGTCTAGTCTATAGTCTAGTCTATAGTCTAGTCTATAGTCTAGTCTATAGTCTAGTCTATAGTCTAGTCTATAGTCTAGTCTATAGTCCAGTCTATAGTCTAATCTATAGTCTAGTCTATAGTCTAGTCTATAGTCTAGTCTATAGTCTAGTCTATAGTCTAGTCTATAGTCTAGTCTATAGCCTAGTCTATAGTCTAGTCTATAGTCTAGTCTAGTCTATAGTCTAATCTATAGTCTAGTCTATAGTCTATTCTATATTCTAGTCTATAGTCTAGTCTATAGCCTAGTCTATAGTCTAGTCTATAGTCTAGTCTATAGTCTAGTCTATAGTCTAGTCTATAGTCTATCTTTATAGTCTAGTCTATAGTCTAGTCTATAGTCTAGTCTATAGTCTAGTCTATAGTCTAGTCTATAGTCTAGTCTATAGTCTAGTCTATAGTCTAGTCTATAGTCTAGTCTATAGTCTAGTCTATAGTCTAGTCTATAGTCTAGTCTATAGTCTAGTCTATAGTCTAGTCTATAGTCTAGTCTATAGTCTAGTCTATAGTCTAGTCTATAGTCTAGTCTATAGTCTAGTCTATAGTCTAGTCTATAGTCTAGTCTATAGTCTAGTCTATAGTCTAGTCTATAGTCTAGTCTATAGTCTAGTCTATAGTCTAGTCTATAGTCTAGTCTATAGTCTAGTCTATAGTCTAGTCTATAGTCTAGTCTATAGTCTAGTCTATAGTCTAGTCTATAGTCTAGTCTATAGTCTAGTCTATAGTCTAGTCTATAGTCTAGTCTATAGTCTAGTCTATAGTCTAGTCTATAGTCTAGTCTATAGTCTAGTCTATAGTCTAGTCTATAGTCTAGTCTATAGTCTAGTCTATAGTCTAGTCTATAGTCTAGTCTATAGTCTAGTCTATAGTCTAGTCTATAGTCTAGTCTATAGTCTAGTCTATAGTCTAGTCTATAGTCTAGTCTATAGTCTAGTCTATAGTCTAGTCTATAGTCTAGTCTATAGTCTAGTCTATAGTCTAGTCTATAGTCTAGTCTATAGTCTAGTCTATAGTCTAGTCTATAGTCTAGTCTATAGTCTAGTCTATAGTCTAGTCTATAGTCTAGTCTATAGTCTAGTCTATAGTCTAGTCTATAGTCTAGTCTATAGTCTAGTCTAGTAGTCTAGTCTATAGTCTAGTCTATAGTCTAGTCTATAGTCTAGTCTATAGTCTAGTCTATAGTCTAGTCTATAGTCTAGTCTATAGTCTAGTCTATAGTCTCTAGTCTATAGTCTAGTCTATAGTCTAGTCTATAGTCTAGTCTATAGTCTAGTCTATAGTCTAGTCTATAGTCTAGTCTATAGTCTAGTCTATAGTCTAGTCTATAGTCTAGTCTATAGTCTAGTCTATAGTCTAGTCTATAGTCTAGTCTATAGTCTAGTCTATAGTCTAGTCTATAGTCTAGTCTATAGTCTAGTCTATAGTCTAGTCTATAGTCTAGTCTATAGTCTAGTCTATAGTCTAGTCTATAGTCTAGTCTATAGTCTAGTCTATAGTCTAGTCTATAGTCTAGTCTATAGTCTAGTCTATAGTCTAGTCTATAGTCTAGTCTATAGTCTAGTCTATAGTCTAGTCTATAGTCTAGTCTATAGTCTAGTCTATAGTCTAGTCTAGTCTAGTCTATAGTCTAGTCTAGTCTAGTCTAGTCTATAGTCTAGTCTAGTCTATAGTCTAGTCTAGTCTATAGTCTAGTCTAGTCTATAGTCTAGTCTAGTCTATAGTCTAGTTTATAGTCTAGTCTAGTCTAGTCTATAGTCTAGTCTAGTCTATAGTCTAGTCTATAGTCTATAGTCTAGTCTATAGTCTAGTCTATAGTCTAGTCTAGTCTAGTCTAGTCTATAGTCTAGTCTAGTCTATAGTCTAGTCTAGTCTAGTCTATAGTCTAGTCTATAGTCTAGTCTATAGTCTAGTCTATAGTCTAGTCTAGTCTAGTCCAGTTTAGTCTAGTCTATAGTCTAGTCTAGTCTAGTCTAGTCTAGTCTAGTCTAGTCTATAGTCTATAGTCTATAGTCTATAGTCTAGTCTAGTCTAGTCTAGTCTAGTCTAGTCTAGTCTAGTCTATAGTCTAGTCTAGTCTATAGTCTATAGTCTAGTCTATAGTCTAGTCTAGTCTATAGTCTAGTCTATAGTCTAGTCTATAGTCTAGTCTATAGTCTAGTCTATAGTCTAGTCTATAGTCTAGTCTATAGTCTAGTCTATAGTCTAGTCAATAGTCTAGTCTATAGTCTAGTTCATAGTATAGATATTACATCGCAGGTTTAGACAAGATTATATAGCCTAGTCTATAGTCTAGCTTATGGTCTATAGTCTAGTCAATAGTTTAGTCTATAGTTTAGTCTACAGTTTAGTCTATAGTATAGTCTATAGTCTAGTCTATAGTCTAGTCTATAGTCTAGTCTATAGTCTAGTCTATAGTCTAGTCTATAGTCTTGTCTATAGTCTAGTCTATAGTCTAGTCTATAGTCTAGTCTATAGTCTAGTCTATAGTCTATGGTCTAGTCTATAGTTTAGTCTATTGTTTAGTCTATAATTTAGTCTATAGTCTAGTCTATAGTCTAGTCTATAGTCTAGTCTATAGTCTAGTCTATAGTCTAGTCTATAGTCTAGTCTATAGTCTAGTCTATAGTCTAGTCTATAGTCTAGTCTATGGTCTAGTCTTTTGTCTAGTGAATAGTCTGGTCTATAGTCTAGTCTATAGTTTCGTTTCTATAGTCTAATTAATATATTTGTAATTATTTGTTATTTTAACAAAAAAAAACTCTAAAATTTTAAATTAAGTAAACAATTAAGATTCCTAAAAATAAATTTATAAATATAAACACTTTATTTCGTTATGCAAATTAAATTTATTGATAAATTCATGTATACAAAGAATTTAAACAAATAAATCCAGATTTGTGTCTTTGGCACAAGCACATAATATCATCAGGTATCTAATCTAGCCTGTTGTCTTAACTTTTAATCCCTTGGATTGACTACAAGACACGAGTTTATTTTTAATTATTTAGCTTTTTTAATACAAAAGAAATTGGGTTATAAAAAAATCATTAAAAATTGCCGACCTCATGCTTTATATTTACGTTTCGGAAAATCAAGTTTGTTGCTTAAGTCATTTGTATATTCAACAGACTTAAAAGACAAAACTTGATATATAATTAAAATAAATCAGACAAACAGAATCAAGCCGAATTATCCAAAAACTATGTAAATAATTTGTGACAAATCTGCAACTTTATGAGGCGTAACAAATTAATTGATTTTGTTTTTCAACGTTTTTCTTTTATTTAAATTTTACTAAAAGAGAGATACAGAACTAACTTGGTTTAAAGCCCAACCAACACAACTACCAATATATTAGTTACACTAAAAATATTCAGTTGCATGTTTCATTCGTTTTGGACATATCAAATCAAAAGCCATGACAAATACACACTCACATTTTCGATAATCTTAGACAATTTTTAAAACAAGTGATTTTTGATTAATCTTTTTTACGGAGCCTAAAACAACAACTGACATTTAGTGTATTAATTAGTTAATACAATTAAGCGCTTTTAAGCTATTATAGTTTATGTGTAACGTTTTAGGTTTATCTAAGTAGGCCGATTTTTAAGCCTGGTTAATTTTTCGAAAATCTATTAATTAAACGTATTAATTAAAGGGATTAAGTGGCCAATTTTTCAACGCCTTGATTACAAATGAGAAATTTAATTTTGTATAGAGCAACAATGCTTTTTTTGGAAATGGAAATATTTCTTGTTAGGTGTGTTTTTGTAGCTATACAGGTAGCATAGTTGTCAGAGTTTAACTTATTATTGGATATTACAATAAAACTAAGATTAAAAACTAAATAAAGCACTTAGTTATCAGATCTTAAAATTACAGAGATTGGATAGAGTTCTCTAAGAAAATAATGCGACATTGATACAGTTTTTAGCAATACTATCGAATTTTAATAAAGCAACATATTTGCCTTATGATTGATTAAACAATACTACTTTAGTCAGTCATATCGATGAACCTATTAGAAATAAATCTATGTTGAAAGCATCTTGAAGTTTCTAACACATATAAATCGGAACGCAGGCTATAGTAGATTGTGACACTATGAATACAAATATGCAATGGACTTTTAGAGTCTAACAGGGATTTCGTGGAAATATGTACATGTAAATCAGCCAAGCGCAGAAAGGGAAACTGTTATTGTAGTGGTGAGAAAATACTAAAAACACACTTAGAAAAATATTTCCTAGTATTTCTTGTTATGAACAAATTTTAGAAGAAGTAAAATGGTAAATTTTAAAGGTTAAACGTATTCAAAGAAAAGAAAAATATTTATTTCTTAACAAAGATTAAATTTTTTAATAAAAAATGTTTAAAAAAGTATTAAAAATATTGTTTTTATGTATTTTTATTGTCATGCATTCCTGAAAAGTTTTTGGAGTGTACGAGTTTTTTACATGTTATTCTCTTGTTTGCAAATGATGTTGTTGTTTTTACAAATTTTGTTTGCAATTTCTAAAACCTGTCAAGCAACTAAAGATAATTTTTGTAATTTTTATGCTCTTGCTATGAGTTTCATTTAAGATCGGGTTGTGTATGTGTGAATTGCCGAAAATCTTCGTAATTTGAACAATATGAACGCGCAACGCTGTACTAAAGCCATTTACTGTTTAATAAAACTGTGGGTATTTAAGTAAAATTTTGATGCGGGCTTTTTGGAGGGGCTAGGGTCAAATGAGGCGCTATAATTATAATGTTCATCAGAGTCATAGTATAGTATAGAACTTGGATTAGCAGATTTTGACGAGATAAGAATATATTAAACATAATTATAAATTTAAAGGCCCTATTTGGCGGGTTCAGTTCTATGGGGCCTAGGTGAAATAATGGACCAATGTTAACTATTTTCAATACAATTCGTCTACGGTGCCAAATTTCATTGATTCATACTCGAAATTGCAATTGCCAGGTAAAATAAATAGGCTTAACTATTTTTAATAGGCTTTATTAAAGCAGTAAAGTAATGGACATAAACATGATATGTATGAATCAAAAAAGTTCTACGAAATATTAAGGGAATCGTTCAAAAATTGACCCTATTACCGTCTTGAAAATAACTTTATGGAAACCTAAGTCGAAATAAACAAGTGCTCAGTATACTGAGCATGAAAACAGATTTTTTTACAAGTTTTATAGTTATTCTGGAGCATTGAAATTTCTCATCCAAGTTTTCTTAAAAAATCACCTAAAATCTTATTAGTGGCTTAAAATGCAAATACAGTAATGAAAATTGACCAAAAAATCTATTTTCATACAAAAATCGTTCTATAAGATTTTACGATGATCGGTACATAATTGATCCTTCCCCATATAAGGTCCCGAAAATTGCAGAAAATGTTGAATAGAGCCATAATTAATACTACCACGCATATAACTCCACTTACCAAAATTTAGTTTATGATTGTAAAAATTTGAAAAATAACATTTATTATCTCTTTCAAATATTACCTTGATGTTCATATTAATATCGATATATGGTAATAAAATATTGATAAAGAATCAAAGTTTATTTATATGGCAATGATATGATGGTGGGTATATAGGAATAGGGCACTCCTACTTGTTATACCCACCATCAAAAAAGCTGATGGTATATTGATTTTATCATTCCGTTTGTAACACATCGAAATATTGGTCATACACCCATAAAAGTATATATATTCCGGGTCCTATTTTAAATTCTAAGACGATCTAGCCATGTCCGTCCGTCTGTTGAAATCACGATAGGGACCACACGAGAAAAGCTAGACAGTTGAAATTTTATATAAGTATTTCTTATTGCTAAGGTTTATTTGGTATTGGAAATGGGCCATGTCTTTTTCGGATAGCCCCCATACAAGTGGACCTCATGAAAACAGCTTTAACGGGCATAACTGCTTTTTAAGTACGAGTATAGCGATGAAATTCGACATAAATAAGTTTTATATAAACCAAAATCTTTGTACCATATTTTTTGAGGATCAGTCCGAAATTGACCCTACCCGACATACATATAAGGTCCCCTTTAAAAAATGACTTACACTCACTACTGGCAAGTACAAGTAAGTTTCTTACAAACCAAAACCTTTTAACCAATTTTTTTTAAGGATTGGCCAATAAATGACCTACCCCCCATATAAGGTCCCCTTCAAAAAATATGACTTTAACAGCCATTACTGGCCCAAAAATGCATGTATAGCGATAAAATTCGGTATAAGTAAGCTTCTTACGAACCAAAACTTTTAACCAATTATTTTTAGAATCGGCCCAAACACCCTCATATAAGGTCCCCTTCAATAAATGACTTTACCGCTCATTACTGGCCAAAAAATGCGAGTATAGCGATGAAATTCGGTTTAAGTAAGTTTCCTACGGACCAAAACTTTTTAACCAATTTTTTTTAGTATCGGACCATAAATGACCCTACCCCCCATTAAAGGTCCTTTTCAAAAAATGACTTTTACGCTCATTACTGGCCTAAAGGTTTAAGTATAGCGATGAAAATCGGTATAAGTAAGTTCCTACGGACCAAAACCGAAATAAAAAAGTTTATACTTAATAACATAATTCTTTATTCCGAATTTGATGAGGAGTGATCTTTAGCAGACCCTACCCCCTATAAAAAGATTCCCTTCAGCAACGAGTTTTGGTTATTAAAATAAGAGTTTTCCTTATTTAAAATATGAGTGTTGCACTGAAATTTTGCTAAACAGGTTCTATACAAACGAAATGTACAAACCGCATTCATAAGGTTCATAATTGACGCATATAAAGGTCCTCTTCAGAAAATTAATCATACGCTCACGGTCTAAAAATTTAACTTAAATATTTGGTTTTTAAAAATTTATATTTTATTAGTTCAAAAGAGCTCTGTCCATAATTAACTAAAGACATATTCCAAATATTACCCTGATGTTTATAAGAGAGCATTCCTTTTACGGCATACGGTTTGATGGTGGGTATATGAGATTCGGCACAGCCGAATATAACACTCTTACTTGTTTTTAATATGAAAATATTATATTTTGACCACTGTGCACCGACATATAAGATTGCTTTTAGATATTTTTTTAAACGCACATTGCTGGTTTTAAAACGTCAGCGATTTATTTGATAAAAACAAAATTTATAGGAATTACGTCTATCTAAAAAATGTTTTAAAGATTTATTCAAATTTGACTTTATCCCCATATAATGGTACTATAATAATCAAATATGAAAGTATAGTCAGGCGAAGGCGGTGTTTCAAAGTTAGGAGTTATTAATTTGGGATTTATATCACTGTACCGTTATCTTACACAATTAATTTTTTTGACTTCGGAATCATTTCATATTTTTTTGGGATTTGTGTCATTGTTGGGAATTGTTTCATTTTACACTCCTGGAGTTATTTAACTTTTAAGATTAATTTTTGGTAGAAATGGGATATATTTCATTTTATTTATTTTATTTTGGATATATTTTACTGTAACGAGTGCATGACATACATCGGTAGAGATTAAAAAAGGTCTCTTTTTTATATATGTGTGAGCATAAGTACGCCTAAAAGAAAGAGTGCAAGAACCAATCATACATATAGTCTCTATTGTCATAAGGGGTATATTATATATACACAATTATCACTTATTTTTAAAAAGTATCAGAAATTATTCAAATTAATTTTATTACAAAATCTGCAGATGTAAAAATATCTGTAAAACATGTTAAAATTTTATTTTTGATAAAACCCAAACTAAAAACATATAAATATCTAATTGCATTTTAAATTTGTTTACAAATTTTCAATATCCTTTCTAACATTTAGTTATGTTATTTTTTCACAAAAACACTTCTCTTTTTATTTAGTTTACATAGAGTGATAGAAAATACATAGTGCATACAAGATGTAATATAACCTGAAAAAAATTAAATATTATTATTACATTGTATAATATTTATAGAAGATTTACTAACTGCGAATTAAATATTATTTAATACTGTATATAAAAATTTTTTAAAATCTAATTTTTAAAATTATTTGATATATTAGAATTATTATTTTTTTAAGTGTTCCAGTATCAACCTTCACACATTCTAAAGATGCAAGAGTGCACACACATACATATGAACAAATTCATCCGGTTTAATTTGTTTCTTTATAGAGTTTGTCATTTAAATCACTAAACATCGAAATTGCATTAATTTCCGGCGTTTCGGATTGTTTGATTGACAACAACTTGTCAAATGTAGCTGTGTTATTGCATTTTTTCTCTTTTCATAGAAAATTTTATTTGATTTAATGTTTTTAAATAAAAATTTAAATTAGTTTTAGTTTTATATTTTTGTGTATGTATAAAACTTACCCAGCCAAAACTAGACAACTATTTTCAATTATAATTTTTTACATAATATACATTTCAAAACTATTGCACATCGTCTGCATTACACAGAAAACATCTAATAAGGCCTTATCATTATTTTGTAATATAAATAAGTTCTTATTAACTAATCCTCTTGCCTTTGAAGCTAAATAAGTATATTATAAGCTTTTTCGTACGATTACAACGATAAATTTTGTAATAACGTTTCTGGTAAGCACTTACATTTCAACCTCTTATATGTTAACAAAAGTTTTTGTTGGGTATATATATAAAAATAATACGTTTTAAATTTTTACTTAAATCAAGTGCCATCAACGTATGCATAAACTAAAAAAACTAATTTTTATAGTGTTTAACTAAAAATGCAATTTGAATTGAATTAAAATCATAAAATAATTTACATAATATAAATTTTATCATATATTTTGGAAGTTGTTAACAGACAATTATATTGAAACTTATAATTCTATGTCTAGTCTATGTCTAGTCTATGTCTAGTCTATGTCTAGTCTATGTCTAGTCTATGTCTAGTCTATGTCTAGTCTATGTCTAGTCTATGTCTAGTCTATGTCTAGTCTATGTCTAGTCTATGTCTAGTCTATGTCTAGTCTATGTCTAGTCTATGTCTAGTCTATGTCTAGTCTATGTCTAGTCTATGTCTAGTCTATGTCTAGTCTATGTCTAGTCTATGTCTAGTCTATGTCTAGTCTATGTCTAGTCTATGTCTAGTCTATGTCTAGTCTATGTCTAGTCTATGTCTAGTCTATGTCTAGTCTATGTCTAGTCTATGTCTAGTCTATGTCTAGTCTATGTCTAGTCTATGTCTAGTCTATGTCTAGTCTATGTCTAGTCTATGTCTAGTCTATGTCTAGTCTATGTCTAGTCTATGTCTAGTCTATGTCTAGTCTATGTCTAGTCTATGTCTAGTCTATGTCTAGTCTATGTCTAGTCTATGTCTAGTCTATGTCTAGTCTATGTCTAGTCTATGTCTAGTCTATGTCTAGTCTATGTCTAGTCTATGTCTAGTCTATGTCTAGTCTATGTCTAGTCTATGTCTAGTCTATGTCTAGTCTATGTCTAGTCTATGTCTAGTCTATGTCTAGTCTATGTCTAGTCTATGTCTAGTCTATGTCTAGTCTATGTCTAGTCTATGTCTAGTCTATGTCTAGTCTATGTCTAGTCTATGTCTAGTCTATGTCTAGTCTATGTCTAGTCTATGTCTAGTCTATGTCTAGTCTATGTCTAGTCTATGTCTAGTCTATGTCTAGTCTATGTCTAGTCTATGTCTAGTCTATGTCTAGTCTATGTCTAGTCTATGTCTAGTCTATGTCTAGTCTATGTCTAGTCTATGTCTAGTCTATGTCTAGTCTATGTCTAGTCTATGTCTAGTCTATGTCTAGTCTATGTCTAGTCTATGTCTAGTCTATGTCTAGTCTATGTCTAGTCTATGTCTAGTCTATGTCTAGTCTATGTCTAGTCTATGTCTAGTCTATGTCTAGTCTATGTCTAGTCTATGTCTAGTCTATGTCTAGTCTATGTCTAGTCTATGTCTAGTCTATGTCTAGTCTATGTCTAGTCTATGTCTAGTCTATGTCTAGTCTATGTCTAGTCTATGTCTAGTCTATGTCTAGTCTATGTCTAGTCTATGTCTAGTCTATGTCTAGTCTATGTCTAGTCTATGTCTAGTCTATGTCTAGTCTATGTCTAGTCTATGTCTAGTCTATGTCTAGTCTATGTCTAGTCTATGTCTAGTCTATGTCTAGTCTATGTCTAGTCTATGTCCAGTCTATGTCTAGTCTATGTCTAGTCTATGTCTAGTCTATGTCTAGTCTATGTCTAGTCTATGTCTAGTCTATGTCTAGTCTATGTCTAGTCTATGTCTAGTCTATGTCTAGTCTGTGTCTAGTCTGTGTCTAGTGTGTTCCTAGTTTGTGTTTAGTGTCAACAAAATAACATCTATCTAATAATTATTGCCGAGTTTTATATTAAATCTAAAAAAATGTCATTTAAAAACAAGCAAGAGTGTTATATTCGGCTATGCCGAATCTTTTATACCCACCATCAAATCACTGATATATATGTAAATGAACTTTGATATTTTGAATATTTTATAATTATATATCGATATTAATGAGAACATCAGGGTAACATTTGAAAAGGGTCCATTAATGGGGGTTTTAGTATTGAAAGTGCTAATTTTTATAGCGGGTAGGGGAATTTATATGTACATATATGGACCAATTCTCATAAAAGTGTGTAGGAAGATTTCAGTTCCTTATTTATTTAAAATTTCATCGATCTACTTGTATTTTGAAGCCATTAAGGAGCATTAAAGTCATAAAATATGGTAGAGAGATTTTAAATCAAAATTGTTTTATGTCGAGTTGCCTTGCGGTATTCATATTTTTCGCGTCATTTTCTGGGGCGGAATTTATATGGGGTGGTGTTATTATGGACTGATCCTCATAAAAATTGATAGAGAGATTTCGGTTGCTATAGAAGAGATAGAGATATTAGCTTACACGAAAGTAGTTTATGTCGAATTTCATAAATCTACTAGTATTTTTAAGCTAGTACTGAGCTTTAAAGTATTTTTCTGATAGGGACCTCATGTTGGGGGTAGGGTCAATTAAGGCCTGTTCCACATAAAATTTTGTAAAGAGATTTTGGCTTGTGAAAAACATACTTCTGTGAAATTTCATCGCTATACTCGTATTTTTAAGGCAGTAATGAGCGTTAAAGTATTTTTATGGAGGGGACCTTATGTTGGGCGCTAGGGTCAATTATAGACCGATCCACATAAAATTTGATATAGAGGTTTTGGTTCCTAAGATACATACTTATGTCAAATTTCTTCGCTATATTTACGCCCATAATTAACGCTAAAGTCGTTTTCTGAAGCGGGCCTTATGTGGGGGGAAGGGTCAACTATGGACCGATTCACATAAAATTTGGTAAATCTCGACTTGTATAAATCTTACTTCTGTGTAATTTCATTGTTGTAATCATATTTTTGAGCCAGTAATGAGCATTAAAGAAAGTTTATGGGAAGAATTTTTATGGGGGGTAGGGTCAATTATGGACTGATCCACATAAAATTTCATAAAGATTTTTTGGCCTGTAAGACACTTACTTATATCAAATTTCATCGCTATATTCGTTTGTTTAAGCCAGTAGTGAGCTTAGGGGACCTTATATGGAGGGTCAATTATGGGGCGATCCACATAAAACTTCATAGAGAAGTTTTGGCGTAAGAAACTTATTTATGTCAAATTTCACACTTATGTGTGTCGAATTTCATCGCTATATTCCCATTTTTAAGCCAGTAATGAGCGTCAAAGTCATTTTCTGAAGCGGACCTTATATGGGGGGTAGGGCCGATCCACATAAAATTTCATAGAGAGATTTTGGCTAGTAAAAAACTTACTTATGTCAAATTTCATCGCTATACTTGTATTTTTAAGCGAGTAATGAGCGTTAAAGTCATTTTCTGAAGGGGACCTTATATGGGGGGGGGGGGGTAGGGCCAATTATGGACCGATCCACATAAAATTTCATAGAGAGGTTTTAGCTAGTAAGAAACTTAATTATGTCAAAATTCATCGCTATACTTTTATTTTTAATAGAGTAATGAGCGTTAAAGTCATTTTCTGAAGGGGACCTTATATGGGGGGTAGGGTCAATTATGGACCGATATACATAAAATTTGGTTGAGAGATATTGACTTGCATGAAACTTATGTGTGTCGAATTTCATCGCTATATTCCCATTTTTAAGCCAGCAATGAGCGTTAAAGTCATTTTCTGAAGGGGACCTTATATGGGGGGTAGGGTCAATTATGGACCGATCCACATAAAATTTCATAGAAAGGTTTTGGCTAGTAAGAAACTTACTTATGTCAAATTTCATCGCTATACTTGTATTTTTAAGCGAGTAATGAGCGTTAAAGTCATTTTCTGAAGGGGACTTTATATGGGGGATAGGGTCATTTATGGATCAATCCACATAAAATTCATAGAGAGGTTTTGGCTAGTGAGAAACTTACTTATGTCATATATTATCGCTATACTTTTATTTTTAAGAGAGTAATGAGCGTTAAACTCATTTTCTGAAGGGGACCTTATATGGGGGGTAGGGTCAATTATAAACCGATATACATAAAATTTGGTTGAGAGATATTGACTTGCATGAAACTTATGTGTGTCGAATTTCATCGCTATATTCCCATTTTTAAGCCAGTAATGAGCGTTAAAGTCATTTTCTGAAGGGGACCTTATATGGGGGGTAGGGTCAATTATGGACCGATACACATAAAATTTCATAAGGTGGTTTTGGCTAGTAAGAGACTAACTTATGTGAAATTTCATCGCTATAATTTTATTTTTAAGAGCGTAATGAGCGTTAAACTCATTTTCTGAAGGGGACCTTATATGGGGGGTAGGGTCAATTATGGACCGATATACATAAAATTTGGTTGAGAGATATTGACTTGCATGAAACTTATGTGTGTCGAATTTCATCGCTATATTCCCATTTTAAGCCAGTAATAAGCTTTTTAGTCATTTTCTAAGGGGGACCTTACATGGGGGGTAGGGCCAATTATGGTCCTATGTCCGCCATAATGCAGAACTATTTTTCAAACGTCAAAAAACTGACCTATGCAAAATTTGGTGCTATTTGCTTCATAAACAACGAATTTGTGAATATTTGAATCTATTTATACAGTATTCCGGGGGGTACAGTTGTATGGGGGCTATGTGAAATCGTTGACCGATTTTGCCCATTTTCAATACCAAACATTTCTGATCAATAAAATATATTTCATCTCAATATCTCTTATTTTGTGGACGCTATCGTGCCAACAACAGACAGACGGACAGACGGACAGACGGACGGACATGGCTAGATCGTCTTAGAATCTTACGAGGTCCCAGAATATATATACTTTATGGGGTCTTAGAGCAATATTTCGATGTGTTACACACGGAATGACAAAATCAATATACCCCCCATCTTTTTTGATGGTGGGTATAAAAAAAAATATATAAATTAAAATTATGTGTCTAAAGACCTAATCTAAACTTAGCAGACAAGGTTATATTTATTTTGTTTGATCTTGAGACTAAGAACCGACGCATAGTAAGTACTTTCTCTAGTAAGCTAAAATAATTAAATAGTCTCTAAAGTATATCAAAAGTAAAGACAAGCACAATTGCAGAAGTTTCAAAATATAATAAATGAGAGGAAATTAAAAAATATAATATTTATCTGCCGTATATATTTTTATAAACTTAGTTTTATAATTTGATTCATGAACTTGACAAAATAGCATCAATAATACTTTGCAGTTTTTGAAATGTTCGTAGACAATAAATGATTTAAATTATTAAATTTAAGATAATATATTATAGAACGGTAATTTTGAAAAAAATATTTTTGTAGACACCGGAATTTAAAAAGAGGCAATAGCAGATTGTATTGATTGAAGTTTTTAGAAGTACATATAGTTTAACAAACATTTTAATTAGAATTTAAAATGTTTGTTAAACTTTTTACTTAAATAATTAAAAAAATTGTATCAACAATAAGGATTATGTGTATTTTGTAATGCTGGATTAAAAAAAGTAATCATAAAATATTATAGAAATCCCTAATCAATTAATTTTTTGTCATTTACTTGACATTAATACACTTTTTTAATTATTTCACTGTTCATGTTAAAATTGTGATAAATATGTCTTTTCTTTTAAGCAAAAATGTTAACAATTAATTTCATTAAAAAAGTTTTTAAATTAGTCGGGCTATAAAAAAACAGGACACATTGAAAGATACTAATAACGAAGTTGTTGGAGTGATTACTATTTTAGTAACCATTTCAAAGGTCTTTGCTGAGAGTTGATATTAAATGTGATGAATGTGTTCTGTAAAGGTCATTGACTTTGATGCAATGCCAATAGTGATGAAATATATACAGAGTAGTCCAATTAGCCCCCAATTTTGTATAGAAAAATTATTATATATTAATGCATTAGAAAACTATATTCATTAATAAGTAAAATGAAACTTTGCCTCTAAATTTAAAAGCGATGTCATCTAGTTTAAATATGTTTCTTACATGTCATTATATTTAAAACATTTGAGGTTGTAAGTCAGCATAAGTTGATGGTCAAATGCTGTTTCATCTGAAAAACAATGCAATTAAAGTCCAAACAATTAAATTCTTTTCTTTTTATAAATAATACGAAATATACTAGTAGTTAACTAAAGTACAAATTAATTACAAAATCACATTATTTCAAGAGTCATTAATTTTTATAATAATCAATAAAATTCAAAGGGCCAAAAAATTTCTTTTCATATTTACAATTAATCTAAAATTATCTAATTAAAATTTTTTTCAATTATTTCATGAATCATAAAATTATTTGTAATAAGGATTTAAAAATATAAAAAGTCAATATATGTAAAAACATGATTTTTACTATTTATTTATTTTATTTTTTTTTAATTTAAATATATGTAATTCTATACAATTCCGATAATTAGAATTTATTAAATATTGATATAACAAGAAATAGTAATATAAATGAATAAATTAATTTATCTATAAAAAAGCAATTAAACTTTTTATATCGTCACATAGAATGCAAAAAGACGTAACAACCAAAAAATTTAAAATAGACTTTATAATCAGAAATGGTTTACTGCATGTTGTAGCAAATTTTAAGATTTTAATTATCAAAAACATCGACTTTATTTACATGAAATTTCAAAGGGCGTATTAACAAATTAGTCATTTTCACAAGACAGAATGTCCTTAAGCGCTTGATACTAAAAAATGTCTAACCACACACTTAAACATGTTGTTTTGCATTTAATGTGACTATATGTAATATCACACAGTATTTAGAAACTTTTATTTTGAAAAAAAATTCTGTATCTCTGGAACTATTGGATATATGGAGCTAAAGTGCTTTTGTTTTTATTGGTAATTATAAGTGATGTATGGCGGAATAGCCACTGTCACCTCGATTAATATAAAAATTAAGATTTTTCATTTGTAAAATGTTAATACTTTATATTGATATATTTCCCGCGATATTAAAAATATGTTTCATTTATTTAACAATATTTCAAAACTAAAGAGTAGTATTGAGTATACAAATGAGAATTAAAAAAATATATATTATTTTTTATTGTATTTATAAATAAATATAAAATATGAAGCACTACCTTATTAAATACATAATTGAGAAATTAATTAAGCATATTTCCTGACATATTTTTTTACAATTAACACTTAACAAAAAAAAAAAAAACAAAAACTCATTATTATTTAATTTAAATCCGTAGTAATCAAAAAAAAAAAAAAAAAAATAATAAAAAATAATAATAATAAAAAAATAAAAAATAAATAGTATCTATTAAAAGAAATGCAATTCAATAAACATGCAAATAATATAAAATCTGAATTACATATATTTGCATAAAATAAATAATTTATGAAAAATATAATTGTTCAATTCACAATCGATGTTGTAGCGTTGTATGTCAGCAGCTGCTACAATAGTCATAACAATGTTGTTGGTATTTTCTATGCAAAAATTCTATACAACTCTTACGAGAATTTTTCTTTGTTTTTCGAATGTCGTAAGAAAATTCAGTGTTGTCAATTGTTTATTTCAGCATATAAATAAAAAATTCAATCGATTTTGGCATAAAAAACGATAAAGTGGTAACACAGAAATTACAAACAAACAGCTGTTTACAAAAACAAAAAATAAAATTTTATTAAAAACTGTTTATTTATTAGTTTAAAATGTGGAATAATGAAAATAATAGAATTTTAAATAAAAATGAAATTAATTTGGTTCATTTTGCCCGTTTAATAAGTTGAATATTCTTTGTTTTTTTTTTTACTTTTGATATTGTTTTGATTGTTTTTTTTTATTGTGAACAGAAACTTATGACTTGCTACAAAAATCTGTTCACAATTACTGTTACTACACTTTAGTACATACAATATACAACTTGATTGTGAATTGAACAAATAAAAAATTAAAATAAAAAAATTGCCTATACCAATATCAGAATCAAGTTGTTTTTTCAATCGAAGGAAACAAAAAATTTTATGCTTTTCAGCCATTTGAAAATTGGTATATAAGTATTTTAATCTTTTTGCAAAATTTCGCTATAAAGGCATCAGCTTCTGCTGTCCAAATCCGTTGAGAAACTTAAAATCGGTTGAGATTCAACTATGTTTCTGACTTAACAGTACGAAAAACTGTTTTATATCCGTATGTCAAGGTGTTTCAGAAATTAAATAATTTATGCATTATCTCCGCAAATGTTTTCCTTTCGAAAATTTAATCGGTTTGTAATTAAATCGTATAGTGGTTTAAACTTTATTCCATCATTTAATTTAGAATGTATTTGCCCGGAGTATTTCCAAGAACTTATGGATATCCTAAGCCAGAAATCATCCTTATTTTCATGTTAGTACCTACATGTATATTTAAATATTGCTACAAAATTCACTATCAATTAAATAAATTTAATAATTAATAAATAAGCTTAGTCAATATATTTTATTAAGTTTAAGATCCCCACAAATAACAAGATGCGTATGATTAATATGTAATTAATATGAAATATATATAACGTATACGTCACGCAGGTCTAACTAACTAACTAACTAGTTAGTTAGTTATTTAGTTTGAAAGGAGGATGTATACACACCAAATCCGAAGAAATACACCTAGGCCTCAATCGGGCCTGTTGTGCGCTCCTCAACCAGTGCCTCGGGTGGGAATCGAACCCACCACGAATGGTCTACTAGACTAGAACACTAACCACTAACCTACCGGAGTCCACAACTAACTAACAAACTAACTAACAAACTAACTACCTAACTAACTAACTAACTAACTAACTAACGAACTACCTAACTAACTAACTAACTAACGAACTACCTAACTAACTAACTAACTAACTAACTAACTAACTAACTAACTAACTAACTAACTAACTAACTAACTAACTAACTAACTGACTAACTAACTAACTAACTAACTAACTAACTAACTAACTAACTAACTAACTAACTAACTAGCTAACAAACTAACTAACTAACTAACTAACTAACTAACTAACTAACTAACTAACTAACAAAAATAACACAATGCGTATGATTAATATGTAATTCAATGTGGAAATAAATATAACGTATACATCATGCAGTTCTAACTAACTAACTACCTAAGTGACTAACTAACTAACCTACTAACTAACTAACCTACTAACTAACTAACTAACTAACTAACTAACTAACTAACTAACTAACTAACTAACTATTTACCTAATTAGCCAATTTATTGATAGGAACAAATAGTTTTCCGTATAACAATTGCCAATTTTTCAGGAGCATCATTAATTTTGTGCAATTTTGTGTTTATTACGTACGACAAAAAAATCCAATCGCCACCTGTATTTAACACACAATGTTTTTATTAATACACAAACAGATGGTCAGACGGACGGGCATGTTTAATCGAACCAGAATGTGAATATAAGCCGATTGATTTACTTTGAGGTTATAAGATAACTAGTTTTAAGTGCTACAAACATCAATATAAACATATGCCATTTCCTCTGTACCGGTGTAGGATATAAGAAAATGAATGAATGAAAACCAAAAAAATGACAGAAAATACAAACAAAATAGATAATAAAAACTAATGTTGAAGCTAATAACCATTTCAAAGCCAATCAAATAGTTTCGTTGTACCTAAGGAGAAGGAAAAAAGTTTAAAGACAAGATACAAAAATCAATAGAAACAAAAAAAGAACGAAAATACCAAAAGATAAAACTAAAATAATGCACATTCTTGAATGAACGTTATATTGTCATACAAAAATTTTACATTGATTTTTGTGGAATTTAATTTTGGTTTTTATGCTCCATAGTTTTGTGGCCAAAAATACAACTGTCATGTTAAACCTTAAATAGGTTATATAGATAGATATACATAAGTGTGTAAGTTTGGTTTTGTTATGTTATGAATATTGATTGCTCACATACAATAAAATCGTCCTATATACATGTATATATGTCTATCTTACATGTAAACTCACAAAAGTTAACATATCCAAGATTTACAAAATCTAGCTATATTCGTTCATATGTGTCTCTGTTTAAGAATTATATGATTTTAAAGGAGAGTTGGATGAGAATTTCGAACGACATTCAAAGTTGTTTTCGCAAATCTTTTATATGATACAAAAAATCTTCTTATAGATTTATTTGAAAGAAAAATGGAAAAAATTACAAATACAGTAAAAAGAACGTTTTTATCTTTCGATTCTGGTCAACAAGTGTTGATACCAGGACACAAATTTAGATGAATGATATCTTAGAATGCACTCAATTTTCTTTTTCTGTATAAACATTTGGCACTTTTATTATGAGATCCCCCTAATAAAAGTGGCTAACAGTAATATTTGCACTGTTGCATGTAGATTTTAAAATATAATTTAAAAGGAAATTCTGACTTTTATGTTTTCTGAAATAAAAAATATTTTACAAAAGATTTTTCATCTTTTTTGATTTATATTTAAGTTATAGGAGTAGTAGCACTTGTACATATATTCCAAATGTATTCAACTCATGTATATCAAATATTATGATTTCTTCTGAAGCAAACGAGACAGACAGATAGTTAAAATTTGAATGCAATCTATTTTACTGTATATAGCAATTGCCATTTGCAAAGTTTTGTTAAACAGATTTCTATGAAAACATACCCAACATATATTTAAGACAAGTACGAAAGTATAGTCTGGCGTGATCGACCATATGATACCCTATACTAGTTATTAAAAATATGGACCAAGCCTGATAAAGTTTTGTGAATATATTTATATTTAAATAATATTTATTTGGGCTGAATTTCGTAGCGATATTTGTGTTTATAATTTAATTTTGGATATTTAAGTAATATTCTGAAGGGGACTTTGAATGGGAGCTAAGGTCAAATGAGGCCCGATCTTTAAAAAATTGGCAAATCAAATCTTGTATAAAACTTAGTTGTTCCGCTTTTTATCGATATACAGTTTATATTTAACATAATTATGAGCTCAGAAGCCCTTATCGGAGGGTTCTGTTGTATGGGAGCTAGGTGAAATAATAGACCGATTTTATTAATTTTCAATAGGCTTCATCCTTGCGTGTGTGCCAAATTGCATCCAATTATCTTGAAAATTGCGACCTGTACCTTGCGGTTTACGTTGACAGCCAGCCGGTCAGACGGACGGACGGACGGACGGACGGACAAACTACATCAACTCAGAAAAAGATTCTATACTTTAAGGTGGGTATAGGACAAACCTAATGTATCACTAAATTGGTCTAGGGTATAATAAAGATTTTCAAAAAGTCGTTGCATTTTACAAAAAAAAAAAAAAAAACAATTATGTATGTTCTCGATTACACAACATTTCAAATTCATATGAAATCAAGATTTCTCGCGAAATTAAAAATGTGATGTTCCTGTTATCACTTGGTTTCAAATTTAGTTTCACAACAAATGTTCGGAAGTGAGAACAAGAACATGTAAAATCTATCGTTTTCTCATTTGGTTTTTGTGAATTCTGAAGTCAGAATATATACAAATAGAAAATCATATATTTTTCTTTTCTTTAAATAATTTGGAGTTTTTTTGTTAAGAAATTGTCATATTCGTACTACTTTTTATTTGTGGGGTGTATGTTTATTGAAATCATTTTTGACAGCTGTCACTTGATCATCAAAAAATACTTAAGTTTTGGTTTCGTTACTACAACTACAGCTGTACATTTGTATATGAAATTTTTTATATCTAAAACTGCACTGTTACAAAAGAGAAATATACATTTTTTTTGATTTTAATGCTATTTGCAAGTATTTTAGATTGAGAAAGAAAATTCAGCACTAAAAACAAGTAAGAAATTATAGTCGGACGAAACCGACCATATAAAACCCTACACGTCTTACAAAAATAAAATGTCATAGTAAAGCATTTAAGTTGAATTGTACCTTGTCTCAGATATACTTAAGCCATATATTTATACCCTACACCACTATAGTGGGGAGGGTATTATAAGTTTGTGCTGATGTTTGTAACATACAAAAATATTGGTCCAATACCCACCTTAAACTATACCGATCAATTCAGAATCATTTTTTGAGTCGAATAAGACGTGTCCGTCCGTCTGTCCGGCTGGCTGGCTGTCCATGTAAACCTTGTGCGCAAGGTACAGGCCGCAATTTTTAAGATAATTTGATGAAATTTGGACCAAGCATATTTTTTGGCACAGGGACGAAGCCTATTGGAAATGGTTGAAATCGGTCACTTATTTCACCTAGCCCCAAACAACCGTATCTCCCGATTTGAACTTTTTATGCCATAATTACGTCAAATATTATTTTATCTCTCTAAAAATTGCACAAATAAGTCTTATATAAGTATAAATGACACTGCAGATTTTCGTAAGGATCGGCCCTTATTTGACCCTAGCCCCCATACAAACCCCCTTCAAAAAATGTCTTAAACGTCTAAAATTGACTTGTAACTATTTGTATCGCAATGAAACTCAACAAAATTAACTGTTATTTAAAAATATATCCTTTTCCCAAATTTACCAAGGATCGGCCCATATATGACCTATATAAGGACTCATTTAGACATTTTTGCTTAATATTTGCTTAAATATTTTGGTAATATTCAATATAAAAGATTCTTTATAAAAAAAAATTAAATATAGCCCGACTATACTTTCCTACTTGTTTTAAATAAAATTGTGGACATTTTAGCGGAATTTTGATTGGGCTTTTCATAGGGGTTTGAGTTATGAGACTCTAAATCTATAGAATTCGTGAGGGTAAGCAAATCTAGTATATAACTTGGTTTTGCAGCTTTTGTAGAGATATGAGTATATTAAACATAATTTTGAACTTAAAAGCCCTATTCAGTGGGTTCAGTAAAAAAAAGTCCGATGTTAACTGTTTTCAATTTTTTTTCGTCTAAAGTACCATGGAAAATAATGTGCCATTGAATTATCTCCAAAATTGCGACCTGTAGTTTGATTACAAGGATTATAGATGGACGGATATAGCTAAATGGACTCAGAAAATGATTCTGGTATACTTTAAGATGTGTATACCAGAATCCTTATATAACCTCCCAACTATATTGGTGTAGGGTATAACAAGTTAGAGTTTTATATTCGGCTGTACCGAATCTAAAATATCCTCCACCAGCAAGTTATTATGCATATGTGGAAATAATTAGGTCCAGAAGATTTTATGTTAAGTGTTTATAGGACGATCTTAGGAGAATGATTTTTGTATTTACAAATCATATTCCCGTCGAGTTTTATTCCGACGTAGATTTTTTTATAACATAAATTCATTTAAGTTTTATTAGAAAGGATGTCAGAGCCCTGACTAATAACACGGCAATTTGAAAACGTTTTAGCAGAATTATTTATCTATAGACAGAATTATATGAGCAAAGATCGATCAGGAAAAAAATGTATAAAGATTTATATATTTACAAAATACACATTTATACCGATCGATAAATTTGATTGTCACTGTGTGTTTAAGTAATTTTCGCAAATGGTTCTTATATTGGATTTATGACCAATTATGGGCCGGACCGAAAAAAAATTCGTTAAAGATTTATATGCACTCAAACATATTTAATCGAATTTTACCCCAATAGCTTGACTAATAAATGAAGTATTTAGATTTAAGTGAATTTTGTAATTGGACTTTATATGGAAGCTATAAGTGGAATTTGTACGGACCTATCTGGAGAGTGATTTATATGTATACAAAACATATTTGTGTCAATTTTATATTTTATTTGACTACACGAGCTGCAGCAAAACTTTTTGGCCGGTCGATAAAAGTCTTCAATTCCGACGCTTTTCAAGGACGACCAAATATTCACTGACCTGGTTGATAAAGCTAACATCTTCGCTGAGTTATTCGCAAAGAATTCTTGCTTGCGGCTAGCGATCAACCACTACCGGAGCTCGAAAGGGTATCAGTAACTACGCCAAATATTTTCATTCGAGCGCGTGCCGTTAAAAAGGTTCTAGCAGATCTCAAAATTAGCAAGTCTCCCGGACCTGATGGCATACCGGCACTGGTCTTGAAGCAGTGCTCTTCGACGCCAGCTCGTCCATTAGCTAATCTTTTCAACATTCTATACCATTTCGGTAAATTTCTTGGATGTTGGAAGGTTGCTAATGTAACGCTAATTCCTAAAAAGGAAGAGGCTTATAATCCTGAAAGTAACCGTCCCATAGCAACTTGTTCAGCACTTTCTAAAGTTATGGAAAGTATGGTCAATTTCCATCCTGTCAAATATTTAGAGACCAACAATTTACTTAACGACCGCCAGTATGGCTTTCGTAGAGGTCGCTCTACGGGAGACTTGCTAGCCTTACTTTCGGAGAAATGGTGTCATTCCATTAACCATTTTGGCGAAAGTAAAGTGGTGGCTCTAGATATTTCAAAGGCGTTTGATAAAGTGTGGCATGGTGTACTAATTGCATTTGGTGTCGGTAATAATTTCTCTCGCTTTATTTCCAGTTTTCACAGAGATCGCACTATATGAGTTATTATAAATGGAATCTCATCAAACGAGTTCAAGATTAATTCAGGGGTACCGTAAGGCTCCGTTCTTTCCCCTACCCAATTTCTCATCTTTATAAATGACCTTCTATGTCAAACTTCCAACTCTAACTACTCTTTTGCGGATGACAGCAATATCTGCCATTCTTATTCATTCAATCATAGGCCAAGCCCTCTTAATCACGATTTGATAAAAATCTCTGAATGTGGTCGTGTTAACTGAGTAAATTTTAACGCCCTTAAGACTCAATGTTGTTTTTTAACACATAAACCCTTGGCAGATACTATTGTTCCATCTATATATATATATATGGGTGGTGTAAATATTAAGGAATCAGAAACTCATGATGTTCTGGGTATGAAAATTCAGTGCGATGTCCGCTGGACTAAACACATTTTTCAAATATTGGAAGAAGCATTCAAGTGTCTCGGTTTTTTTGAAACGGTGTAAGTCATACTTCACTCCATTTGATCTTCTTACTACATACACCACTTATATCAGAGCTTCGAAGTCTATTTTGGAGCTACTCGACCGCGTACAGGAGAGGGCGAAGGTAGTTATCAGTGATAGTAGGGTATCTAACATGGAGCACCGTCGCAACATGGAGTGTATTTCACTGTTCTATCAATACTACAATGGAATGTGTTTCTTTGAAATTAGGGAACTTGTTCCCGATACCCATATAAACTTCCTGCAGAGGTATTCCCTGCCACTTTCGATATAAGAAGATTTAAATCAAATGTCCACAAACACTACTCCCTTTATCCTACTTCCCACGACTTATTTTCCTAGTTCTAACACAATGCTTCGCATAAGTAGGGGTCACCTTAGTGTTGGTCCAAATGAAAAAAATATGTGCGTTTAAGTAGTATTCGGAAGTAATTTTTGAATGAGTGTTGTGACCAATACAAAGTAATATATGAGTTTTTGAAACTGGACCTTATATGAAAGCTATGACCAATTGAAGATCTATCGAGAAAAATTGTTCATATATAGACAAAACATTTTTGTGTCGAATTTTATCATACAAGCTTAATTTATCAAAAAAATATGTGTATTTAAGTAATTTTCTGAAGTGGAGCTTAAAAGGAACAAGGTCCAATTATAGACCGCTAGAGGTTTGTGTTAGTTATATGATTTGTTTCAATATATATTTACAGTTACAAAATTTTGTGTTGTTATCGATATATTTGAGTCAGTTATTAACTATAAACTAATTTCCGGAAACGTATACCTTTGTATGGGGGCTATTAGATATTTTATGACAAAAAATTGTATTAACAAACTTGATCCCTGGCAAAAATTTGTATGACAAATTTCATAGAATTATTGTTTGTATTTTCTGAGAAAACATCTTATGCTGTAATTGCAAAAAAAAAAGTTTTTTTTTCGAGGTAGTCTGAAGCTTTTACTCATAACGTTTTACGTCGTTATGATTTTAAAACCAATCCTGAAACGATAATCTACAAATCAATTAAGGAAAAAATCTTATTTTTTACTGTGAAAAAAATAGGAATTATACTTTAAACTTTTTTTGTCATACAATTTCCAACAACAACTTTCTTATTTATTTCTATGGTGACTTTTTGAAACATTCTTTTATATTCAAGGATTCAAATGTTAGTCTATGAATATTTTTTTATTTTTGACCACTTAAAAATTTAAAAGAAATTTCACTTTCAAAATGTTGGAAGACAAAATGAAATGTTGCGCAGGTATTATATTTCTACGATTACTACGTTTGCATGTGAGCTTTATACTTCTGTATTAAATAGAGTTTATTTCCATGTTATTTTTTCTAATTTCCTGTCAGTTATGTGTCAATGTCGTCTACGTGACAAAAATACTAATAATAGGTTAAATTGTTATAATATTGTGTATATTTAGCATTTTTTTCAATATCTGAAAAAAGGGAAATTTTTGTATACATAAGTACATATGTTTGAAAATGAATGGTAGCTGTAAATGATAACAAAAGAAAACCAATTAACAAAATATTTATGAAAAACTTAAAGATTTAGTAATGGAAAAGATTAACTCTGTTATTTTGTCGTTATTATGTTTTTCTTAATTTACTGAATTACATGAATTCAATCATGTTTAGGCTGGCGTATTTGATAAGTGATATTCTAGTTTTGAAAAGGTTTACAAAAGCATGCATGTACATATATATATTTATATAGAACTAAGGTTTTACGTAAAAAAATTAATTTTCACAGGGAAAATTGTATTAGTTATACAACTAGTTCTAGGACACATGATTTTAGCCTGAACTCGTTCTAGTTTGGCGTTGAGACCACTGATTTTTGTTTGAAATTGTCACCTTCGGAACTGTTTCTGAGAAATCGTTGTGGGGTTGAGGCTCGTTCTTTGGAACGCTTCTAAAACTTGCTCTTTAATCAATGATTTTTGTTTGAATTTGTCAAACTCGAAACTAGTTCAAATATTATTTTTTTTTTTGATTTTGTTTGAAATTATTAAGATTAGGAGAAATTTTGAGAAACTGTTGAGGAATTTTTACTATTGTACCAATGTTATTTACAAAACTTACATACATATACATACCTTACGTAAAATTTAATATAATTCTTCTGCACGACTACGCTACAAGTAGATAAATTTCCCATCTCTCGGTAGCATTCAATTAGGGATCTCTTTAATATCTTGTAATTCACTTGAATCCAAAAATATACATTTGAACGCGTTTTCTATTTTGATAAAAATAAGTTTATAAAATTTTAATTTTTTGACATTTTTTTCAATTGATTCCAAGAAGTTATTGCGGAACTAGTATGCGTGCCATTGGACTAGTGTAGTAGCAATGTATAACTAGTCTCAAAGAACTAGTTCCTTGAAAACTCTTTAGAAGTATTTAAGAACCACAACAATATTCTATGGAACGGGTTCCAGAAGTAATGGCGACACTACTAGTTTCAAGGCTGTTAAGAATCTGAAGAGGTTCTGTTTTCAATCGTTCTAGAACAAGTTCTAAAATTTTGTCCTGGGTAAACTTAATTTCAACTAAAGAACTTCAAAAGAACTTTTGCAATCTTGTTCAAAAGATGTGAAAACATATCTCACATGTATGTTATAACTTAAGATGAACTGGCTAAAAACTGTTACAGAAGATCTCACCAATCTCAATGTATCAGAAGATATCATCAATGTATACAAGACACATTGGAAGAGTAAGAATATGTCAGAAACTTTAAAACACTAATACTGGATTAAATGTCTTGGTCAAGTGGAATATTTGAAGGAATCCGTTTGCTACACTGTTGGCTCCTTATTGGGGGACAAAGTTGTAATGGGGTTTAATTTAAAGTATCAGAAACAAAAATGTACCAAGGTTTAACATCCAATCATGACACTTTTTTTCAGAGCAGAAGTCCGACAAATGACAAGAAGCGTAAATTATTTTTATATCTTACTGACAATTATCGCAAAGGTAAGGTTTACATAATACGGGTACCAGGCTACTTGGGAATACTCGTCAACGAAAGGGTGAATGTAAGAGCTTTAAAGGGGAAGAGAACTCGAGGTAGTTAATCTAATGAACAAACATTCTCCCAGATGCAAGGTTAATCTAATATTGATGCGAGGCCATTCGAGAGTGATCGGTATTCAAATAACGAATATAATAACTTGAATGGAATCGGAGATTGTTGGTAGTTATCCTGATGAAAGCAAACCTTTTTAAAGGAATTAAAAATTTGAGTATGGAAACACATAAGGCCAATTGGAATAATGAAACGGTGGAGGAATCCAAAAAGATCCTATGGGGAGCAGAATCAGAAACCTTTTCCAATATCATCTATACAAATTTGAACATGCGGATTAAAAGTAGATGTATACGTAGAGGTTAGTGAAGCATTCGAGCACATTCTAGGCCATTGTTTGGCTATCGCCAAAATAATATCAAAATAACTTATTAATGAATACTATAAAATGTTTAAGTTTTTACCAATATTTTCATAAAACAGAGTGCACAACACGCCCGATAGTGGCTAGGTGGCTAGCTAGAAATACGTTTGTACAAAAAAAAAAAAAATTTAATTAACATTTGAAAAAATATTTAAATAGTTTTAGCAATTTGAATTACTTAATATTTGCAATGAAACCCTAGACGTATGAGTCATAGGTAAATAAATTATACGTAGGGTGGACAGGTGTAATAGGAAATTCTCCTATAAATTTAATATTTATTACAACTTAGGAACAGAAATACAAATAAAATTAAAAACAAATATTTTAAATACTCGTTAATATATTCGCCTTTACGCAGTTTTTGCAGTTTTTAATGAAAATATTCAGTGTTGCCAGGAGCCTCAGAAATAAAAAGGCTAAATCCATTATGACATTATGACATTAAACAAGGACAGAAATTGTTTAAAATTTTAGCTCATCTATGAACAGGATTAACTGTCGGAAATCAGTTAAATGTTTTAAGCAGACAAATATCATAACATTCACTCTTATTATAATCAAAAGTACCTCCTAATATAAATAATATTTTTTGCTAGAAAAATTTTTAAGTGAAATTCGGCACAAACATGTTTTATGGGAACACAAATCATTTCGTAGAATTTTATAAGGATCGGTCCATAAATGATCCTACCCCCATAAAAAGTCCTCTTCAGAAAATGACATTATCGCTCATAACTGGCTAAGAAAAGCATCAATAGCTATGAAATTCGGCACAAACATGTTTTATGCTAACATATCATTCTTCGTAGAGTTTTGTAAGGATCGGTCCTTAATTAATCCTATCCTTCTTGTAAAGTCCCTTTCAGAAAATTATTTAAGCAGTTTTAAGCTCACTGCTAGCTTAAAACTGCTAAACAGCGATCAAATTCAACATAAACAAGTTTTGTACTAGTCAAAAACTCTTTTTCAAATATAGAGGAAATCGGTCTACAACTGACTCATAACTTACTGCCTGTAATGCTCAAATACGACTACAGCGATGAAATTTTACATAAAAATGTTTGTATGAGCTCCTACCCTATGCCCCTATTAAGGTCACCTTTAGAAAATTGCTTTAATGCTTATTACTGGCTCAAAAATGCGACATAAACAATATTTGTATGAACAAAAATCGTTCTAAATTTTAGAAGTATCCTTATATAAAATTCACTGCAGATAATCGTGTTAACGCTCACGTATGGCTCAGTTCTTCCAAATTGCAGTAGTTTTATAGAACTGAAATTTTTCAACTGAATTTGATGAGGATCGGTCGATAACTATAAAACCCCCATATTCAGTTTTCTCTAGAAAATTATATTAAACCTCATGACTGAATTAAAAATACAAGTACAATGACATTAGATAGAAACAATTATTGTAAAATTCGACAAGGGTAGGTCCATAATTGACTCTACCCTCCATATGATTAATACTAAATAAGAGAGCGGAAAAAAGGTTATAAAAGCCAGAAGCTAAAACATAAATTTTGAGGCTAAATGATAAATAAAAAAGACTAACCTGGCAACACTGGAAATATTTATTATTAACACCTGAAAGTATGCAATTAAATTTGAATTAAGCATTAATTTCCAACGAAAGTCTAGACGTATAAGTAATGTGTATATTAATTATACGTAACGTGACCAGATGAAGTTTGAGGTTATAACTGAGATACATAATTGGCCCACAAGTTTAAAATTAAAAATTAACACATGCATTGTGACTAATAAAGACAAAAATTTAGTATTTGACTAAATATTTCGTGTATGAAGCAATAAATTGATAAATTATAACCATTTACCTCCTTATTCTTAAACAACTATTTATTTTATAAAATGTTTAACAAAAAATTTTCCATAAAAAAATTGATTTATAAATTCTTTATAAAATACAATTTTCTTTATAAATAATACCTTATAGGTCTCGTTACATATAAGACGCGAGACTTTTGAGCAGCAACGAAATATGTGGATCATAAATCATTAGAAATCAAAACTAATCTTTAAGATAAAGTATTCGGATATGAATATGAATAGCCTTTGAAGACTGGAATTGTGTCATTAGCATTACATATTTCTGTTCAGAGCTAGAATACAAATCTCAAAGTCTTCTCAACCATATACGAATTTGATATATGAGGCTGTCACTGGTGATGCAATGCAAAGATCTCTATTTCAATTTTAAATTATTGAATTTTAATTGTAATTTAAAAAATCTTTCAATTCTTTATTTAATTTATAAAACAGCTATATTTTTTGAATATAAAGAAATAACTAAGAACTTCATCTTTTGACTATTTTTACAAAAAAATGTTTTATTACAGTCGTAAATTAACTAATGCTTTTGTCATTTTTATTTTACGTCATTAGAAAAATAAATAATTTTAATGTACATTTAATATGTTCTAAACTCTTTTAGATTACACAACTTTTGTTTTTGTTATATAAATATTAAATCCATTTAAAATTTTTCAATGTCCGGAAATAACATTCAATTAAAAAATTTCCTTTCAAACATTATGTGGTTAGACTTTATACTCTAAAGAATTGCATGTTTTTCCAGTTTTAGCTTCTATGAACATTTTATTATTGTCCATAAAATTAGTGTCGAAATTAATAATCCTTAGCATTGTTTTAACAGTATGTAACAACTATAGTATATTACAGGGTAACAGAGTTTTTATACCCACCATCTTAAAATGGGTAAATTATTGTTGTTACTCCGTTTCTAATACATCAAAATATTGGTCTAAGACCTATAAATTTATGGTAATTATCACAGTCTAATGCAATTTGGCCATGTCCGTATGTTTGTCCGTTTGTGTGTCTGCCCATCTATCTGTTAACTCTTTTACATATACGGGATACAGGTGTCCCAAGATTTTTTTTTGAATTTTTCTCGATTTTTAGCCTAATTTTGAGTACACAGCTACAGTAAATGGTCACTTCTAAAGAAAAGTATGTGGTGAGGTCATATCCATAAAAAATCCTGTGGTTTACTTTTGTGCGTGAAAGGGTTAAATACACAATAGACGGAATGGAGTAGATAGAGAAATAAAATATTCCAATTGTCCAAAAATTTCTATTGATATTATTTGTTTGATATTGAAAATGGTCATTATCGATCCATGACTAGTAGTGTATTCAATTATTCGGTGTTTTGTGTTATTCGGTATATTCGACAAATAATTATTTGAGGTTTTACGTTAGCTGGTTAATAATCGGATAATTAAATTGCTTTTTATAATAATTTTCTTCATATTACACCTGTAACAAATTTTGAAAAAAGGATTTACACATGGAAATGTTGATAAGCATGTGAATATAGATTCCACTTATAGAATTGCGTACTCCGATTTGTATGTCCTTATAGAAGGATTTCAAAGTTTAATGGACTGCAAAACGAATATTTAAAATATTTATATGTATTTTATAATGCTAATATTGGTATCAAATGGAAGCTGGGAATCTGAACATTTTATCTATATTATTTATCTGACTCACTTACAGAAAAAACAAAAAAAAAAAATAAATTTAAAAAGGTTTAATTTTGGACTTAAATTTCAAAGCAGAGGAACTCAGCTTCATTTGAAATTAATATTAATACCAACTTTTTAATATAAATTTCGAATTCCATCTAAAATCGGATGTCTTTTAAACTTTAAAGTCTTTTTACAGGAGCATAAGAGCTGATTATGAAAAATTGAGTACACAGAGTTAATACTATTTGTCTACAGTTTCCTGCATAGATTTTTTCATGTTTGAAAATAACTTTTACTCGGTTTATAAACAAAATTATTATTTTCAGTTCAATTCTATGTTTAGTTTCTTTCTCAAATATTAGAAATTATTCCCGTTTATGTGATTTAAGATTTTCAACAA
This sequence comes from Lucilia cuprina, assembly GCF_022045245.1. Classification (NCBI taxonomy): domain Eukaryota; kingdom Metazoa; phylum Arthropoda; class Insecta; order Diptera; family Calliphoridae; genus Lucilia; species Lucilia cuprina. The sequence continues at coordinate 28,336,202 of NC_060951.1, forward strand.
ATTCTAGAATTCATACGTCCCATTGAACACTGTTGCTGAAAAACTTATTAGAAATATGTACTTAAGAACACAATAATGTTCCCAAAAAACTGGTTGTAGAAATAAAGGCGATATAATTATTTCCATGGTTTCTTTTCAAAAATCATCAAATAAATTTTCTTTATTATAGAATAATGATTAAAAAAATTAAGAAAATAAGAAAATTTATTATAAAAATATTAAATTTTATGTAAAATATATAGTAATTTTACTGCTAAATAGTGAGTTTTTCTTAACCGGTTAATTGAAAGAAATTATTCAGTTTATTTGTTATTTGAAAATTAACAATTTTCATTTATTCGTCAAAAATTAATCGATTAACCGAACGACGATTAATCGTTTGAATACTCTAATGATTAGCATTAATATAAGAGGCCCATATAAGTGACCAAGAGGAGCAGGTGAAATTCGAGATAACTAGGAATATAAGTTTTTTTGTCAAGCAGTTTTATAAATAAAGGGATTGCTTAATCGATATATGAATTAATATGTATATAATATTTATACATTGCTGGTAATCCTGTATAAGTTTTAACATTACTAATATTGGTGGATAGCATAGAAAGTATCGACCCATAATTGACCCTACCCTCCTATATAAGGTCCCATTCAGAAAATTACTTTAACGCTTACAACTGATCTAAAAATAATAGTATATAAATGAAATTTGACATAAGTAAGTTTTATTCTTAAATTTTACTCTTTAACCAGTTTTAAAAGTTATTTATATAAATAATCAGGAATGTTATTATTCAATATTAAATATAATTATCAATATTAAATATAATTTACATATGATGTAAAATTGCGTAAAAAATACAAAATTAATACAAAATGATCAGAACAATTTATTATGGTTATATAATATGATTAATATAAATACATGTGTAAAATTTGTAAAGGATTAAAAACGTGAAAAACATGAAAATACAAAAATACAAATAAAATTGTTCCCTTCAAGCCGATCATTTTATCATATTTAATCCTATAACATTGCATTATATGATATAAATTATTTTAATAAAAAAATATATGTCTGTATGATATTTATGACGAAGAAAATAAACCGAATGTAGAGAAAACTGTTTAACATAAGGAGAATATTAAACAAATTTCATTAACCCAGCAAACACTTTTTAATGACTTGGGTATTCAAATATTCAGGTTTTTGTCCTATTCGGTTTATTCGACAAATAATTATTTGAGGTTTTACGTTAGCCGGTTAAAATTCGGATAATTAAAAATTATTCGGTTATTCGAATAAAAGGAAACTAGATGTTATTATTGCTTTTAACAATAATTTTCTTCATATACACCCTGTAACAATTTTGAAAAAAGCATTCACCTTATAAGAAACGAATATTCAAAATATTTATATATATTTTATAATGCTTATTTTGGTATCAAATGAAACCTGGCAATCTATCTATCTATCTATATTATTTACCTGCCTCACTTAGAAATTAAATTGAAAAAGGTTTCATTTTCCACTCAAAAACTTGTAACTACTTTTTTTGTGACAAATTTTCTTTAAGATTTCCAATTCTTTCTTGATGATCTTGATGATTTGAAATAAATTATATTATTTCGAAGCAGAGGAACTCAGCTTCAATTGAAATTAATATTAATACCAACTTTTTAATATAAATTTCGAATTCCGTCTTTTGAAATTGGATGTCTTTTAAACTTTAAAGTATTTTTACAGGAGCATAAGAGCTGATTATGAAAAATTGAGTACACAGAGTTAACATTAATGGTCCACAGTTTCCTGTACGCATGTTTGAAAATAACTTTTGCACGGTTTATAAACAAAAATATTATTTTCACTTTTTTCTCTTCAATTCTTTGTTCAGTTTTTTTCAAATACTACAAATCCTGTTTATGTGAAATGCTTTTCTATATAAAGACATTACTGTTGTTAAGATTTTCAACGAGTTCTAGAATTCATACGATATCATCGAAATCATCAAATAAATTTTCTTTATTATAGAAAATTGATTAAGAAATTAAGAAAAGAAGAAAAAATAACTAACTAACTAACAAACTTACTAACTAACTAACTAACTTACTAAGTAACTAATTAACTAACTAACTAACTTACTAAGTAACTAGCTAACTAACTAAAGGCAATATCTCTATAAGTTATACCCGTATTTATGAAATCTCTATGTATTTCTGTTCTTTATACACATATTGCTGAAGCCTAGCTGCCTTATTCGTAAACAATTATCAAAGGTTTATAGAACAAATTTTGTATGAAAATTTGATTTATAAACATTTAATAAAAATTTATGAATAAGACCCTAGGAATATAATTAAAATTCATATACTCTAGCATAATAGCGTAATTGAAATTTTTATATTGATATTGTCATTCCTTGTGTACCACCATCGAAATATTGTTCATATATATATATGTCCGTCCGTCCGTTCATCCATCTGTCTGTTGTTGGGACGATACGGTAAGATGAGATTTTTCCAAAATATTTTTTATTGATCAGAAATATTTGGTATAAAAAATGGGCAAAATTGACAAACGATTTCTCATTACGGTGGACACAGGACCATAATTTGCCCTTCCTTAAAAAAGTAATTATAATGAGAATTTGTGACTAAAAATAACTTAAAAGTAATATAATTCCAGTTAAACAGATCAAATAGATAACAAAATCTATACTGTAGAAATAACTATAACTTTTATTACCGGCTTAAAAATAACATTATGGTGACGAAATTCACCATAAACAAGACTTATATACTCACAAACATCTCTTAAAAATTTAATGTAGATCGGTCCTCCCACATAAGGTCCACTTCAGAAAATGACTGTAATGCTCATTACGAATATATCGATGAAATTCGACACACATAAGTTCTTTGTGAGCCAATAAGCCTTTACAAAATTTTATGTTGATTGGTGCATAATTGATCCTACCCCACGATACAAAGTCCCCTTCAGAAAATGACTTTTACGCTCTTATACCAACATATAAGGTCCTTATCAGAAAATTAGCTTAACGCTCATAAAAATGAACCATATTCGTTCATATAAAATGTTCCTAGGATAGGTTTATAATTAATCCTACCCCCATAATTGGTCCATAATTGACCCTACCACGAATATAACTTCTCTTACAAAAATCTAATTTATGTTAATAATAATTAGTTAAAAACAATGGTTTGATTGTGGGTATATAAGATTCGGCATTTCCGAATATAACACTCTTACCTACTTGTTTCTGTCTAGCTTTATACCTTTCATCATTAGGTTTTACGACAATGTTTGTATGTGATTGACATAAATTTGATTTTTTTTTAAATATTTTTCCCTCTATATTTTCTCATTTTTCAAACAAACTGCTATGGGAAAAATAAAAATTCACATTCATTTGTAGATTTATTCATTTTGTTTACTCAGTTCCGTTGGTTGGCTGCTTAAGTCACTTTCTTCTTTAGTTGGAAAATATAAAAAAACGTATATTTTTTTATGTATCGACGAAAAAATGGCATAAATCTGTGACATGACCTCAAGTAGTTGTCTGTGTCTTTGGTACGTGACACAGATTTGACATTTTATATTTTTGCGCAATACATTTTTTAGGATGGTGTCTCTGTCTTTTTGTACCTACGTTAAAAACAAGTAGGAAAGTATAGTCGGGCATGGCCTACCATATAATACCCTACACCATGAGTATATTTTTACATTTTTTCCTTTTTTAAAATTTTTATTTTTTGTAAAGAAACTTTTATGTTGAATATTACCATAATTCCAACTTTTACTTAACTAAAATTTCTAAATGATGCTTTATATAGGTCAAATATGTGCCGATCCTCGGTAAATTTGGGAAAAGTATATATTTCTAAATAACAGTTAGTTTTGTTGAGTTTCATTGCGATACAAATGGTTTAGTTTGAAGGGGGGTTTGTATGGGGGCTAGGGTCAAATATAGACCGATCCTTACGAAAATCTGCAGTATCATTTATACTTATATAAAACATATTTGTGTCAATTTTTAGAGAGATAGGATAATATTTGATGTAATTATAGCATAAAAAGTTCAAATCGGGAGGTACGGTTGTATGGGGACTAGGTGAAATAATGGACCGATTTCAACCATTTTCAATAGGCTTCGTCCTTGTGCCAAAAAACATGCTTGGTCCAAATTTCATCAAATTATCTTGAAAATTGCGGCCTGTACCTTGCGCACAATGTTTACATGGACAGCCAGCCAGCCGGACAGACGGACGGACGGACATGTCTTAATCGACTCAAAAAATGATTCTGAATCGATCGGTATACTTTAAAGTGGGTATTGGACCAATATTTTTGTATGTTACAAATATCAGCACAAACGTATAATACCCTCCCCACTATAGTGGTGTATGGTATAAAAAACGAAAATGGATATATTGTTTTTGTCATGCCGTTTGTAACACATTGATATAATTTTTATAATAATTAAATGTATAGTTATTTTACTAATTTCTAAATTCTATAATTTCATTTATACAACAATGTTTTGTAACATTATGTTAAAGGTGCCACGCCCATATTTTGGTTGTCCTTCGACGAACACGAAATTTAGCATTTACTTGATATCGGGCATTCCATACACCTTATTGTTGGTCAGCCCACATTTTTTCCAAATATTTATAAGTAATCTATAAAAAAAATTTCAGAAGATTTCTCAGAAAAATAATATTTGATTTTACATTGTATGGGTGTGCCACCTGCTTACGTTGTAATTTAATGAAAACAAAATGTGATATGGACATATACGATTCGAAGTAGTCTTCCCACATGTGCTATTAAAGTGCGGTAGTATTTTATTACGTCAAAGATAGACATTCGACAAAGAGTCAAATTTAAGTAAGTATAGGTGTAAATACTACTATTTCAATAGTCATCAGCGATGTTGAGGTAGTACATACCCAGCAGAAAATATTATTGATGGGGAAGTAATAATATTTTCTTCTGTATCCCTAACTGCTTCCTCAATTGGATTTTTAAATTATTGTCTTACAAAAAAAATATATTCAGCAATTATTGTTGATGATGTAAAAATTTTTTTCTCAACAGCTCTACAATCACTTAATTGTTATATATTTTTAATTTTTAAACTATGTTCTGTGTCGAAAAATAATATCAATTCAGTAAAATATGCACATTTTGGGTTCCTTAAGCAGAGCCTCTACGCAAGGAATCCCACACAAAAATCATGCAATCTTTCATAGCAAGTGTAAGCAGTAGCAACTGCTTTCTGCATTAAAAATTTGTTTTCACCATTTTTTTGCTGGGTATTGTTGCTAGCTGCACATTGCTATAAAACCATGATATCGAGTTGTTAAATTGAGCAATGTTTATATTTTGACTGTTTTGGAATATAAAAGAAAAATATAAAAGTTTGAGAGATAGAGTATAACGAATGGAATCCATATATTAGGATTTCTATAAATTTGAATTTATACTTTCAGGAGAACATTGTTTTATAAATTGTGTCTATGAGGAAGGTAATTGGAAATAAGTAAAAGTATCACATTCGTTTAATCAAAATTTTGTACACGCCTCATTGTATGAAGTAAAAAGAATATCAGGGTGATATTTGTTTATTATTAATTTTTGAAAACGAAATATTTTTGTCCCAGCTAAAATTATTGGAGAACATTTAAGTAATCCCAAAACTATTTCCATATAAACATTATTTGAATATATGATCCATTTAATAGTCCTATGTAGTGCAACCGTTACAAAAGACCATGTAGTGTATCATGTACTCATGTACTCCTATAATAATATAACTGAGGAGTAGTTTTGGAATTACTGTGATCATCTAGGATATCACAATGTTAAATGAAGGATGGGTTGTTCAATATTAGTTTGGAACAGTCCTTTGAGGAATACACTCTTAATAAGCGTGTATGGAATAATTTTAGTTTTTGCATAGTTTTAAAGCATATATGTATTATTTAAATGGTTTGTACTTGTAACTCCTTATTTGTAAGTACTTATTAAATTAGTGAATTGTAAGCATTATATATAAAAATAGTAAAAATGCCAATAAAGAGGTAGAACGTCTATAATCTTATTTACAGCTATACTTGTATGAAAAATATTTAAGGAACATTTGAATTTTTCAGCTCTTTCGTTCGAACATTATTGTACTTTCAAAAGATACTCCCAATCGGGGCATGTTTCCTTGATGAACGACCCTTAGCTTGGTGTATTACAATTCCGGGGTAAAGAGGTGCTAACAGTATCTCTGGTCTACCGAGATTATAAGGTTATGATGTCGAACATTATTGTACTTTCAAAAGACACTCCCACTCGGGGCATGTTTCCTTGATGAACGACCCTTAGCTTGGTGTATTACAATTCCGGGTTAAAGAGATGCTACCAGTAACTCTGGTCTACCGAAATTATAAGGTTGTGATGTTATTTTACACCTTGGATATTACTTGGAATAATTTGACTTGGTATCGAACCAGAGAACCACATAATCTAGCACTACAAATGAACAGTTCTTGGCAGGACTCGTTCTGGCTGGTCAGTTAGTTGTGTTTTTTTCAGGATCCACGTAGTGGTTATGGTATAAATCCAAATTCGTGGGAAGACTGAGTTACGATTAAAATATCAATATATTTCTAAATAAGTTCGAATGACAACAGATACCCCACAGAGCAGTGAGTTATTGTTTAACGTTTATAATACAGCATGTGAGTGTAGCAGATGTTGTTCTTTATGAGTATGTCGGATGAATTTTAAGTGTTCTGGGTTGAACGATGATGGATGAAAGGTATCTTATATAAATGATTAAATTTTTCTTCCTTGTCTAGGTATGTTCAGAGAAAACTCTGTTCATAAGAGATTTAAAACAGTGTGTTCTCTGTAACTAAGAACAGAGTATTCGGTTTATTTAATAGATTTAAACTAAGGTCTACCATAGGCGTGTCTAAGTGGTTTTGCTGAATCAACAAATGCATCCAATCTGAGTGATTGTAAAAGCCAGTGATGTTTTGCACCTCGGAAGATAAATAACGGTCTGTAATTAGATAACTCAAGTACTTGAGAAAAGTATTCTGAATTGGAAATTTCATATATATACATAAATTACCATCTGCGTGTAAGGAGCACAGTGGAACGGTAGTGAATAGTCACAAAACTGACACAATGCTTGAAAAAGCACATCGACATTCATATGAGCATTTAACAGACAATCGGATGGATAAACTGACGGACATTGCTAGATTGTCTTCAAATTTAATAGGGACTTAGTTTTATTTTTGTAATATTTTGTCAATATTTTGTTAAACGGTACGTATGAATGTTATTTAATTACAAAACATTCATTACTCATACGTATTGGCGAACTTAATTTTCATGAGAAATTTTAAAATTTATTTAAAATTAATTAGTTTTAGAACAGAACCAATTTATGTATATAAAGATCATTCTTGGAACTATTAATGTCACCATTATTTTTAATTCGACAAAATAGGATGGGAGTAATGATTGAATCTGAGAAAAGTTTGACAACAAAGTAATTTATATTTAATATATGTACTTAAAGGAATTAAAAAAATATGAACGCATTTTATTATAAAAAACGTTCATTTATACTTTTATATTTCTTTAGTTTATTTATATCTATGTAATGTAATAAATTCTTTACCGGATATTTGTACACATTTTAGTTATAAATTCGTTGAAGAAGAAAATGTAGGCACGCATTTGTACATTAAAGACTGTAATTGAAAATCACAAACCTCTGATTTCAAAACACTTTTGGAATTACAATTATTTTCTGGCAAATACAGGTTTTTGCCTGTTTAAATATGTACAAATAAAGAAGAAAGTGAAGCAAGCAAAAGTACGCTCTAACATTGTATGAAATTTATATCACATGGGTTGGAATGTTTAGCGCCTTAAAATGTTATATATTTTATTTTATTAGCATATGAATTCCGTAGACAGACTACAGAAAATAGTTCTTCTTGTGGTCAATAGTTACAAAATCGCCATAAGTCTTATATTCAGATAATATTTATAACTAATAGTTTGCAACTATACACATATATAATTATAAATTTATTATACATTTTGTTTTGAATTTAATTAAAAAATATATATATTTTGTAATGGCTAGTGTAATATTTAATTGCAATTATTTCTATGCTTTTATATATATATATCCAATTTCTGCGAAATCTAGTTTTAACATCGTTATTACAATCTCTGTTATGTTTTTAGTTGCTCTTTAATGTCAAACTACTTATAGTATTACGTCTTACTATTAAGAAAATAAAAGCGTTTGTGTATTAACCTTCCTACTACCAAATGTTAAATGTATGTTAATCTTAAAATTCTTAAACTATAAACAAGTTATGGATATTAGCAATGATTAATATTTTTGATCATACACTCATCTTATGGTATACCATAAGCTCACAACCACTTATATTTTCTAAGTCATGTCCATCTTCCTGTTTTGTATAAACTTAGTGCTCACGCTATAGTTGCAATTTTTTAAAAATTTTGTATTTTTTAATTAATTTTGCAAAGACCAGTTGCTCCTATCGATGTATTATTTCACCCATATTTAAAAAATTATTATATTTTTTTCGGGCTTCGGTGATACAAAGGTTAATGAAAGTTATTTTACAGAGAATTAAATAAAATTGTTGCTTGATATTTTACCGTTATCCTTTTTGCCACTATGCATTTACTGTATTCAAGACTTGTAATCTAAAACCGAAAGACATTTTTAAAACATCATTAAAAAGCGTTTTTTCTGCTATAGTTTAATTTCATCTTTAAGATCTTTTTGAATTTTATATCTCTTAACAAACTTTAGAAGTGAAACATGTAATCTTTTATACCTAACATCAAACCGTATGCCCTTAATGGAATGCTTCTTTTGTAAATGCACAGTAATGTTCTTAAAATTAGTTTTCTGAAGGTGGAGGAAGGATCAATTATTGACCGATTCGCATAAAACTCTGTAGAGAGATTTGTGCTCATAAAGTAATTTTCTGGCGGGACCTTATATGGGGTTAGGGTTAATTACGAACCGATCTTCATAATCATAAAATTAAATAAAATGATTTTTACTGGTCATTTGTATATGGGCTAGACGTAAGCGTGGACCGATATTGTCCATTTTCAATACCAAACAAACCTTAATTAGAAGAAATATTTGTACTTTTAACAGACAGAAATCCATTGCTTCATCGCCTTAAAATTTAATAAGGACCCAGAATAAATATATTTTTGATTTTCTACGAATGGAATGACAAAATCAATATATGAAGCATGGAGCCGAATAAGGGCATATAAAACATTTGGGAAATTTTACAGGAGACGATAAAAACATCATAAAACATTAAAATTGGCATTTTTCCTACTTTTTCACATATATGCATAAATATAACTCACATCTATCCCTGTGCTAAAACTCAGTAAAAAATTCGAGTCACAACTTGCCAAAATTAATACTTGAAATTTTGCTAAAATGGAATAAGGGCATATATCCTTATATTTTAGTTGAAAGTATATATACTTCTTAATTATTTTATTATATAAAACTTGGACAGCCTCAACATAACAGTCTAGAGCATTATTTGCTAAAGTTTCAAGTACATCCTTCATTATCCTTATAAGGTTTTCAGATTTTTTTGGTATATTAATCAATCAATTATAGTAATATGTATATAAAAATAGTATAATAACAATAGCATAGTAAAAATTGTACTTAGAAAAATCTTTCTTAGAAAAATCTTTAAATCGCACCTTATTGCGTTATTGTCAAAATCAGCGAACCACATTACTATCTTAGTTCATTATCAAATTGGATAGGACCTCTTTAACTAAAATAATCCGAAAATAACAAGATATAATAATTTTTTAAAATATAACTATAGTTATGGATATACGCCCTTCTTCTTGTCCACACTTTTATACTTAAATAATTCATTCAATAATAATCTTTTTTGCAATATAATTAAAAAATTAATAAATTTGAAATGTTTTCCAACCATTCTGCAAATTTGGTGCAATTAGAATTAAAATTTATACGATTTTTTACAGAAAAATACATTAAATTGCTAATATTTTTTACCCAAAAAAATAAATAGTATTTAAAAATCGTGCTTTTAAAACTATCTATTTTAGCGAAAAATTTATATTTTTCAATTTATTTTTTATGAATAGATGTAAAAAGGTTAGTTTAATAAATTATGCGAAAAAACGCGATTTTGAAAAGGTGGTCTTTACGCCCTTATTCGCATCCATGCTTCATATGTATATCTTTTTTGATGGTGGGTATAAAAATAATAAATATTGATATCTCCAGACATATTAAAACATGAAAATGGCTAAAAAAATAACATATTTAAGGACATACATATGTAGAATATTTCTGAAAACTTAAATTTTCAGCATCCATTTCCTTTTTTCTCTAAGGTATTATTTTTAAACAACTGGGTGAGCTTCTGTGACGACTCACCACCTCCCCATTAAGCTTCTTACAAGCCGGTGGCAATTTACGTATATGAAATTTTTGGTCCAGTATATGAGCACTTTTCTTAAATACTTGAGCTATCAAGTCTCTAATCATTGATGTCTCTTTACTTAATTTTTCGAGACTTCATACGCACAAAGAACACACTGCAGAGGTTTTTCTAAACTTTCCAGAACAAGGCAGATGGTATCAGGGTAAAAGGTGAAGATACCTCTCATCCATCATCCTGCATCACTTCTCAAATCATAAGTGTTCGAGAATATAAATGACATTACTAGTTTATAGACTCGGCAGACTAGATGTTGGTAACGTTAGTCGTTTACCAAGGTAACATTCCCCCGAGGGGGTTTTCTATATATTATACGGTCGATATTTTTGGTATTGAAAATGGAAAAATCAGTCTACGATTTCATATAGCCCCCATACGAATGTGACCATTTAACGCCCATTACTGGTTTATAAATAACTGTACCGTAAAAAAAGTTTTAGGGAGCATAGGTTTTATTACCAATTTGTAGGATGATAGAGCCATAAATAACCTTATCTCCTATATAAGATATCCTTCAGAAAATTACTTAAACTCAGCTTGAAGATCTAAAAATAACTATATTGAGATGAACTACGAAATAAACGAGTAATAGTATATTAGTTAGTAATAGTTTCCTTCCGAACATTAAGCTTGTGTTAATTTCAGTGTATCTATATCGTACTACATTTTAAATTTATTCTTTTTAAATTTCATTTAAAAAAATTAAATTCACATTATAGGATTTTAAGATAATTCGTTTTTTAGTCTTAAGCCTTAAAATTTTATTTCCGGACACAGTATGATATAAAATTCTAAAGGGTACAATGAGAATCCTATAACAATTTCTACATATACATATGTAATACACACGTGAACATACAAGTGTATATAATTTATACAAAGAATGTGTCTGTATGTGTGAGTGTGCTTGTGTATGGATTTCTCCAATGTAATAGAAACGTTAATAATGAACGATATAATGCAACTGCATAAGTACGTTATTTCTCACAATATTCCTTCTGTTAAGGGAGACTATTTTAGGAAGTTTTCCTATATGTATGTTTGTATGCCTGAATTCGATTTGAATTCGATAAAATATACTTACCACCTCATGGTAATGCGTTTTAATAACCAAGTACAAAGGAAAATTTAAATTTAGATGTGCATTTTCATTTTACTCATAACTTTTACATGGAGATATCATTGTAATCAAATACACAATTATGAAGTTCACTTACAAATAAGGACTTTAAGTCCTTACTTATGGATAAAATGTTTAATGAACTCTCACAGGCAAGATGGGAAAATGAGCCAACTTGTACTCAAACAAAATCTTCTCAGACGACTCAGACGAACCCAACTCAGCAAAACTATAGCTGTCATCACTTGACACTGTAAATATGGTACCACGCAATGCGACTTGGATTATCTCATAACGACTACTGTAGAAGCTGTCAAGATGAGAAATGTTCAATAGAACATTTCTTTGCCACTGTCAGGTACAGAAGGACATCCGACTTTGGTGTCTGGGACATCGATTTCTGGAGGACACCTCAGAATAATCAGGGACCAAAATAGATAACCTGACCGCCTTTATCAGGCCTAATGGTTGGTTTGACGAGACAAGCTCAAATAGCACTATTTAGTAGCTTTTTCGAGTCCGACCTCTTTTCCGCTTATGTACTTTAATCTCTCTGTCTATCTTATCTCCATCTTTCAGTATCTTCTAGTACACAGAAAAAACTGAAATTGAGTTTTAATTATCAAAATAATTGTATCAAGCAAGTTTTGCACCTATAACAAAAATAATGATATCAATTACCAAATTTGTAAAAAAATAAATATATATATATATATTTTTTCCAAATAACAAATTAATCAGAACAATTAATGTCAATAATTGAGACAACATTTAAAATTGATTAATTCATTAATTGTATAAATTAAATATTTAATAAAGATAAAATTATTTTTTTATTAATTTGTGAATCAAATAAATTAAACTGTTTGATAGAGAATTATTTAAAAATCAATTAATAAGGTGATTAAAACAATAAAATTATTCATCGATTACACACAACGTTAAAGCAATACTAGACCTTTAACAATGCGTTTAGCATTTTCAAAAATTTTCACTTTATTGACACAATTTAACTTATAAAGTGTTTCATAAATTGTAAAGAAACTTGAATATTATATGCCTAAAATTTTATGGACTATTTAAGAATTATAAATATTGCTAGCACAAAAATTTAAAATAAAATATTAAAAATAAATCTAAAATAGAAAAGAAGGCCAGAAAAATTTTTTCAATCAATTAAAAAAATTAATTGACTGAATTAAAAATTTAATCAAAATTTTACACTTAAGCTTCAAACAGTTTCAAAAAACGAGATAATTAAGAAAAATAAAAATTTGTTTAAATAAAAAATTAAGAAAATTAAAACATATTAATTGAAAATAAACTACCTATAATATTTTCTGTGCAAAATCGTTGAAACAAGTTTTGATAATATCTGAAGTAAGTAATAATTAAACTACTTAAAAGTAACGAAAAAATATAAAGTAATTTTAAAAGTTGTTGGGTAATTATAAGTTATTACCAATGTTTTGCTGGGCAACTAACTATTGACTCCCCACTATATTTGAAACCTATGCCAAACACAACTGGCTCATTGAGAAACAGTTGGAATAGTTTTGTATTTTTGTGCGTAGTATTGACTAACACAAAGGTAAAACATCCATCGTTCGTTTTGAAGAGAGACAAAAGTATTATGAAATTTAAAGACATACATGTATATTGGGTTGGCAACCACATTAAATTTGCAGTAAATTTCTCAAAATCTTTGACATTACTTCTACAAAGAATTTTCTTTAATCCAGCTTAACAAATATTTACATAATGACAACAATTACGACAAACATACTCTTTCTTTTCATTAAGATTTTAATTAGAGTATTCTTTTATTTTGGAGTCATTCTAATGTTCGTATGTGTCAAATATTATGGACATGATAGGTTTAATTTCGTGTGGCTTTTATAAAAAACTGATATAATGTAATCAAAGCACATTTTCAATACTTTATTTAAAATTTCAAACTACTGCAGAATAACGAATCTGGAGAAACTAGGTGATGAATTTAACTTGTGTTTACATAGAAGTAGTCTAATAAGGTCTAAGTAGTCTAATAAATAATTTCAAACTCATTAGTCAACTTGCCTACAGAAGCTGTTAACGTCTTTTCTTGCGATTTACAATGACTTATTTTTCTAATTACCTGTAAGCGTTTGTGGTAAGTACTTGCTTCCAATGACATCACTGTGTTAAAAAAAATTTTTTAAAATGGTATTGTGTAAGTAAATGTAAGCATAAACCCCTAGTAAGTCACAGGTGAGAATCGAACCCACCAGCATAAACCCTTACATGATAATGCAAGTTTTTGCTGGGTTAGTATTTGAATTTTAGGGTTAGTTTTTGTTCTTCTAAATTATTTTAATTTTTTACTACTCTCAATTTTACCTTTTTACTTGTAGTGTCCAGCTGTGCCATTAGGAAGTTGATGAACAGTAACTCATTTGTGAAGTCATTATATCATTAATTTTGATGACATGTTATTTGCTATGTGTGAAATGGAAATTGTTACATTTTGGAGCAAATACATAGTTATACTAAGTTTTCTAAATTTAAAAGGCAGTGCACTTTTTCGCAATGATTAAGTCGCATTTGTCCCTATTAAAGGTATACTATTTGGTCCCTTGTATAAATTATAATAAGACTGGCTAAATCTGGTTTTCTTGCTTGTTTTTTAGTGTTTAATTAATAATTTAAAAATTTAACATTCCATTTAATTTTGCAATTTAAAACATAATTAAACTCATTCCTCTTTATTAGCTATTTTATAATAATTAACTATAGCTTCTCCTTTTAATAACTCCGTATATCAATTTAAACACCCAAAATCCTTTTTATGCAAAATTGAACTTTTTTCAAATGACATTTAAAGCTAATTAATTCTATTTAAGAAAATATTTACATAAACTTTTATTAAAGTGTTAAAGTATATAAATATTTTACAGCATAAAACAAACTGAAACTTTAGAAGAGTAAGACAAACTTGTAGTGTAAAAGTTTTATTTAAATATATGTTTTATATGTAAAATGTGTCCGTGACATTTGATGTAATAATGTTGTTTGTAATAAAAACTTAAAATTACTTTAAATTAAATTTATATTTTGTAAAAATTAAATTTCAGAATTTTTTTTCAAAACATTGAAAACCAACTTGTTTATCGAGAGATTAAAATAAGGTATTTTATTTGCATTAAATAATAATAAAGTTTTTACTATTAAATAAAACTATTACTATTAAATATAAGCATTAAAGTACCAACACTACGTATACATAACAAGCAATTCATGATATTAGTTATACGCAATGTATGGTTTATGAGCTCTTAATGTGTTCTTATTGGATTCTTTGAGTATCAAGACATATCCGTGCGTTTTTCTGTCCGTTGTCTGTCTATATATGAATCATTCCGCGAAATTTTTTGCGGATAGGCTCGCATGGGTCATAACTCCCAGTTAGAGTGCTATAGTCGGCTGTGCCGAATCTTAAATACCCTCCACCAGCAAGCTTCTTATTAAAACCCATTTTACTATCTTAATTTTAAGATAACTCGACAAAAGTTTTGTTTCCGTTATGAGGGTACTAACATTTGTTCATGTGTGGAACTAATTTCGATTAGGTCAAGAAAAATTTATATTGAATTTCGGTTGTGGATCTCGTACGGATGCCGTGACTTATTATGGAAAGATCATGCAGATGCCAAAAAATTAGGAGAACGATTTGTATTAACAAACATATTCCTATCGACTATTTTTCCGACATCAGTATATAATGATATAAATGTGTTTGAGTGATCTTTATCACGATTTCAATGAGTGTAAATCAGAAGTATGATCAATATTAGTTCAGTTTGAAAACATTTCATCAAAGTGATCTATTTAAACACAGAATATACTCATGTCGAATTTTATCGAAATATTATCATTTAATAGTGTATTTATCCCGAAAACTTTGCTTGTCAATTTTCGTTTAAGTATTTTTCGGAAATGGACCTTATATGGAGTTGTGACCAATTAAGAACCAAATAGAGAAAATTTCGTATAATGACCAATACTGGACCGAACGAGAAAAAAATTAGTAGCATGATTAATGTGTATACAAAACATATCCAAGTCGAATTTGATCCAGATAAATTTATAAATTAATAAAATATGTGCGTTTAAGAAATTTTTGGGAGTGGACCTTATATGGGAGCTATGACTAATAATGGACCGATTCGTGAAAAATTTGGTAGAATAATTAGCGTGCACAAAAAACATATTCAATTCGAATTTTATCCAAATAAATTAATAATTCAATGAAATATGTGCGTTTAAGTGATTTTCGGAATTGAATCTTATATGGGAGCTATGGCCAATTGTGGACCGATATTTATATTGATATATTTGAGGTAGTTATTAACGGTAAACTAATTTCCGGGAATTTATACCCTTGTATGGGTGCTATGGGAAATTGTGAATTAGTTGTCATGATTTTCAACATACTTGATCCCTAGCAGAAAATAATATTAAAGTTTCAGAGAAAAGAGCTGAAGAATTAGTCTGAAATTTTTACACATAACTTTTTACGTCTTGAGTCTATTTTGCTGATTTTCAATACCAAACTGCTTAGGATAACAATAAATATTTTCGGTGAATTTGGTTAATCTACTCGGCTTGGTTTTAACGTGAGCGTGTTTTACACAGACAGACAGACGGATAGACGGACAGACGGACAGACGGACAGACGGACAGACGGACATAGCTAAATCGACTCAGAAATTCACAAGGACCCAGAACATATATTTTCATCTTAGATGAATATTTCTTGGTGCTACACATGGAACGACAAGCTTATATATACCCTCTATCACCACTGATGGTGGTAGAGGGTATAAAAAATTAAAATTTTTCGAAATGAGGCTTTATATAGGTCAAATATGGGCCGATCGTCGGTAAATTTGGAAAAAGGATATATTTCTAAATAACAGTTAGTTTTGTTTAGTTTCATTGCGATACAAATGGTTGCAAGTCAATTTTAGACGTTTAAGACATTTTTTGAAGGTTGGTATTGAAAATGTGCAATATCGTTTCACGATTTCGTTTAGCCGCCATATAAAGTCCCCTTCAGAAAATGACTTTATCGCACATAACTGGCTAAGAGAAGCATCAATATTGGTGAAATTCGGCACAAACATGTTTTATGGGAACATAAATCTTTCGTAGAATTTTATAAGGGTCGGTTCATAATTGACTCTACCTCATGTATAAAGTCCCCTTCAGAAAATGACTTTAATGCTCATATCTACCTTAAAAGCAGATATGTATATATATGGGGCATTTCACGTCATGTGAACCAACTTTTGAAATCGATGTCTTCCGATCGCTATGCACCATAGTTAGTTCTATTGTATAGTAATTCAGACACAATTTTTCAACAAGATCGCTCGTGAACTTTCTAAGTAGAGGCGGTCAAAATTTGACATTTTGGCCATGCAGTGTTTTTTCTCATCCATGTAACTTATTACCTATTGTTCTTAGCGAAATGTGTACCAAATAGTTTAGATAGCTATTTATGCAATCTTTGAAAAAAAAAAAATTAAAAAAAATTATAAAAATATTTTTGATATTTTTTTAAATCAAAAACATTTTGACTTTTTTTCAAAATGGACCGTTTTTATTTTTTTATATGGGGCATTTCACGTCATGTGAACCAACTTTTGAAATCGATGTCTTCCGATCGCTATGCACCATAGTTAGTTCTATTGTATAGTAATTCAGACACAATTTTTCAACAAGATCGCTCGTGAACTTTCTAAGTTAGAGGCGGTCAAAATTTGACATTTTGGCCATGCAGGTGTTTTTTCTCATCCATGTAACTTATTACCTATTGTTCTTAGCGAAATGTGTACCAAATAGTTTAGATAGCTATTTATGCAATCTTTGAAAAAAAAAAATTAAAAAAAATTAATAAAATATTTTTGATATTTTTTTAAATCAAAAACATTTTTGACTTTTTTTCAAAATGGACCGTTTTTATTTTTTTTATTTTTTTTTTTAAGAAAGCTTAAGTCTTTTCCTAAGCGACCTATATGGTCGCTTAGTGGGATGCGAGTGGGATATCTATCAAAAAAAATATTTTGTAACTCAGTATCGGTTCATAATTGACACATATAAAGGTCCTCTTCAGAAAATTACTCATACGCTCACGGTTTAAAAATTGAACTAAAATATTTGGTTTTTAAAAATTATTATTTTGTTAGTTTAAAAGAGCTCGGTCCATAATTGTCATAATCCTTTTACGGCATACGGTTTGATGGTGGGTATATGAGATTCGGCACAGCCGAATAAAATACTCTTGCTTGTTATTATTGAAAAATAAAACAACTTACTTATCCACTATTTTGTAAGCGAAATTGAAGGTACTCCTTTAACTCCTTATTGATAAGATAGCGTCAAAGTAATTGCCTCCAACGTCATTACCGTGTTAAAACTGTGAGTTAAAATGCTAATGAAAAAGTAGTAAAAAGAGGTTTTGAAAAAGTATTTCCAGAAAATTTATGAATTATAATATCGCTGTATATACGAAGCTTAAATGAACATATGTGTGTATGCATTAAAATTTAACAATAAATTCAAACTTAAATTTTAGAAAAAAAAAACACACACACATAAAAAATTATCTGTAACATTTGTGTCAATGATGCTGATAGAGTGTGCCACAATAAAATCAAGAAAAAACATGCATTTTTACCAACTAAATATATTGTTGAACTAACAGAAATATAAGCATTTTTTGATGATGAAGACACAGCTGTAAAATATGACTTCAGTTTATACATACACGCACACATACATAGAAACAAGAACAGTAACAATTTTCCACAAAAATATCTCTAAACAAAAAAATAGAAAACAAATTAAATTTTAAGAAAATTTTTGTTGAATTATTTTCTGAAGTAAAACGAATTTGTATTAGTGTTTAAGGTTTAAATATTACATAACGAAGGATTTGTTCTTAACATAAATTTATCTGAAAATTTCTTAAACTGTTTTTATTTTCTTCAAATAAAATTTAAGTGCTAGAAAATAAAAGTTTGGATTTACTTACATTTTTTCCCTACATTATAGTTTTATACAATTTTATTGAGAAATATTTCGAATTTTTAAAGGATATGCTTATAATATATCCCATTCTTCTGCAATCAACTATTTATCTTGTTATTTTTCTACATTTTAAAATAAAGAAGCTCATAATACTTGAATGCATTTTAATAATATATGTAAATAAATATTTTCTGCTATATGTAAATTACACTTTTAGTTAAGATAGAGTAAATTTTATTTTACAAATTTGACCACAGTTTGCTGTTAAAATTAATAAAAATTATTTAAAAAATTTTTTTTCATCGTTAAAATGATATTCCAAATAGAACCAAAATGTATCTATTCGTGACATTATAGCGAATACTTCATATTGACGAATAATAAATTAATCAAGCGTATAGTGTACTTTTGTAACCTATTGTTTGAGTATTGAGCACCAAGAAATATTCATCTGAGACCTAACAAAGTATATATATATTTAGGGTTCTTATCAAATTCTGATTCGATTTAGCTATGTCCGTCTGTCCGCCTGTCCGCCTGTCCGTCTGTCTGCGTAAAACACGCTCACTATAAAACAAAGCAATAGAATTTAACCAAATGCACCCAAAATATTCCTCATTTTCTAAAGTTGTTTGGTGTTGGAAATGAGCATAATTGGTTCACATCAAGAAAAGTTATGAATCAAAATTTAAAACAACCTCGAAAAAATAAGGATTTTTTTACATATTCTAATATAATTTCTCGAAATCTATGCAAAATTATTCCATAGAAAATACTATACATTCTCTACATAAGAGCTTGATCTCTGCGGAAAATAACCAGAATCGGTCCACAATTTTATATACCTCACATACAAAAGTGCATATTCCCTGCAAATGGGATTTTTGTTAATAACTTTCGTCGATATGTTGTCAAAATTTTACAAATTAAAATATTATTGAATGAGTCAATAATTGGACATTGTTCGCATACAAAGTCCCCTCCCAAAAAAACACTTAAACGCACATAATTCATTACTAAATTAAGATATCCATATATAATTTGGTACATGTATTGCTCTCACATACAGAAATATTACAATGAAATTTTTTCCGATCAGTCCATAACTGGCTCCCATACACTTAAATCACTTAAACGCGCATAACTCATTGCTAAATTAATATATTGATATAAAATTAGGTATATGTATTGCTCATATGCATATAAATATTACTGTGAAAGGTTTTTCCGATCGGTAGATAATTGGTCATAGCTCCCATACAAGGTTCCCTCTAGAAAATCACTTAATCGCGTATAACTCATTATTAAATTAAGATATCTATATAAAATTTGGCACAAGTATTGCTCATATTTCATATAAAACAAGTAAGAGTGTTATATTCGGCTATGCCGAATCTTTTATACCCACCATCAAATCGCTGATATATAAATGAAATTTTATTATTATATATCGATATTAATAAGAACATCAGGGTAACATTTGAAAGAGGTCTATTAATGGGGGTTTTACTATTGACAGTGTTAATTTTTATAGCGAGTAGGGGTATTTATACATACATATATGGACCAATTCTCATAAAAGTCTGTAGGAAGATTTCAGTTCCTTATTTGTTTAAAATTTCATCAATCTACTTGTATTTTGAAGCCATTAAGGAGCATTAAAGTCAAAAAATATGGTAGTGAGAGTTTAAATCAAAATTGTTTTATGTCGAGTTGCATTGCGGTATTCGTATTTTTCGCGTCATTTTCTGGGGCGGAATTTATATGGGGGACTGATCCTCATAAAAATTGATGGAAAGATTTCGGTTCCTATAAAAGAGATAGAGATATTAGCTTACACGAAACTAATTTATGTCGAATTTCATAAATTTACTAGTATTTTTAAGCCAGTACTTAGCTTTAAAGTCATTTCCTGAAGGGGCCTTATATGGGGGTAGCGTCAATTATAGACCGATCTCCGTAAAATTTTGTAGAATGATCTTGGTTACTACAGGTCA
This sequence comes from Lucilia cuprina, assembly GCF_022045245.1. Classification (NCBI taxonomy): domain Eukaryota; kingdom Metazoa; phylum Arthropoda; class Insecta; order Diptera; family Calliphoridae; genus Lucilia; species Lucilia cuprina. The sequence continues at coordinate 28,356,998 of NC_060951.1, forward strand.
AGTTTATATCGAATTTCATCGCTTTACTCGTTTTTTATTGCTTTACTCGTTTTTTTTTTTTTTTGATGGGGACATTATATGGGGGTAGGTCAATTAAGGCTCGATCCACATAAAATTAAGTTAAGAGTTTTTGACTGGCAAGAAACTTAATTGAGTCGAATTTTATTACTTTGCTCGTATTTTTAAACCAGTAATGGGCCTTAAAGTATTTTCTGATAAGGACCTTATGTTGGGGTTAGGGTCAATTAAGGCCTGTTCCACATAAAAGTTGGTAAAGAGATTTTGGCTTGTGAATAACTTACTTCTGTGAAATTTCATCGATATACTCGTATTTTTAAGGCAGTAATGAGCGTTAAAGTATTTTTATGGAGGGGACCTTATATGGGGGGTAGGGTCAATTATAAACCGATCCACATAAAATTTGGTGGAAAGGTTTTGGTTCCTAAGATACATACTTATTTCAAATTTTTTCGCTATTAACGTTAAAGTCATTAATTAAAGTTAAAGTCGTTTTCTGAAGGGGGCCTTATATGGGGGGAAGGGTCAATTGTGAACCGATCCACATAAAATTTGGTAAATTTTGAGTTGTATAAATCTTACTGTAATTTCAGTGCTATAATCCGATTTTTAAGCCAGTAATGAGCAAAGAAATTTTATGGGGGGACTTATTATAGGGGGTAGGGTCAACTATGGACCGATCCACATAAAATTTGGTAGAGAGATATTGCCTAGTATAAAATTTATTTCTAGGAAATTTGGTAAAGAGATTTAGGCTAGTATAAAACTTACTTCTGTTAAATTTCATCGCTTTAGTCGTATTTTTAAGCCAGTAATCAGCGTTTTAGCAATTTTATGGAGGGTCTTTATATGAGGGATAGGGTCAATTATGGACCGATCCACATAAAATTTCATAAAGATTTTTTGGCTGGTAAGATACTTCCTTATATCAAATTTCATCGCTATATTCGTTTTTTTAAGCCAGTATTGAGCGTTAAAGTCATTTTTTGAAGGGGACCTTATATGGGGGGTAGGGTCAATTATGTACCGATCCACATAAAATTTCATAGATATGTTTTGGCTAATAAGAAACTTACTTATGTCAAATTTCATCGCTATACTTGTATTTTTAAGCGAATAATGAGCGTTAAAGTAATTTTCTGAAGGGGACGTTATATGGGGGGTAGGGTCAGTTACGGAGCGATATACATAAAATTTGGTTGAGAGATATTGGCTTGCATAAAACTTATGTGTGTCGAATTTCATCGCTATATTCCCATTTTTTAGCCAGTAATGAGCGTTAAAGTCATTTTCTGAAGGGGACCTTATATGGGGGGTAGGGTCAATTATGGACCGATCCACATAAAATTTCATAGAGAGGTTTTGGCTAGTTAGAAACTTACTTATGTCAAATTTCATCGCTATACTTGTATTTTTAAGAGAGTAATGAGCGTTAAAGTCATATTCTGAAGGGGTCGTTATATGGGGGGGGGGGGGGGGGGTGGTAGGTTCAATTATGGACCGATATACATAAAATTTGGTTGAGAGATATTGACTTGCATGAAACTTATGAGTGTCGAATTTCATCGGTATATTCCCATTTTTAAGCCAGTAATCAGCTATTTAGTCATTTTCTAAAGGGGACCTTATGGGGGGGGTAGGGCCAATTATGGTCCTATGTCGGCCATAATGCAGAACTATTTTTCAGACGCCAAAAAACTGACCTGTGCGAAATTTTGTGCTATTTGCTTCATAAACAACGAATTTGTGAATATTTGAAACTATTTATACAGTATTCCGGGGGTACAGTTGTATGGGGGCTATGTGAAATCGTTGACCGATTTTGCCCATTTTCAATACCAAACATTTCTGATCAATAAAATATATTTTGGGAAAATTTCATCTCAATATCTCTTATTTTGTGGACGCTATCGTGCCAACAACAGACAGACGGACGGACATGGCTAGATCGTCTTAGAATCTTACGAGGTCCCAGAATATATATACTTTATGGGGTCTTAGAGCAATATTTCGATGTGTTACATACGCAATGACAGAATCAATATACCCCCATCTTTTTTGATGGTGGGTATAAAAATATTTTGGAAACAATCATAAAACGAAGCAAATGATTTTTTAAAGATGGGTAAAATATAATAGGATATTTTTTTTGAAAACTATTCAGCTCACAAACGGACAACACTTAAACCAAAATATTTTAGGTAACATCATATTATATAACAGGGAATATTTTAAGGGGGTAACTCAAGGCAGTTAGCTCTAGTTTTTAAAATATTGCGATTTTTATACAGACATTGTTTACGGCACTTTTTTCAAGTTTTCACTTAGTTTTACAGAACTGGAACTAAATTCCAAAGTTTTTTAGCAATATGCTAATCTACACAAAAATAATGTTTCTAAAGAGTATAATCATGATGACAGTTATTGCAGTATAACTTGATTGCCTTGCAAGGAAGTTAAAAACTGAGCCTTTTTTATCCTTATAACAATACTTTCGGCTAAATTCATTTGAGTTTTCCCATAAAGTACTACCAACACAAAACAATAATACAATTTTTTGGTTTGAATTGGATATTGAAAATTCTAAAATGACGTTTTTACAAAAACTATAATATCTCGAAAACTACAGCTAACCGGAATTTAAAACAATTTTTAAACTCAGCCGCTGGAAATGCATTGGAGGCAGCCATTGTTGTTCTCTAAAGCATATTTCATAGCGCTTTTAAAATATAACTGAAAATGGTCTTTGTAAAGTTTAAAAACTCTTGATTTTGTAACTGTTTAAATTAGTTTTCCTTCAGAAACATGAGAAAAACAAATAAATCATCAATTAAAAAGTATTAATATAAAACTATCTAGCAAACCGCCGTTTTTAAACTAGATCATCATACTGCAGGGTATGTTTTAACTGTTTATGTTAGAGTAGTCTAGTCATATAAAAGTTTACAAAAAAATTTAACACATTTTTCTTATTATTTCATATTCAACACAAAACAATTCTGATTAAAATGGCACAACAGTAAAAGAAACTAAAATTTGCACTTTTAGCAAGTGCAAAAGTTTTGACCGAAATGATAAAGAAACTACAAGAGATTTATGGTAGTTATTTTTTTTTTGTTGTTATTGTTTGCAAAAGTTTTCTTTTTAGTTTAATTTCCGTAATATGAAAAACCAATTATATAGTTTTGGCGATAAAAACAGCTGCAGAAATAACTATACACATTTGAAATTTATTTGTATATTGATTTTTTTTAACGGATGTATGTTATATTTGGTCTCAAGTTTGGATTATGCAAGTTTTGTAATAAATGAGAATAAATATTCGTTTTTAAACTTTTAAATGGAGGTTATAAACATTTTAAAAATTCTACAATAATGACTGATATTGTAAAAAAACTTACTAATTAATTATTAATATTACACCTCAAGCACAAATTTAGTAATGACTTGTACTAACTCAACAATTATCAATGGCAATAACTTTTGTTCTTGTTGTTGTAGCAGCGACACGTGTAAAGTCGGTGTGGCTGGGTTGACAATCTTTGGTCGTTGTTCATTGAACTCCAAGTCGTTCCGGTGCAAAGAACCGATTGTCGTGAGAACGACAATTACTGATCGCCTGCATTACTTAAATGTACTCTAGTAATGAGTTTATTTTAATCACATATAGAAATACCTTACTTGTAGCTAAGCAGTGTTGCAGTGAGTAGAACAAAACGTTTGTAACACATCATAATATTGGTCATAGACACATAAAAGTATATATATTTCGGGTCCATATTAAATTCTAAGAGGATCTAGCCATGTCCGTCCGTATGTCTGTTGAAATCACGATATGGACCACACGAGAAGAGCTAGAAAATGGTCCTTACCGGTCTACTTTTTCGGATAGCCCCAAACAAGTGGACCTCCTGAATACAGCTTTAGCGAACATAACTGCTTTAGAAGTACGATTATAGCGATGAAATTCGACATAAATAAGTTTCATATGAACCAAAATCTTTCCACTAAATTTTTTGAGGATCAGTCTATAATTGACCCTACCCCCCATATAAGATATCCTTAAAAAATTCGAGTGTAGCGGTAAAATTCGATATACGTAAGTTTCTTTAGAACCAAAATATCTCCACCAATTTTTCTTAGGATCGGCCCATAAATTACCCTACACCGCATATAAGGTCCCTTTCAGATAATGACTTTTACACTCATTACTGGCCTAGAAATTTGAGTATAGCGATGAAATTCGGTATAAGTTTCTTATGAAACAAAACATTTAACCATTTTTTTAGGATCGGACAATGGGGTTCATACCCTCATATAAGGTTAATTTCAGAAAATTACTTAAACGATCATTACTGGCTTATAAATATGAGTTATGAAATGCGGTTATGAAATTCGCTCCGAATTTCATGTGGAATATGTTAGTAATTCACCATACTCCCATATAAGCCCCAATTATATAAATTACGTTACATTACTAGTACAGCGCTGAAAATCCACATAAAAATATTTATACTTAGTAACATAGTTCTTTATTCCTAAATTAACGAGGACTGATCTATAACTGATCCTTCAGCAACGAGTTTTTTTTTTTTGAAATTTTGAATAAACAGGTTCTATACGAAACGAAATCTATATACTATATATATTATGAGTATCGGTTCATAATTGACACATATAAAGGTCCTCTTCAGAAAATTACTCATACGCTCACGGTTTAAAAATTGAACTAAAATATTTGGTTTTTAAAAATTATTATTTTGTTAGTTTAAAAGAGCTCGGTCCATAATTGTCATAATCCTTTTACGGCATACGGTTTGATGGTGGGTATATGAGATTCGGCACAGCCGAATAAAATACTCTTGCTTGTTATTATTGAAAAATAAAACAACTTACTTATCCACTATTTTGTAAGCGAAATTGAAGGTACTCCTTTAACTCCTTATTGATAAGATAGCGTCAAAGTAATTGCCTCCAACGTCATTACCGTGTTAAAACTGTGAGTTAAAATGCTAATGAAAAAGTAGTAAAAAGAGGTTTTGAAAAAGTATTTCCAGAAAATTTATGAATTATAATATCGCTGTATATACGAAGCTTAAATGAACATATGTGTGTATGCATTAAAATTTAACAATAAATTCAAACTTAAATTTTAGAAAAAAAAAACACACACACATAAAAAATTATCTGTAACATTTGTGTCAATGATGCTGATAGAGTGTGCCACAATAAAATCAAGAAAAAACATGCATTTTTACCAACTAAATATATATTGTTGAACTAACAGAAATATAAGCATTTTTTGATGATGAAGACACAGCTGTAAAATATGACTTCAGTTTATACATACACGCACACATACATAGAACAAGAACAGTAACAATTTTCCACAAAAATATCTCTAAACAAAAAAATAGAAAACAAATTAAATTTTAAGAAAATTTTTGTTGAATTATTTTCTGAAGTAAAACGAATTTGTATTAGTGTTTAAGGTTTAAATATTACATAACGAAGGATTTGTTCTTAACATAAATTTATCTGAAAATTTCTTAAACTGTTTTTATTTTCTTCAAAAAAAATTTAAGTGCTAGAAAATAAAGTTTGGATTTACTTACATTTTTTCCCTACATTATAGTTTTATACAATTTTATTGAGAAATATTTCGAATTTTTAAAGGATATGCTTATAATATATCCCATTCTTCTGCAATCAACTATTTATCTTGTTATTTTTCTACATTTTAAAATAAAGAAGCTCATAATACTTGAATGCATTTTAATAATATATGTAAATAAATATTTTCTGCTATATGTAAATTACACTTTTAGTTAAGATAGAGTAAATTTTATTTTACAAATTTGACCACAGTTTGCTGTTAAAATTAATAAAAATTATTTAAAAAATTTTTTTCATCGTTAAAATGATATTCCAAATAGAACCAAAATGTATCTATTCGTGACATTATAGCGAATACTTCATATTGACGAATAATAAATTAATCAAGCGTATAGTGTACTTTTGTAACCTATTGTTTGAGTATTGAGCACCAAGAAATATTCATCTGAGACCTAACAAAGTATATATATATTTAGGGTTCTTATCAAATTCTGATTCGATTTAGCTATGTCCGTCTGTCCGCCTGTCCGCCTGTCCGTCTGTCTGCGTAAAACACGCTCACTATAAAACAAAGCAATAGAATTTAACCAAATGCACCCAAAATATTCCTCATTTTCTAAAGTTGTTTGGTGTTGGAAATGAGCATAATTGGTTCACATCAAGAAAAGTTATGAATCAAAATTTAAAACAACCTCGAAAAAATAAGGATTTTTTTACATATTCTAATATAATTTCTCGAAATCTATGCAAAATTATTCCATAGAAAATACTATACATTCTCTACATAAGAGCTTGATCTCTGCGGAAAATAACCAGAATCGGTCCACAATTTTATATACCTCACATACAAAAGTGCATATTCCCTGCAAATGGGATTTTTGTTAATAACTTTCGTCGATATGTTGTCAAAATTTTACAAATTAAAATATTATTGAATGAGTCAATAATTGGACATTGTTCGCATACAAAGTCCCCTCCCAAAAAAACACTTAAACGCACATAATTCATTACTAAATTAAGATATCCATATATAATTTGGTACATGTATTGCTCTCACATACAGAATATTACAATGAAATTTTTTCCGATCAGTCCATAACTGGCTCCCATACACTTAAATCACTTAAACGCGCATAACTCATTGCTAAATTAATATATATTGATATAAAATTAGGTATATGTATTGCTCATATGCATATAAATATTACTGTGAAAGGTTTTTCGATCGGTAGATAATTGGTCATAGCTCCCATACAAGGTTCCCTCTAGAAAATCACTTAATCGCGTATAACTCATTATTAAATTAAGATATCTATATAAAATTTGGCACAAGTATTGCTCATATTTCATATAAAACAAGTAAGAGAGTGTTATATTCGGCTATGCCGAATCTTTTATACCCACCATCAAATCGCTGATATATAAATGAAATTTTATTATTATATATCGATATTAATAAGAACATCAGGGTAACATTTGAAAGAGGTCTATTAATGGGGGTTTTACTATTGACAGTGTTAATTTTTATAGCGAGTAGGGGTATTTATACATACATATATGGACCAATTCTCATAAAAGTCTGTAGGAAGATTTCAGTTCCTTATTTGTTTAAAATTTCATCAATCTACTTGTATTTTGAAGCCATTAAGGAGCATTAAAGTCATAAAATATGGTAGTGAGAGTTTAAATCAAAATTGTTTTATGTCGAGTTGCATTGCGGTATTCGTATTTTTCGCGTCATTTTCTGGGGCGGAATTTATATGGGGGACTGATCCTCATAAAAATTTATAGAAAGATTTCGGTTCCTATAAAAGAGATAGAGATATTAGCTTACATGAAACTAATTTATGTCGAATTTCATAAATTTACTAGTATTTTTAAGCCAGTACTGAACTTTAAAGTCATTTCCTGAAGGGGCCTTATATGGGGGTAGCGTCAATTATGGACCGATCTCCGTAAAATTTTGTAGAACGGTCTTGGTTACTACAGGTCAAGTTTATATCGAATTTCATCGCTTTACTCGTTTTTTATTGCTTTACTCGTTTTTTTGATGGGGACATTATATGGGGGTAGGTCAATTAAGGCTCGATCCACATAAAATTAAGTTAAGAGTTTTTGACTGGCAAGAAACTTAATTGAGTCGAATTTTATTACTATGCTCGTATTTTTAAGCCAGTAATGGGCCTTAAAGTATTTTCTGATAAGGACCTTATGTTGGGGTTAGGGTCAATTAAGGCCTGTTCCACATAAAAGTTGGTAAAGACATTTTGGCTTGTGAATAACTTACTTCTGTGAAATTTCATCGATATACTCGTATTTTTAAGGCAGTAATGAGCGTTAAAGTATTTTTATGGAGGGGACCTTATATGGGGGGTAGGGTCAATTATAAACCGATCCACATAAAATTTGGTGGAAAGGTTTTGGTTCCTAAGATACATACTTATTTCAAATTTCTTCGCTATTAACGTTAAAGTCATTAATTAAAGTTAAAGTCGTTTTCTGAAGGGGGCCTTATATGGGGGGAAGGGTCAATTGTGAACCGATCCACATAAAATTTGGTAAATTTTGAGTTGTATAAATCTTACTGTAATTTCAGTGCTATAATCCGATTTTTAAACCAGTAATGAGCAAAGAAATTTTATGGGGGGACTTATTATAGGGGGTAGGATCAACTATGGACCGATCCACATAAAATTTGGTAGAGAGATATTGCCTAGTATAAAACTTATTTCTGGGAAATTTGGTAAAGAGATTTAGGCTAGTATAAAACTTACTTCTGTTAAATTTCATCGCTTTGGTCGTATTTTTAAGCCAGTAATCAGCGTTTAAGCAATTTTATGGAGGGTCTTTATATGAGGGGTAGGGTCAATTATGGACCGATCCACATAAAATTTCATAAAGATTTTTTGGCTGGTAAGATACTTCCTTATATCAAATTTCATCGCTATATTCGTTTTTTAAGCCAGTAATGAGCGTTAAAGTCATTTTTTGAAGGGGACCTTATATGGGGGGTAGGGTCAATTATGTACCGATCCACATAAAGTTTCATAGATAGGTTTTGGCTAATAAGAAACTTACTTATGTCAAATTTCATCGCTATACTTGTATTTTTAAGCGAGTTATGAGCGTTAAAGTAATTTTCTGAAGGGGACCTTATATGGGGGGTAGGGTCAATTATGGACCGATCCACATAAAATTTCATAGAGAGGTTTTGGCTAGTAAAAAACTTACTTGTGTAAAATTTCATCGCTATACTTGTATTTTTAAGAGAGTAATGAGCGTTAAAGTTATATTCTGAAGGGCACGTTATATGGGGGGTAGGGTCAATTATGGACCGATATACATAAAATTTGGTGGAGAGATATTGACTTGCATGAAACTTATGTGTGTCGAATTTCATCGGTATATTCCCATTTTTAAGCCAGTAATCAGCTATTTAGTAATTTTCTAAAGGGGACCTTATATGGGGGGTAGGGCCAATTATGGTCCTATGTCCGCCATAATGCAGAATTATTTTTCAGACGTCAAAAAACTGACCTATGCGAAATTTTGTGCTATTTGCTTCATAAACAACGAATTTGTAAATATTTGAAACTATTTATACAGTATTCCGGGGGGTACATTTTATGATCAATAAAATATATTTTGGGAAAATTTCATCTCAATATCTCTTATTTTGTGGACGCTATCGTGCCAACAACAGACAGACGGACAGACGGACGGACATGGCTAGATCGTCTTAGAATCTTACGAGGTCCCAGAATATATATACTTTATGGGGTCTTAGAGCAATATTTCGATGTGTTACACACGGAATGACAAAATCAATATAACCCCCATCTTTTTTAATGGTGGGTATAAAAACATACTTTACAAAAAGAATATAACTCAGAGTGGCGTGATATGCTATAAAAAAATATATATATAAATTCTCATATATGCTTCAGATCTATGATAAATTTAGCAAATATTACATAAATTGTGTATTAAAATTAAATTTTTTAGTAAAATTTTTACAAATTAATATTTTTAGAGACTATTTTAAGACTCTTTAAAAATAGTAATTAAAATTATGTTTTTTGCTTAACAAATCTTTAAATTATCAAATATTTATAAAATACAATATTAAATATTTTCCTTAAATATTTGATCAATTAAAAGCTGTTCGAAAAGTACATACTTTTGCACAAAATTAATTAACACAATTAATTTGTTAATTTACAATATAAACACAGTTTTGTAATCTTACGATAGAGAAGTAATCAGTTTGAATTAGTTTATCTCGCTATATATTAACTAAGTCATGCTGTTCATAAAATTATGATTGATTACGGCAAAAGTGAAAGTTATCAGCATTTAGATGGTGTCATATTTATAATAAATTAATTAACTTTGTAGCATGATTAGAGCATAGGAAAACCAATAGAGAATATTATGAAAAGCCAACATATAAAGGTAAATATATAAAGACATTAATGTTAAAATTGTCTTTTTTGTAGGTAGTAGATAAACAGCGCAGTCCATTAACGTGTTTAATGATGTCAAGATTTCTAGTGAGAATCAGTTCAAACCAAAAATGTTTTCTTAATGTTATTCGCAATGACAACTTCATGCTAAATAAACATAGAAGTTCATTGTTTTCGAAGTAATTTCTCTTTCTTAAAATCCAACCAAACAACTTATATTTCATCTCATATTAAAAATCAACTGTTTTAGATAGTACCACCAACCAAAGAGTTTCCACGTGAAAATCAAATATGCGGTTATTAAGAGCTTAAAGCACTTGCTATATTCAGACATGTCTAAAACCCATGTTACCGAACACTTACTTGAAAAACACAACTTATGCAAGATTTATGCGTTCGCTTGAGAGCTTAAACTAAACGCAACAATAGTAACACATTCCATTCAGTTCAGTTGAACACCAAAAATAAATAAAGAAAGAAAATTAATTCGATGATTTAAAAATATGAAAAGAAAACACTGTAGCTAGTTTTTTTTTTAAATTTATGTTTTGGTTATTGTCCATTCTCCAAGATAAACAGTATTGCAAAAGAATTTGGCTAAAATCTGAAACACGTGTAAATAAAGAATTGTTAAAATATTAAATATAAGTTATTTACATATAAAACAATAAAATCTTGACAGGATAATAATAATCATTATTTTAACTCCTGGGAGAATCCATATCAGAACGGACAGAATGGATCATCTTCGATTTTAATGAAATTTAAATTGTTTTTCAAATCAATGACTTTTTGGTCGGAATACTGTTTCTGAGCGAAAAACTCGCGCTATGAAATTTTAAAAATATGTTAAAGTTTTCTTAAAGTAATTTTGCCAATAACTTTAAAATTCCTTAAAGTGCAGAATTTTTGATTTAATTTTAAACAGAGTTTAATATCCTCATACCATTAATTTTTATCACTGGACTGAAATACACCTACGACAGTTGATGTTTAACCTTTTAGAAGTAAAATATTCAATTATTATGATTTTAAAGACAATATCTTTGGCTTTAATATGAATTAAAATTTAAGTAGTTTTAGAGTTATGGGCAATTATGTGTATGTACTTTTATGAAATTTTAAAATATTTTTTAATTTTTAAATCGCGATACATTGGAATGAGCTTTCATCCGAAAAATCAATGATATATGGAACAAGCTTTTCGAAAACTTCCTGTTTAAAATTAGAAAAATTGGTTCATTAATAAAAGAGATATGAGCATAGTTCTGAGATCACCTTTGTATACAGATGCATGATAACATAAATAACGTTCAAATTTGTTTGTTGTTTTAAATTTATTTCTTTGTCTAATAGATGGAATAGTATTTAAAAACGTAATACGATTATTTCAAGCAAATTTTGTACCTATAACCAAAATAATGATATTAATTTCCAAATTTGTAAAAAAAAAAAAATAAAAAAATACATTTTTTAAATAACGAATTAATCAGAACAATTAAAGTCAATAATTTTAACATTAATAAATTCATTAATTGTATTAATTAAATATTTAATATATATATATATATATATATATATATATAATATATTAATATATATATAATATATATATATATATAATATATATATTATATATATATATATATATATATATATATATATATATATATATATATATGTATATATATATATAATAATATTATATATATATATATATATATATATATATATATATATATATATATATATATAAAAATTTTGTTTTATTAATTTATATATTAAATGAATTAAACAGTTTGGTAGAGAATTTTTTAAAAATCAATTAAGAAGGTTATTAAAACAATCAAATTATTAATCGATTACACGCAACGTTAAAAAATTACTCAATCTTAAACAATGCGTTGAGCTCACCTGGGCACCTATAATTTCCGTTGTGTTACCACGTCATTAACATTTTACCATTTTTTCTAGAAATTGGGCTAATTAGTCCTCCAAATGAAATTGTGGATCTTTACTAGATGCTCATTCGATAAGCGATCTACAATTGTTCGTCGACTAAACATTTTCTGTCTTAAGTCCATAAAAGTGGGGCTGGAAATGATGTATACTTTCCTCTTCGTCATTGCTACTGTTAAAGAAATCATTATATGAGGGTAACTTTAGCCCCTGCGCATGTATACTTACCCAGTGACCAGTTATGACCGCGATAAAGTTTTTGAGATTAGTTTACTGGTATGTATTTACTACGAAAAATATTTTGGATTATTCAAATTATTTTGTAGGATCACTTCACATGTTAATACTTTATAAGTTATTTATTTAAATTTGACTGACAAAACATAAATATTCATTTATAAATATTTATAAAATGTCTACAATAATACTGTTATTATTTCTTTTTGACAAATTACATATAAAATAAAATACAATAATATAAATGACATCTAAGTATTTATATATATCTCGTAAATATATTTTTTTGTTTAAATACAGTCATAGTCTGTTGAACTTTAACAAAATCAATTTGTGGCTTTTTTGGTTCGGTTTAGTGAAATAAATTAAATTTTAAAAGATGAATGATGATAAATTGATACTTTATCTTCACACCACGTAAATGTTAGTAAGTTTAGTAGTATGTAGACAATATTTTGTTATAAATACAAATGAAAAAGTGATTAAGGGAAGCTTTATAAATTAGTTATGTAGTTGTTAAAGTAGTGAGAGTAAATGTTTGTACAACTTTCCATCAGCACTAGTGGTGATAGAGGTTATATACACTTAAGTTATAAAGATAAGTTATAGATCCAAGAATTATTCATCTTAAACAAAACAAGTACGAAAGTATAGTCGGGCGTGACCCTACACCAGTTATGAAAAATATGGACCAAGCCCGATAAAGTTTTGTGAATTATATAATATTTATTTGGTCTGAATTTCATCGCGATATTTTTGTTTATAAGATAACTTTGGACATTCAAGTAATTTTCTAAAGGGA